>NC_041381.1:490166818-490181759 GCF_002162155.2 Triticum dicoccoides | reverse complement strand
CCGGGCACGCGCCGTCCCCCTGTCGGGGAGGAAGACGACAGAGGAGGGGGGGGCAGGTGGGCTGGGCCGCCTGCTGGCTGGGCCGGCCTGCTGCGGCTGGGCTGCACAGGGGGGAGCCCCAGGTAAGCCCCTCCTTCTTTTTATTTTTGTTTTCTAATTTTTCTGACATTGTTTTGATTTAATAAAATACTAAATCAATTTATTACCTTATGCCAATTTTTGCAGGAGCTAGATATATTATTCCAGAGCTCCTTTATAAATGGCATAATTTTTGGACATATATTAATATATATAACTAATATATTTCCAATGCAAATATTTATCGAATTAATCCAAATGGCCAAAATAAATATCCATGAGCCCCTAAAATATTGTTTTGATTTTTATCTCTGTCCAATATTTTCAGAGAGCAACATGAGCATTTTCTTGGACCCTTTTGGAGAAATTTTTATTTGGGTCATTTTCAAAAATGATTCTGAGGGTTCCACCAATCCTCATTTTAAATTTAAATGAAATTTAAATATGATGCACAAATGGCTAGCTAGTCTAAGTCATACCAGACTAGGGATGTGACATTATTGGACCAAAAATTTGGATAAAGAGTGTTTAGATTTATCCCAAACACCCCAGTACTAGTTACATGGGGGCAGAAGCCGACGACTGGCCAACTTTCAGATTTTTATAAACGGCCGCACAGAAGGTAATATTTTAAATCAACAAAGCGTCATATAGCGCACACAAACTCGTTTTCCTATTACAGGATGACATGAGTACATTCAGTCAAATATTACATCCTTGGCACATTCCTCCGCCACGAGGCAGGCACCCTTAAGGACACCCTCATAATACTTCTCGGGGTGACGGTGCTCTTTGTCCTTCGACGACCCCTCCGTCACCAGCTTCTCGGCGTCCATCTTCGCCCACTGCACTTTCACACGGGCGAAGGCCCTGCGTGCACCTTCAATGCAGACGGACTGCTTAATGACTTCAAGTCGCGGACAAGCATTTACCATCTGCTTTACAAAGCCGAAGTAGCTGTCGGGCAGGGGCTCGCCAGGCTGCAGCCGGACTATAAGGTCCCTCATGGCCAGTTCGCCCGCCTTGTGTAGTTCGACCAGTTGCTTCAGCTGGTCGCTCAAGGACATCGGATGTTCAGCCCCAATATACTGGGACCAGAATAGCTTCTCCGTCGAGCTCCCTTCCTCAGCACAGTAGAACTCCGCAGCATCCGATATGCTACGCGGCAGATCTGTGAACGCTCCTGGAGAGCTCCGAATTCGGGTAAGTAAAAGGAAAGTCTCCTTCACATGCTTGCTTTGTATAATGAATGCCTTACCCGCCACTATCTTCTTGGCTGTCTGGATCTCCTGGAGGGCCTTTTGGGCTTCGGCCTTGGCGTCTTGCATGCTTTGGAGGGCCTTCGCAAGCTCGGACTCTTGCGTCTTGGAGTCATGCTCCAAGGACTCGTATTTTTTGACAAAGTCCTGGAGCTCTTGATGGACCTCATTTACCCGAGCCTCCTGGTTCTCGCGCTCGATGCGCTCCTTGGCCGCCTTGTCTTCGGCCTCGGACAGCGCTTTCTTAAGGGCCGCCACTTCGGTCATGGCCCCTATTAAAAATCATGATGCTTTTATTAGCATCGACGATTTTCCTTTATATAACACACGGACGGGCTATCACTTACTGATACGTCTCCATCGTATCTATAATTTTTGATTGTTCCATGCCAATATTATTCAACTTTCATATATTTTTGGCAACTTTTTATATTATTTTTGGGACTAACATATTGATCCAGTGCCCAGTGCCAGTTCCTGTCTGTTGCATGTTTTATGTTTTGCAGAAAACCCATATCAAACGGAATCCAAACGGGATAAAAACGGATGGAGAATTATTTTGGAATATTTGGGATTTTCCGAAGGAAGAATCAACACGAAACGGTGTCCGGGGTGGCCACGAGATAGGAGGGCGCAGGCGCGCCCTGGACTCTCGTGGGCCACCCATAAGGCAGTTGACGCTCTTCTTTTGCCGCAATAAAGCTAATTTTATGAGAAAAATCTGGGCGAAAGATTCACCCCAATCGGAGTTACGGATCTCCGGGAATATAAGAAACGGCGAGGGGTAGAATCAGAGAACACGGAAACAGAGACCTTTCCTGGTCCCCGTGGCCTTCTTCTTGGCCTTCTTCCCCGGCACCTCGTAAGGCGCCGGAACCAGCATCTCCGTCAGGAGAGCGGTTTCTGGATCTTCAGGTAGCGGAGCCGGATAGTCGATCCACTCCACTGTCGCCACATAGTCCTGTTAAATCAGCATGGTGGCTTAAATTCCTCCCATGAACATATTGGGAAAGGCACATCTTGTGAAATTATAGAGAGCTTACCGGATTGGCGGGGCGCTTTGTGCTGAGTCCGCGGTCCTCGGTAATGGGAGGAGGTACTTCGGCGGCCTTGAACAACACCTTCCAGATGTCTTTGTGCGTCGTGTCAAAGAGCTCTCGTAGCGTCTGGTGTTTGGCTGAATCAAACTCCCACATATTGAATGCGCATCTTTGACACGGGAGTATCCAGCGAAAGAGCATGACCTGGACCACATTGACAAGCTTGATCTTCTTCCTTATCATATTTTTGACACGGTTCTGGAGTCCGGTCAGCTCTGCAGGTGCACCCCAGGCTAAGCCCTTCTTTTTCCAGGAGGTGAGCCGCATGGGGATGCCAGATCAGAATTCGGGGGCCGCCACCCAGTTGGCGTCGCGCGACTCGGTGATGTAGAACCACCCTGATTGCCACCCCTTCACGATCTCCACGTAGGAGCCTTCGAGCCAGGTAACGTTGGGCATCTTGCCCACCATGGCGCCTCTGCACTCCGCTTGCTGGCCAACCACTATCTTCGGCTTCACATTGAAGATTTTCAGCCACAGGCCAAAGTGGGGCTTGATGCGGAGGAAGGCCTCGCACACGACGATAAACGCCGAGATGTTGAGGATGAAATTTGGGGCCAGATCATGAAAATCTAGCCCATAGTAAAACATGAACCCACGGACAAATGGGTGGAGAGGAAATCCCAGTCCACGGACGAAGTGGGGGAGAAACACAACCCTCTCGTGGGGTTCCGGAGTAGGGGTAATCTTCCCTTTGTCCGGGAGCCGGTGCGTGATGTCTGCGGCTAAGTATCCGGCCTCCCGAAGCTTCGTGATATCCTCCTCCGTAACGAAGGAGGCCATCCACTTGCCTCCCGCTCCGGACATGTCTGGAATGGCTTTGCAGAGAAGGTGAGAACTTGGGCGCTGGAGCTCGAGAGTGCGAGATTGGATGAGCAAAGGAGGAAGAAGGCGTGGGTGAAAAGGGGGAATCCCTATCTCTTTATAAAGGCAGTAGAAACTGGTGCGCCTCCCCACTTGCCCGTTAAAATCGCTTATTCCCCAAGCACCACGATTGATGGCGCGGTTGGGTTACCCACACCCGTATTGATGAGAATCCCGCAATAAGGGGACGCGATCTATGCTTCGACAAGACGTGCCAAGGAAACCACCTCGCAATGTGTGCAGTAGCTGGTTGTGAAAAAAACGGTTCGAATAATGACCGGGTCGTGGCATGATGTCATGCTGTGAAAAGATGTCAATAGATTAGATTTGTGGAATATTGTTCTCTCTACGGTGGTATGTGGAATTTGTTTTGCAGAGCCGGACATGACTCTCGTGTTCAAAATCTTCTATGGAGTATTCGGAGAAGGAACCCGCCTTGCAATGCCGAAGACAATCTGCGCTGGACTTATCGTCATTGAAGCCTAGTTCAGGGGCTACTGAGGGAGTCCTGGATTAAGGGGTCCTCAGACAACCGGACTATATAGTTTGGCCGGACTGTTGGACTATGAAGATACAAGATTGAAGACTTTGTCCCGTGTCCGGATGGGACTCTCCTTTGCGTGGAAGGCAAGCTTGGCAATTCGGATATGTAGATCTCCCTCTCTGTAACCGACTCTGTGTAACCCTTGCCCCCTCCAGTGTCTATATAAACTGGAGGCTTTAGTCCATAGGACAACAACAATCATAATCATAGGCTAGCTTCTAGGGTTTAGCCTCTATGATCTCATGGTAGATCCACTCTTGTAATACTCATATCATCAAGACCAATCAAGCAGGAAGTAGGGTATTATCTCCATCGAGAGGGCCTGAACCTGGGTAAACATCGTGTCCCCAGCCTCCTGTTACCATTAGCCTTAGACGCACAGTTCGGGACCCCCTACCCGAGATCCGCCGGTTTTTACACCGACAGGGGGTCCAAACTGTGCATCTAAGGATCGAAGGTAACATGAGACAGGGGACTCAATGTTTAACCAGGTTCGGGACCTCTTAATGGAGGTAATACCCTACTTCCTGCTTGATTGACTTTGATGAGTATAGGGGTTACAAGAGTTGATCTACCTCGAGAACGTAATGGCTAAACCCTAGCAGTCTAGACTGTATGATTGTGATTATCCCTACGAGCTAAACCCTTCGGTTTATAAAGACACCGGAGGGATCTAGGGTTGTACAAAGTCGGTTTACAGAGAAAGGAAGATGCATGACCCGACCACCAAGCTTGCCATCCACGAAAAGGAGAGTCCCATCCAGACACGGGGGAAGGTCTTTGATTTCGTATCTTCACGGCCCATTAGCCCAGCCCATATCACATAGCCCAGACGCCTGAGGACCCCCTAGTCCAGGACTCCCTCAGGTGCACCGATGACGATCACAATTAGCCCGGATACCAGCCCACGACACAGCCCACAATCCAGCCCCCAGTGTGAGTCCATTACTCATTTTCCGCTGGCGAGTGTCGAGGTGTGCATCTTCACCGCTAACCTTGTCGGGTTCTGCTGGGGAATGCGGTAATTTCAAATAAAAAAACCTACGATCACGCAAGATCTATCTAGGTGATGCATAACAACGAGAGGGGAGAGTGTGTCCACATACCCTTGTAGACCGAAAGCGGAAGCGTTTAGTTAACACGGTTGATGTAGTCAAATGTCTTCGTGATCCAACCGATCCAAGCACCAAACATACGGCACCTCCATGTTCAGCACACGTTCAGCTCGGAGATGTCCCTCGTACTCTTGATCCATTTGAGGCCGAGGGAGAGTTTTGTCAGCACGACGGCGTTAGCAATTTTTTAATGCTCTCATGCTTCACTTAGATTTATTTGGGAGTTAGCAATTTTTTAATAAAATCTCTCTTGCTTCACTTAGATTATTTTGAGAGAAAGAAAAAAATTATGCTCATGTTCTTCACTTATATTTGTTTGAGCTTATCAAAAGCAACATACGAAAATAGTCCCAAAGTGATAGATATCCAAGGAGGATATAATAAAAACTTTCATGAAGATCATTGGACAAAATAAACTTGATTCTTAGTAATGGTTTTGAGATATGACAACATGATACGTGAGTCATGTTGATGAGTAATTGTGCTTTAGTAATAATATTGATGTTAAGGTTTGTGATTCCCTATGCAAGCACGAAAGTCAATAGTTATGCAATGAAATTTATATCATGCTTATGGTGCATTATTTGGTGTTACTTGTGCTTAATGCTTGGGTATGAGATTTTTTGCTTTTTGGTTGGTCACTTCTCAATCTTTTTGCTAGCCTTCATTTTGCAAAGTATGATCACTACTTGTACATCCAAAACCCTTTAAACCAGTTTTGCCTTATGAGTCCACTATACCTACCTATATGCGGTATTTCCATGCCGTTCTAAGCAAATTTGCATGTGCCATCTCTAATGTTCAAAATAAAATTTCTCGTTTGTGTGCTCTACTGCTCGCGAAGTGGTAAAGGGTAGCCAATATTTTCCATGCTAGATGTGTTATTCTCATGATGAGTGTTTATTCACTTGTCATTGCACGGGAGTACGTCAAAGGTATTAGGGATGCCCAGTCCCGAAATGAAAAATGAATTTACTTTATGTTGTCAAATAATAAATTCCTTGGAAAGTTTTGGTATGGAGGGCACTCATGGATACGGTTAGCCATGGAAAGTGAAAGTAATGGTGGAAAAAGGAATAAACTTTATTTTTTGTTTGGGAAACACCTATGAGTATCTAGCATGGAAAGTGTTGGGATACTCCAAGTCATTTTCGTTGGTGGGAAAAGTATGCCTCTCAAAAGTAATTTTTATCTCTCAATTTAAGCTTTGAGCTCTGGAACCTCTACAAATCACTACTTCCCTCCATGAAGGGCCTTTCTTTTACTTATGCAAATTTTATTTTGAATTTGAGTCTCCATCTTCTCTTATAAAGAACCAACTAAGGGGCACTTGATAACCCACAAGTTTAGGGGATAATTGTAGCCTCTTTCGATAAGTAAGAGTGACGAACCCAACAAGGAGCTAAAGGTAGAACAAATATTCTCTCAAGTCCTATCTGCTACTGGTACGACTCTACACACGCTTAGTGTTTGCTTTACCTCGAACAAGTATGAAACTAGAAGTACTTTGTAGGTGTGATAGGATAGGTTTGCAAGATAATAAAGAGCACGAAAATAAAAAGTAGGGGCTGTTTAGATAAGGAAGCAATAAAGTAAATATAGCGAGTGTGGAGAAGTGGTGGTAGGAGTTGTGAAATTGTCCCTAAGCAATTGACTACTTTACTAGATCGATAGCAAGTTTTATGTGGGGTCTAGCTTGTCTTCCGCTCTATGTTTACTGGTTTGGATGCCGCCTTGGTTGTCTTGTGTTTTGCCTTCAACTGCCCCCTCAAGCCTCGCCACAGGTGCGGCTACAATTGCCCGTGCACAAGTAAGGGGTACAAAAGGGCCTAGACTTATGTGCATCGACAATCTATTTGCTATCCTTCGCCTGTACTAAGCGGGAATACTGCTTGTGCATCAAAAATCATAAAACCCAAGTTATTCCAGATGAGTCCACCATACCTACCTATATGCGGTATTACCCTGCCGTCCTAAGTAAATTTGCATGTGCCACCTCTAAAAACCTCAGATAAATATCCTTTTTGTGTGTGGATTGTTCGTAGAGTGATAGGAGGTAGTCGGTATCTTCCATACTAAGCGGGTTATTCTCATGATGAGTGTTTATTCATTTGTCCTTACACGAGAGGGGCGGTAATAGGAATTCCTAGTCCCGAAATCAAATTGCAAATAATTAAACAAAACTCCCCCAGGACTGATGTTGGTATGGATGGTACACGTGGATTTGGTTAGCCGTGGAGTGTATTTGTTGGTGGAGGGGGAGTAAACCTTTACTTTTATCGCTTGGGAACCGCCGCTCATGTGTTTAGCATGGAAGATATCGATAACTAATGGTCGTGAAGTAAACAAGAAGGGTGTATTTCTCAAAATTTCATTTACCTTTGTATTAAAAAATTGATCTCTGGCACCGCTGCAAATCACTGCTTCCCTCTGCGAAGGGACTATCTATTTACTTTTATGTTGTGTCATCACCTTCTCAAATAAGTGCCAGATCCTGAGAGCACTATTATCATCCTCATGCATTGTGTGTAGGTAATGTTGGGTGCATCATGACTGAATCTTTTCTACCATGAATTACAATGTTTAGTCATTGCTTGAACTTTGGAGGTGCTCTGCATTTATATTTTGCGGTCTCAGAAAGGGCTAGCGAGATACTACTATTGTCATATTATCGTTGCAGAAAATTAAAATTTTTCCTACAGTTTCACCAAGATCCATCTATGAGTTCATCTAAGCAACGAGTCTAGGGAGAGAGTTTGCATCTACATACCACTTGTAGATCGCGTGCGGAAGCTTGCAAGGTGATGATGTAGTCGTACTCGACGTGATCCAAATCACCGATGACCAGCGCCAAACGGACGGCACCTCCGCGTTCAACACACGTACGGAACAGCCACGTCTCCTCCTTCTTGATCCAGCAAGGAAGGGAGGAGAGGTTGAGGGAGATGGCACCAGCAGTAGCACGACGGCGTGGTGTTGATGGAGCTACAATACTCCGGCAGAGCTTCGCTAAGCACTATGGAGGTGGAGGAGGTGTTGGGGAGGGAGAAGGAGGCAACCAAAGGCCAGGGCGTTCAGGTATGAAGTCCCTCCTCTCCCCCACTATATATAGGGGTGCCAAGGGGGGGTGGCCGGCCCTAGGAGATCCAATCTCCTAGGGGGTGCGGCGGCCAAGGGGGGTTTTCCCTCCCCCCAAGGCACCTAGGAGGTGCCTTACCCTCCTAGGACTCTTGCCCCCTTAAACCCTAGGCGCATGGGCCTATGTGGGGCTGGTGCCCTTGGCCCATTAGGCCAAGGCGCACCCCCCTACAGCCCATGTGGCCCCCCGGGACAGGTGGACCCACCCGGTGGACCCCCGGGACCCTTCCGGTGGTCCCGGTACAATACCGATAACCCCGAAACTTGTCCCGATGCCCGAAACAGGACTTCCCATATATAAATCTTTACCTCCGGACCATTCCGGAACTCCTCGTGACGTCCGGGATCTCATCCGGGACTCCGAACAACATTCGGGTTACTGCATATACATATCCCTATAACCCTAGCGTAACTGAACCTTAAGTGTGTAGACCCTACGGGTTCGGGAGACATGCAGACATGACCGAGACTCTCTCAGTCAATAACCATCAGCGGGATCTGGATACCCATGATGGCTCCCACGTGCTCCTCGATGTTGTCATCGGATGAACCACTATGTCGAGGATTCGATCAAACCCTGTATGCAATTCCCTTTGTCAATCGGTACGTTACTTGCCCGAGACTCGATCGTCGGTATCCCAATACCTTGTTCAGTCTCGTTACCGGCAAGTCACTTTACTCGTACCGTAATGCATGATCCCGTGTCCAACACCTTGGTCACATTGAGCTCAATATGATGATGCATTACCGAGTGGGCCCAGAGATACCTCTCCGTCATACGGAGTGACAAATCCCAGTCTCGATCCGTGTCAACCCAACAGCTACTTTCGGAGATACCTGTAATGCACCTTTATAGTCACCCAGTTACGTTGTGACGTTTGGTACACCCAAGGCACTCTTACGGTATCCGGGAGTTACACGATCTCATGGTCGAAGGAAGAGATACTTGACACTTGCAAAGCTCTAGCAAAACGAACTACACTATCTTTTATGCTATGCTTAGGATTGGGTCTTGTCCATCACATCATTCTCCTAATGATGTGATCCCGTTATCAACGACATCCAATGTCCATAGTCAGGAAACCATGACTATCTGTTGATCACAACGAGCTGGTCAACTAGAGGCTTACCAGGGACATTGTGTGGTCTAAGTATTCACACGTGTATTACGATTTCCGGATAATACAGTTATAGCATGAATAAAAGACAATTATCATGAACAATGAAATATAATAATACTTTTATTATTGCCTCTAGGGCATATTTCCAACAGTCTCCCACTTGCACTAGAGTCACTAATCTAGTTACATTGTGATGAATCGAACACCCATAGAGTTCTGGTGTTGATCATGTTTTGCACGCGAGAGAGGTTTAGTCAGCGGATCTGCGACATTCATATCCATGTGCACTTTGCAAATCTCTATGTCTCCATCTTGAACATTTTCACGGATGGAGTTGAAACGACGCTTGATGTGCCTGGTCTTCTTGTGAAACCTGGGCTCCTTTGCGAGGGCAATAGCTCCAGTGTTGTCACAGAAGAGTTTGATCGGCCCCGACGCATTGGGTATGACTCCTAGGTCGGTGATGAACTCCTTCACCCAAATCGCTTCATGTGCTGCCTCCGAGGCTGCCATGTACTCTGCTTCACACGTAGATCCCGCCACGACGCTCTGCTTGCAGCTGCACCAGCTTACTGCTCCACCATTCAACATATACACGTATCCGGTTTGTGACTTAGAGTCATCCAGATCTGAGTCGAAGCTAGCGTCGACGTAACCCTTTACGACGAGCTCTTCGTCTCCTCCATAAACGAGAAACATGTCCTTTGTCCTTTTCAGGTACTTCAGGATATTCTTGACCGCTGTCCAGTGTTCCTTGCCGGGATTACTTTGGTATCTTGCTACCAAACTTACGGCAAGGTTTACATCGGGTCTGGTACACAGCATGGCATACATAATAGATCCTATGGCTGAAGCATAGGGGATGACACTCATCTCTTCTTTATCTTTTGCCGTGGTCGGTGACTGAGCTGAGCTCAGTCTCATACCTTGTAACATAGGCAAGAACCCCTTCTTGGACGGATCCATTCTGAATCTCTTCAAAATCTTATCAAGGTATGTGCTTTGTGAAAGACCTATGAGGCGTCTCGATCTATCTCTATAGATCTTGATGCCTAATATATAAGCAGCTTCTCCAAGGTCCTTCATTGAAAAACACTTATTCAAGTAGGCCTTAATGCTGTCCAGAAATTCTATATTATTTCCCATCAGGAGTATGTCATCTACATATAATATGAGAAATGCTACAGAGCTCCCACTCACTTTCTTGTAAACGCAGGCTTCTCCATAAGTCTGCATAAACCCAAACGCCTTGATCATCTCATCAAAGCGAATGTTCCAACTCCGAGATGCTTGCACCAGTCCATAAATGGATCGCTGGAGCTTGCATACTTTGTTAGCGTTCCGAGGATCGACAAAACCTTCCGGCTGCATCATATACAGTTCTTCCTTAAGATGCCCGTTAAGGAATGCTGTTTTGACGTCCATCTGCCATATCTCATAATCATAGTATGCGGCAATTGCTAACATGATTCGGACGGACTTTAGCTTCGCTACGGGAGAGAATGTCTCGTCGTAGTCAATCCCTTGAACCTGTCGATAACCCTTAGCGACAAGTCGAGCTTTATAGATGGTAACATTACCATCCGCGTCCGTCTTCTTCTTAAAGATCCATTTGTTTTCTATCGCTCGCCGATCATCGGGAAAGTCTGTCAAAGTCCATACTTTGTTTTCATACATGGATTCTATCTCGGATTTCATGGCTTCAAGCCATTTGTTGGAATCCGGGCCCGCCATTGCTTCTTCATAGTTCGAAGGTTCATTGTTGTCTAACAACATGATTTCCAGGACAGGGTTGCCGTACCACTCTGGTGCGGAACGTGTCCTTGTGGACCTACGAAGTTCAGCAGTAACTTGATCCGAAGTACTTTGATCATTATCATGGTTTTCCTCTTCAGTTGGTGTGGGCATCACAGGAACGGTTTCCTGTGCTGCGTCACTATCCCGCTCAAGAGGTAGTACTTCATCGAGTTCTACTTTCCTCCCACTTACTTCTTTCGAGAGAAACTCTTTTTCCAGAAAGCATCCGTTCTTGGCAACAAAGATCTTGCCTTCGGATCTTAAGTAGAAGGTATACCCTATAGTTTCCTTAGGGTATCCTATGAATACGCATTTTTCCGACTTGGGTTCGAGCTTTTCAGGTTGAAGTTTCTTGACATAAGCTTCGCATCCCCAAACTTTAAGAAACGACAGCTTAGGTTTCTTTCCAAACCATAATTCATACGGTGTCGTCTCAACGGATTTAGACGGTGCCCTATTTAAAGTGAATGTAGCTGTCTCTAGAGCGTATCCCCAAAATGATAGCGGTAAATCGGTAAGAGACATCATAGACCGCACCATATCCAATAGAGTGCGATTACGACGTTCGGACACACCGTTTCGCTGAGGTGTTCCAGGCGGCGTGAGCTGTGAAACGATTCCACATTTCTTTAAGTGTGTACCAAATTCGTGACTTAAGTATTCTCCTCCACGATCTGATCGTAAGAATTTTATCTTTCGGTCACGTTGATTCTCCACCTCATTCTGAAATTCCTTGAACTTTTCAAAGGTCTCAGACTTGTGTTTCATTATGTAGACATACCCATATCTACTCAAGTCATCTGTGAGAGTGAGAACATAACGATATCCTCCGCGAGCCTCAACGCTCATTGGACCGCACACATCGGTATGTATGATTTCCAACAAGTTGGTTGCTCGCTCCATTGTTCCGGAGAACGGAGTCTTGGTCATTTTACCTAAGAGACATGGTTCGCACGTGTCAAACGATTCATAATCAAGAGACTCTAAAAGTCCATCGGCATGGAGCTTCTTCATTCGCTTGACACCAATGTGACCAAGGCGGCAGTGCCACAAGTATGTGGGACTATCGTTATCAACTTTAAATCTTTTGGCATCTACACTATGAACATGTGTAATATTACGCTCGAGATTCATTAAGAATAAACCATTGACCATCGGAGCATGACCATAAAACATATCTCTCATATAAATCGAACAACCATTATTCTCAGACTTAAATGAGTAGCCATCTCGTATTAAACGAGATCCAGATACAATGTTCATGCTCAAACTTGGCACTAAATAACAATTATTAAGGTTCAAAACTAATCCCGTAGGTAAATGTAGAGGCAGCGTGCCGACGGCGATCACATTGACTCTGGAACCATTCCCGACGCGCATCGTCACCTCGTCCTTCGCCAGTCTCCGTTTATTCCGCAGCTCCTGCTGTGAGTTACAAATATGAGCAACGGCACCGGTATCAAATACCCAGGAGTTACTACGAGTACTGGTAAGGTACACATCAATCACATGTATATCAAATATACCTTTGGTGTTGCCGGCCTTCTTATCCGCTAAGTATTTGGGGCAGTTCCGCTTCCAGTGACCCTTCCCCTTGCAATAAAAGCACTCAGTCTCAGGCTTGGGTCCATTCTTTGACTTCTTCCCAGTAACTGGCTTACCAGGCGCGGCAACATCTTTGCCGTCCTTCTTGAAGTTCTTCTTACCCTTGCCCTTCTTGAACTTAGTGGTCTTATTGACCATCAACACTTGATGTTCTTTCTTGATTTCAGCCTCTGCTGACTTCAGCATCGAGAACACTTCAGGAATGGTCTTTTCCATTCCCTGCATGTTGTAGTTCATCACAAAGCTCTTGTAGCTTGGTGGGAGCGACTGGAGGATTCTGTCAATGACCGCCTCATCTGGGAGGTTAATGTTCAGCTGGGTCATACGGTTGTGCAACCCAGACATCTTCAGGATGTGCTCACTGACAGAACTGTTCTCCTCCATCTTACAACTGTAGAACTTTTCGGAGACATCATATCTCTCGACCCGGGCATGAGCTTGAAAAACTAGTTTCAGCTCTTCGAACATCTAATATGCTCCGTGATGCTCAAAACGCTTTTGGAGCCCCGGTTCTAAGCTGTAAAGCATGCCGCACTGAACGAGGGAGTAATCATCAGCGTGAGACTGCCAAGCATTCATAATGTCTTGGTTCTCTGGGACGGGAGCGTCACCTAGCGGTCCTTCTAGGACATATTGTTTCCTGGCAGCTATGAGGATGATCCTCAGGTTCCGGACCCAGTCCGTATAGTTGCTGCCATCATCTTTCAGCTTGGTTTTCTCTAGGAACGCGTTGAAGTTCATGTAGACATGAGCGTTGGCCATTTGATCTACAAGACATATTTGCAAAGGTTTTAGACTAAGTTCATGATAATAAAGTTCTAATCAAATTATGAACTCCCACTTAGATTAGACATCCCTTTAGTCATCTAAGTGTTACACGATCCGAGTCGACTAGTCCGTGTCCGATCATCACGTGAGACGGACTAGTCATCGTCGGTGAACATTCTCATGTTGATCGTATCTTCCATACGACTCGTGTTCGACCTTTCGGTCTCCGTGTTCCGAGGCCATGTCTGCACATGCTAGGCTCGTCAAGTTAACCCTAAGTGTTTTCGCTGTGTAAAACTGTCTTACACCCGTTGTATGTGAACGTAAGAATCCATCACACCTGATCATCACGTGGTGCTTAGAAACGACGAACTATAGCAACGGTGCACAGTTAGGGGAGAACACTTCTTGAAATTTTATAAGGGATCATCTTATTTACTACCGTCGTCCTAAGTAAACAAGATGCATAATACATAATAAACATCACATGCAATTATATAGTTGTGACATGATATGGCCAATATCATATAGCTCCATTGATCTTCATCTTCGGGGCTCCATGATCATCTTGTCACCGGCTTGACACCATGATCGCCATCATCATGATCTCCATCATCGTGTCTTCATGAAGTTGTCACGCCAACGACTACTTCTACTTCTATGACTAACGTTTAGCAATCGACAATCTATTTGCTATCGACAATCTATTTGCTATCCTTCGCCTGTACTAAGCGGGAATACTGCTTGTGCATCAAAAATCATAAAACCCAAGTTATTCCAGATGAGTCCACCATACCTACCTATATGCGGTATTACCCTGCCGTCCTAAGTAAATTTGCATGTGCCACCTCTAAAAACCTCAGATAAATATCCTTTTTGTGTGTGGATTGTTCGTAGAGTGATAGGAGGTAGTCGGTATCTTCCATACTAAGCGGGTTATTCTCATGATGAGTGTTTATTCATTTGTCCTTACACGAGAGGGGCGGTAATAGGAATTCCTAGTCCCGAAATCAAATTGCAAATAATTAAACAAAACTCCCCCAGGACTGATGTTGGTATGGATGGTACACGTGGATTTGGTTAGCCGTGGAGTGTATTTGTTGGTGGAGGGGGAGTAAACCTTTACTTTTATCGCTTGGGAACCGCCGCTCATGTGTTTAGCATGGAAGATATCGATAACTAATGGTCGTGAAGTAAACAAGAAGGGTGTATTTCTCAAAATTTCATTTACCTTTGTATTAAAAAATTGATCTCTGGCACCGCTGCAAATCACTGCTTCCCTCTGCGAAGGGACTATCTATTTACTTTTATGTTGTGTCATCACCTTCTCAAATAAGTGCCAGATCCTGAGAGCACTATTATCATCCTCATGCATTGTGTGTAGGTAATGTTGGGTGCATCATGACTGAATCTTTTCTACCATGAATTACAATGTTTAGTCATTGCTTGAACTTTGGAGGTGCTCTGCATTTATATTTTGCGGTCTCAGAAAGGGCTAGCGAGATACTACTATTGTCATATTATCGTTGCAGAAAATTAAAATTTTTCCTAC
>NC_041381.1:490160432-490165227 GCF_002162155.2 Triticum dicoccoides | reverse complement strand
GACCCACCCGGTGGACCCCCGGGACCCTTCCGGTGGTCCCGGTACAATACCGATAACCCCGAAACTTGTCCCGATGCCCGAAACAGGACTTCCCATATATAAATCTTTACCTCCGGACCATTCCGGAACTCCTCGTGACGTCCGGGATCTCATCCGGGACTCCGAACAACATTCGGGTTACTGCATATACATATCCCTATAACCCTAGCGTAACTGAACCTTAAGTGTGTAGACCCTACGGGTTCGGGAGACATGCAGACATGACCGAGACTCTCTCAGTCAATAACCATCAGCGGGATCTGGATACCCATGATGGCTCCCACATGCTCCTCGATGTTGTCATCGGATGAACCACTATGTCGAGGATTCGATCAAACCCTGTATGCAATTCCCTTTGTCAATCGGTACGTTACTTGCCCGAGACTCGATCGTCGGTATCCCAATACCTTGTACAGTCTCGTTACCGGCAAGTCACTTTACTCGTACCGTAATGCATGATCCCGTGTCCAACACCTTGGTCACATTGAGCTCAATATGATGATGCATTACCGAGTGGGCCCAGAGATACCTCTCCGTCATACGGAGTGACAAATCCCAGTCTCGATCCGTGTCAACCCAACAGCTACTTTCGGAGATACCTGTAATGCACCTTTATAGTCACCCAGTTACGTTGTGACGTTTGGTACACCCAAGGCACTCTTACGGTATCCGGGAGTTACACGATCTCATGGTCGAAGGAAGAGATACTTGACACTTGCAAAGCTCTAGCAAAACGAACTACACGATCTTTTATGCTATGCTTAGGATTGGGTCTTGTCCATCACATCATTCTCCTAATGATGTGATCCCGTTATCAACGACATCCAATGTCCATAGTCAGGAAACCATGACTATCTGTTGATCACAACGAGCTGGTCAACTAGAGGCTTACCAGGGACATTGTGTGGTCTAAGTATTCACACGTGTATTACGATTTCCGGATAATACAGTTATAGCATGAATAAAAGACAATTATCATGAACAATGAAATATAATAATACTTTTATTATTGCCTCTAGGGCATATTTCCAACAATTATATCATGGTTGTTTTGACAAAGTGTTGTAGTTTGAGATATCTTATTATTTCTCACTAGTTGATTATGCCATTGATACGAGTTAATATAATTTTTAAGAGTTATTGTTGACATGGTTAGTTATAAACTTTGCTGAAAACTTGGGTGCTACTTGAGCTTATTTATGTAAACAAGAGCAAAAGAGTTCGTAAAAGTTTTTTTTTCACTTTCAGTTTATCAACTGAATTGCTTGAGGACAAGCAAATGTTTAAGTTTGGGGGAGTTGATACGTCTTCGTCGTATCTACTTTTTCTATCGCTTTTCCTCTTGTTTTTGACTCTAATTTGCATGATTTGAATGAAACTAACCTGGACTAGCGCTGTTTTCAGTAGAACTACCATGGTGTTATTTTTTGTGTAGAAATAAAATTTCTTGGATTGGAACGAAACTTTACAAGGATTTTTTATATAATAAAAGAGAATTACTGGATCCAAGAACCACCAGAGGGGGAGGGTCCCTAGGTGGGCACAACCCACCAGAGCGTCCCCCCTCCTGGTGCGCCCAGGTGGGTTGTCCCCACCCGGTGTCCCCGCTGACCCTAACTCCGACACTATAAATTCACATTTTCGGAGAAAAAAATGGAGGAGAAAGAATTATCACATTTCACGAGACGGACCCGGCGCCGCCTCCTGTTCTTCATCGGAAGGCCAGATCTGGAGTCAATTTAGGGCTCTAGAGAGGGGGATCTTTGATCTTCGTCATCACCAACCCTTCTCCATTGCCAATTCCATGATTCTGTCCACCGGGAGTAAGTAATACCTTCGTAGGCTCGCTGGTCGGTGAGGGAGTTGGATGAGATTCATCATATAATCTAGTTAGTTTTGTTAGGGCTTGTTGATATATGATGAATTGTCACTCTAGTTCATTGATGGGACGCTTCAATACCACATTCCCGTGAGCGCCTCACATAATCAAGATCTAGCTGATGTAATCGTTGGTGTGTTTGTTGGTATATGATGAATTGTCACTCTAGAATCAGGTTGTTCATTGATGGGACGCTGCTTCGTCCACTTGTTTGTTTGGACTTTTTCCATTTTTCTGGTATACTTTTATTTACACTCCAAAATATCCTAAAATATAATTCTTTCGTCCCACGATATAAGATGTTTTTGCAAATTGAGTAATATTTATATTTAGAATGTTCATGTAGTGTTTTAAAAAAATTATACAGTGTTTAAAAAATTGCTTGTGCAACTTTTAAAAAATGCCAATGGCATTCACATGTGTAATTTTTTGTTAGCGTCATTAAAAAACATTTTTGATCACATTAAAAGAATGCTGTGACATTAACAAAATTCCCACACGTTTCACAAAAGGTTAACACGATGTAAAAATAGTTGTTGATAGCACCAACAATATGTTGTGACATTTAACAACATTTATACGTTTCACAAGCATGTATGTGGCATTAAAAAAATATTTTTAATTCAAAAGAAATGTTCGTGTAATTTAAAAATGTTTTGTAAAAATGTAGATTACATTTTAAAAAATGCTATGAGTTTCAAAAATATATTTGTAACAATTTGTAAAAATGTCCATGCAATGTAATTGCTTCCACATGGTTTTTAAAATGGTTTGTATCATTAAAAATATGTTTTAACATGTATTTGAATAATGTTTAACACATATTATTTACTAATCATGCATTTGGAAAATATTAAATGTGCATAAAAATCTTATAGAGGTATACCAAACATGACAATGTGTATAAAAATAGACTTCAAAGCATATGTTTGAAAAAATGTTAATGATGTATTTAAATAATTTTAAATGAGTATGAAAAATATTCATGATGTGTATGAAAAATATAATGTTTTATGAAAATTGTAGACATGTGTTGGAAAAAAAGGGAAAACAAAGAAAGAAAACCCCGAAGAAACATGATGCGGTTTGTAGAAAGACATAGGAAAACGAAGGAAAGAAAAAGATAAAATAGAAAAAACCCAAAGAAAAATGATACAAATCTCTACTACTTAAAAAAACCCTAAGATTTCATCTTTCACTCAATTTTCTTCCCACCACCCCCTTCGTCGAAGCTTTCACCTCCACCAAATTTTCCTTGTTTTTTTTATCACTTTCTGCTTTCATCAAACTAGTAATTGATAACCCAATAAACTAGGTCGATCTATGGTATAGCAATAAATTCATGGTCCATAAATAAATTATTTTACTACCGTAGTCAAACATCTTTGGTAACTTAATAAATAGGAATAAATTCATGACACATAAACAAGTAAATATAAATCAATCTCTTATATTTGGTAACCCAATCAAACAGATTAATGATGGTATTGTACCTATTTTGTCTTTGGTAAGCCAATAAATAGCAAAAAATTCATGACCGAGAAAAAAATAAATATAAATTAATCTCCTATATTTGGTAACCCAATTAAACAGATTAATGATGGTATTATGCATATTTTATTAGTTTAAGAAATAGCTAAAAAATTTGTACTTTATAACCAAAGCATAATCTTATCTGGTCTATTTGCTTTGCATCATGATTTGTCTTGTATGGTTCTCTTATTGTGTTAAGCAATATTTGCCCCCCTTGGCAACACACATGCACATACCTAGTAGTGATAATAATAATAATAATAATAATAATAATAATAATAATACAACAAATCTATCCACCAGTCGACTGGTGGTTTGCGACAGGCACGCACGATCACTTTTTTTTCCCTTCGATCTTTCTTTTCTTCTCTGGCGCGTAAAAAGAGCTTCGGAAGGGTTACCAAATATAAGAGATTGATTGATATTTACTTGTTTATGTGTCATGAATTTATTCCTATTTATTAAGTTACCAAAGATGTTTGACTACAGTAGTAAAATAATTTATTAGTTTAAGATATAGCTAAAAAATTTGTACTTTATAACCAAAGCATAATCTTATCTGGTCTATTTGCTTTGCATCATGATTTGTCTTGTATGGTTCTCTTATTGTGTTAAGCAATATTTGCCCCCCTTGGCAACACACATGCACATACCTAGTAGTGATAATAACAATAATAATAATAATAATAATAATAATAATAATAATAATAATAATAATAATAATAATAATAATACAACAAAACTATCCACCAGACTGGTGGTTTGCGACAGGCACGCACGATCGTTTTTTTTCCTTCGATATTTCTTTTCTTCTCTGGCGCGTAAAAAGAGCTTCGGAAAAATAGTGCCACCGCTAGGATTCGAACACACGACCAGTCGGTTGCAGCCACAACGCATTACCAACTAAGCTAACCACCTATTTTTGTTTCATTTGTGGGTTAATTTGTATTTCTACCTTAGTAAATGAGAACGAGAAAGAAAGACCACAACACCTTTGATGAGGAGACAAAACCATTTGCTCCAAGTTCTTTAAAGGGCCGATGCAACGTGTTTTGTACTCCATTTGTCTCTTTTTTGTAGTGATGAATGTTTTCTAGAGAAATAAATGTTTCACTCCTATACAATTCAAACAACGGTCTTTTTCTCATTTGTGATATCTCGGTAAATTCTTTTGTAATGAGATTGATAATTATATGTCCCAAAACCTGATAGCTTATGTACAAATATCGTCATAGCTTTTTTTACAAAAAAAAAACTAATCTAAACATACACTCGATAGCTTTTTTGTATGAATAGTATGGTAATTCACACATCACATATCTGATAACTTATTTACCAGGGCCC
>NC_041381.1:490138012-490160123 GCF_002162155.2 Triticum dicoccoides | reverse complement strand
AATATCCCCTCGGTAGATTTTTGTGTCGATATCATGATAAGTCACACATCGTATACCTGATAACTTATGGACCCCAGTCCTGATAACTTTGGTACGGGGGTGGGGGTGGGGGGGAGGGAGTTGACGAAACATCCCCTCGGTAACTTTTTGCGTGAACAGTATAGTAACTCACACATCGCACACCTGATGACTTATGTACCCCAGTCCTGATAGCTTTGGCATGAGGAGGGGGGGCGGTAACATTTGTGTGAATAGCATGATAACCCACACGTTTGCAGACATGATAAGTTATTTACCCCGGTCCCGGTAACTTTGGCGAGGGGGTTGATTAAATATACCCACGGTAACTTTCATGTTAATAACACGGTAACTCATGCCTCGCAGACCTGATAACTTGTATACCCTGGTCCTGATAACTTTGGGGACCGGGGTGGGGGACGGAGGGACATCATGAAATATACCCCCGGTAACTTTCATTGATGAAGTGAATTTTTTTCCAGAAAAATAGCTTTCTTTTTTCTTGCGACAGTAGTAAGAAAGAGTTTAAAACAATTTCGTTGTTGAACTAATGAACAACAAACTAGGTTGGCGTGATGGTTGTTGGGCTTTGTACTTGGGCCTATCCTTTCCACCCCGACGCAGGTTCGAATCCTGTGTAGGTAATTTTTTTTCGCGTTTTTAATTATGATGCAATAAATCGATCGGGAGGAGCACGGGAATAGCGGGTGGAGCATTGTTTCCCCTGTTGAGGGGATCGTGCGGATCTGTCGCTAACGACTAGTCGACTGGTCGTTAGCACAATCCATAATAATAATAATGATGATGATAATGATGATGATGATGATAATAATAATAATAATAATAATAATAATAATAATAATAATAATAGAGAACAAACTTTGCTCGTCGCTAGTAGGCAACCCAGTAGCGCAATGCAAGAGACGTGACAGAACTACGTCTCGCTGCAGGCAAGAAATAGCCATGGGAGAAGATTTCATTGCTTGGGCTCCGGAAAAGTCAGGCTCGTTTACTGTAAAAAGTGCATATCGGCTTGCTGCAGATGAACAACAGAACACACTGATTGCTTCGACTAGCTCTTGGTCTGATGGTTCACGCGATGGGTGGAATGCAGTCCGGTCTAGCCCTGCCCCGCCCAAAGTTCTGAACTTTGCTTGGCGTTTGACCACTAATTGTTTTACCCACATGGTGCAACAAATAAGAAAGAAACTTGGAAGTGGTTGCAACTTGTCCCGTTTGTGGCTGCGCTGATGATGACACATTCCATGCATTCTGTTCTTGTATTAATGCTCGACGACTTTGGCATGTTATGGCAGTTGTTTGGGACCTCCTTGAGATTTCTTCGATCCTTCCTTCTGGTGAGGAACGGTTCATTCAACTGGTTGCCAGTCTCGAGGAGTCTATGAGGGTCAGGCTAATGATGTTGCTATGGCGCATCTGGTATGTCCGCAACGAAATAATCCATGCAAAACCAGCACCACTCGTGAAAGTCTCATGTAGATTCTTAGCTAGCTATCTTGAATCTCTTCAATCCATTTCCATTGACCCAAATGTGAAAATGCATATAGGAAAGACTCCCGTCTCAACTTGTTACCCACTCATGGTTGATACATGCAATAACAACACCCCTTTTGGTAACCCATGGTCTCCCCCACCGGCTGGGCATGATAAACTTAACACCGATGGGTCGATCGTAAATGGAATTGCCGGAGCAGGTATGATTCTCAAAGCTCATGATGGGAGCATTATTTTCAGCTCATGTCGACATCTATTCTATTGTGATGATGTTCTAGAGACGGAGATGTTGGCAATAAAGGAAGGCCTAATGTTGGCCTCCCAATGGAGCAATCTACCTATCCAAGTTGAATCTGATTGTCTGGAAGCCATAACGATGGTCCAGAGTGCTGTTACGAATAGGTCTAAATTTGCTTTCTTAGTCAAAGAGATCAAGGATAATCTAGAGGAACATGGTTCTTGTATTACTCATATTCGACGTAGTCAAAATCTAGCTAGTCATTTTATGGCCAACTTTGGTAGGGTTCAAGTTCGTACTGTGGTATGGCTTGGGTCAGGACACAGAGAAGTCCTTGATATTGTACATCGTGATTGTAATTATGAGTTTTGAGTAATACACGAATTTTTCGCAAAAAAAAAAACCACCACTATATATCTATATCTACACCAATATAAAAAGAGCGAGTTGCGGAGATCCAATAAATCTCACATGTTGGTGGGTCTACGTTGCTTCAGTATTTACTGTTAAACATGCTTGTCAATAAACACATTTAGCACCCTCCACTAATTATTAGCATGCCTAATATCTACTCCCTCCGTCATACCGTATAATATAAGAGCATTTTTTTTACACTATGCTAGTTAAAAAACACTCTTATATTATAAAACAGAGGGAGTATGTTAGTATTAATCAAGTAATTATATCCTACCTAATATTAACATGTATACATCTCGTCTGATATTAATGTGCAATACAATTTATATTTGGCCAATATTAACGCAGATTGCACGTACACAATTAACAATCAAGAATCAACAAAGTTCCTCGCTTCTGGTGTTCCTTTTATTGTCATGACGGATGTTGAATAGATTTCTTTCGCAACAAAAAAAGATAGCCAAAACTTAGAGGCGCGCAACAACAGAATTCAGGACCTTTGTTTCTCATGTGAACTAACTTGGATATGATACAACAAAACAAACAAACAAAACAGAAAGCCAGACTGGACGCGCGTGATCATCCTCTACACAATTCCATTTCCGTTCTGGCTTGGGCTATCCTTTGCCTTTACTCCTGGTCTTGCTTCTACGCAACGGAAAGCTCACACCAAAAAATGATGAAGGCACGTGTTACGCACCCCGCTACGACCACATCCTGATCCTAGTAGCCTCCAAAGGACGGATCTGAAAAACTAGCAAACACGAGAGGACGCTTCTGTAAAATCTGTTAGAAAATGGTAAAGTACACATTCATTCATCAGAATTACTTATCCAGAGCAGCCACATTTCCTGCACTACTCACTCACTGACCCACCAACCAGAGCCAGAACCTTCCCTTCCCACCCAGAACCCTCCGCACGCCACTTTTACCCCACTCACCTTCACCCACGCCCACACCACTGGGCACAGCGGGCCCGCGGCCCCACGCGTCAGCGCGCGCCGTCCCGGCCGCCTTAACTTCGGCGTTACTCACGTCGGACTACCGCTTTTAGCACCCCACCCGAACGGCAATCCTAGATCTAGCTACTCCGCGCGCAGCCGCACAGCCACACAGCCACACCGACCGGGACACCCTCTACCCCCGATGACACGCGGGCCCGGGGCGAAGCGGGTCCCTTTCACCACGGACTAGAGGGAGAAGAATTCCACGGGCGGGAGAAAATCCGGATCCGCAGCGCACGTCCCGAGCACGAGGCACGGGCTCGTCAACACCCGACTCCGTCCACTCCGCCCCGAGTTTCCGAATTCCAAATTCCCACACCACTCCTCCCTCCTTCCTCCTCCCGTTCCGCGCCTGCACCGCGCCTCGATGGATGCCGCCCAAAACCCTAGGCTGAACTGAACCCTCCTCGAGACGCGGCCATGGCGGAGCCGGCGCTCCTCGACCCCGCCTCCCACTTCGACCTCCGCCACTACCCGGCCGGCCTCTTCGACCCGGACCTGCACCTCGCGGACGACGACGACGGCCTGCCGCTCGGGAATTTCGGCCTCGGCGCCGGCGGCGTTGGCGACTGCGACGACCTCGACTTCGACCTGCCCGCGGATTTCTCCGTCGAGGACTTCCTCCTCCGCTCCCCCGAGCGGAGCGACTCCGCCGCCGGATCCGGCCCCACCGCCTCCTCGTCCTCCCCCTCCCCCGCCGCCTCCGGAACCGGCTCCGCCGTCGCCGACGCCAGCTGCGAGGTCAAGCACGAGGAGTCGGACGAGGGGAGGAGCGCCGCCGCCCCTAACTGGGGCCTGAAGCGGAAGCCGGCGAGCCCCGCCCCCAGCTCGGAGGCGGCCAAGTGCCGCCGATCCGGGGACGGCGAGGTTTCCCCTTCCGCGTCGGCCTCGCGGGCCGCCGTGGACTCCGACGAGGGGGGCGCCGTCGGCGAGGGGGAGGACACCAGGCGGGCGGCGCGGCTGATACGGAACCGCGAGAGCGCGCAGCTGTCCCGGCAGAGGAAGAAGCGCTACGTCGAGGAGCTGGAGGAGAAGGTCAAGTCAATGAACTCGGTCATAAACGACCTCAATTCCAAGATCTCCTTCATCGTGGCCGAGAATGCAACACTGCGGCAGCAACTCGGCAGCGGCGGCGGGAATTGCCCACCTCCTGGGATGTATCCACCGGGAGCAATGCCCGGCATGCATTTCCCTTGGGTGCCCGGGTATGCCATGCGGCCTCATGGTTCCCATGTCCCTCTTGTACCAATTCCTCGGCTAAAGCCGCAGCAGCAGGTGACCGCAACCAAGGCCACAAAGAAACCAGAGAACAAGAAGGCCGTGGACAGCAAGAGTAAATCCAAGACCAAGACCAAGAAGGTGGCAAGTGTTAGCCTTCTCGGTTTGATGCTTGTTATGCTCGTATTTGGCGCTTTTGTTCCAGGGTTCAATCACAACTTTGGATTGAGTGGGGGAAGTGACAATGCAATGTTTAGGAATTTTGGTCAGCCTCATGATAGGGTAGTGAATGTCAATAACCATGGTCAAGCACCTAAAGGGGGTTTGAACAATAGTGACATGACTGGTGTTGATTCTGGAATGATGATTGGGACTGATGGCAGTGCTGACCAGAAGCATCAACCTCCACTTAACTCAAGTGAGACCTTGCCTGCTTTGTTGTATGTGCCAAGGAATGGAAAGCATGTCAAGATCAATGGCAATCTGATTATTCATTCTGTGCTTGCAAGCGAGAAAGCGGTAGCACATGGGACTTCACAACACAACCGTGACCAGTCAGGTATAGATCACAAAGAGACTAGTACAGCCATAGCTCGTCATCTATCACTGCCTGGAAACAATATGAATCCACAAGAGAAATCCCCAGTAGATGGACCATTGCCGCAGTGGTTCCGTGAAGGAATGGCAGGTAAGCAGAACAATTGTTTGTCAATCTAGTATTCTTGTTTTTTTGTGAATTGTGATACTGCAGCTATGAATTCCATTTATTATCCAAACTATTATTTCTCTGTTGCATTGACACATCATGATGTGATATTTTAATCAAGAAGGTTCCCACATTATCTTACTTCAAGAGTGACCAAATGCTACAGAGAATAATATTACCAAGTTAAAATAGAAGTCAAGGGATTGAACTGATTGTCCATGAGTCATTAACAGCCTGTTTGGATGGTGTCCACATGAAATTTTGCCTGGCCTGAAGCCTGCCTGAAAGGTGCCTGGGGAGTGTTTGGTTACTGTCCTGAGAAAGTAGCAGCTAGCCTGGCCTGGTGGCCTCACAATTTGCTTAGCCTGGAGTGCGACCCAGGCATATTGCTTAGCCTGGGAGAAGCGTTCAAAAAAGGACACCTGGGTAGCTGCCTGGTGGTAATGAGCTGCTATTTCCAACTCTTTTTGTAGTTACAGGCCTTCAATGATGGTACTATATTATTTTAACACTACCCCAGGCCAGGACAGCAACAAAACACATGTATGCCAGGCCAGCCTCACCAGGCACAAAACAATGAAGTACCAGGCTCAAACCAGGCAACCTCTTTTCCCAGGCATGAAGCCCAGGCCACTATAACCAAACAGGACGTAAGAAAAGTAGAATGTATGTTAGATAAGAATAACGTCACTCAATTATTCAGTAAATGGGAACTCAAATCTATATTTAATGTTGCAAACAAGTAAATCTCACACTTTAACCATCCAGCAATGGGAACAATGTCTTTATTTATGTCCTCCTTTTAGCAATCACGTAGAGAAGAGCTCAGTAAATAGTAGTGATGTTATTACTTTTTATTTGTAAAAGTAATTAAAAGGATTGTCCATGAGTCATTAAGAGAAGAGCTAGAATGCATGTTTGACCAGAATAATGTCACTTAGTATGCCATCATATATTATGACATTGCATAATGTCACTTAGTATGCCATCATATATTATGACATTGCATAATGTCACTTAGTATGCCATCATATATTATGACATTGCAACTATTCAGGAAATGAGAACTCAACTCTATATTTAATGTTGCCAAACAAGTAAATATCACACTTTTAGCAATCACATAGAAAAGACCTCAGTAAATATTAGGGATATTGTTGCTTTTTATTTGGGAACTGTCTTATACAGCAATTATCATGTAGACTCTGCCCTGAAGAGCCTTTTAATCCCTGACCAAAACTTATCTGTCAGTACAACCTATGTTCAAACTCTATGCTAGCAAAATAGTAGATTCATGATATGTTGCTTTAAGCATATTTTCAAACTTGTGACCGAGCAATGTTACTGATTTTTCACAATTGCAATATTTTCTTTTCATGGAGAAGTGATAACTGCTAAATCTTCACTAGCTTGTAGGAAAACTAGTCTGAACTCACGTGCCTAATGTTTTGGTGGTGTTGTCAAGTTTGTTATTGGAATATCATTCTTTGGTTTTGTTGATGAAGTCATCTCCTACAGAAAACTCAGTTTTCTTTCGACACTCTTGGAGGGATATTGCACTGTCTCTTACTCTAATTCTGATGCAACAATTTTCAGGGCCTGTCCTAAATTCTGGAATGTGCAGCGAGGTATTTCAGTTTGACGTTTCCGCTGCCACCAATTCCGGTGGCATAATACCTGCTTCTCCAGCTGTCAACTCCTCGAATGTTAATGCTACTCGAAAGGTTCCAACACCAGCTCCTGCGTATTACGGCAAGCTGAAGAATAGGAGGATCATGCACAATGAGGCGATTCCACTCACTGGGAAAACGGCGAACAACACAGGGCCTTTTAACAGAACTTCTGAAAGCAGCAAGTTACCTGATAAGAAGCCAGCATCGTCGGTAGTTGTTTCTGTGCTAGCTGATCCCAGGGAGGCCGGTGACGGCGACAGCAATCCAAGGATGACTCCCAAGTCCATCTCCAGGATATTTGTTGTTGTTCTCCTTGACGGTGTTAGATATGTCACATACTCCTGCACCCTTCCTTTCAAGAGTGCCAGCCCTCATCTTGTAAACTAACCAATAATCATGGGGGTCAATGCGTCGTCATGGTTCTCAAGCAGCTTTGTTGGCCCCGACGAATCTGATGGCCGGTAGATTAAAACGACCTGATGCTGTTGTCTAACCAAGGAATGAACTTTCTATTCACTCGGCCTGAGGTAATTCAAGTTTGTCGAAGGTTTGAAGTGGTGTGAGCTAAATGTGGTTCTGCAGGTTTAGGCTATGAGTGCAGCTTTTGTGCTGCTGTAATATAACCAGGATCTTATGCTGTACTCTAACCTTGTTGTTATAATGTAATACTGTTTGAGGAACTTTTAAGACAAAATATACATGTAGTTTTATCATTCCTGAACATATATAGTTGCGACAAACTAGTTCATGCGTCGTCTATGGCAAATCGACCTCTGGTTGACGGAAACTATTTCAATCTGGATAAACTTATCAGGTGCACATTTCAAATGAAATACTTCGATAAGCATAATACAGAAAATGTAACGATCTCTGCAACCAGCTTGCTAACGAACATTGGCTTCCAGGCAAAACATCAGTTCAGTTCTGTCCAGAACTTCAGTCATCCCTGCATCCTTCGCATTTTTATTTCTCGACAAATTCCTGAATTCGCACAACCTATAAGCGCAGCCGATATAGAGTTTGAATTTTACAAAAAAAGAAGACGTTGCACATGAAAATCCATCAAACAAAACGGATTTGCAGTCTCTTATAAAATGGCCCCTGTATAAACCAGGCTAAAACCCACGTTATCCGCAGGGCCAGAAACCCCCTTCCATCTCCAGCCCCATCCGCCATGGCGCTTCACACTGTCTCGGGCATCAAGCTCCCACCCTTCTCCCTCCCGCTTCCCCACCGCCACCTGGGCGCCAGCCCCAGCGGCGGCGGCATCAGCAGCGGCCTCTACGCGAGCAGCGCATTCCCGCGACGCCAATGCGGCACGCTCGCCGCCGTCGTGCGCTGCGCGAGGCGCACGGGCAAGCGGCGGTACCCGTCGGAGAAGAAGCGCCTGGATCGGCGCCACAAGGAGCAGCTCCGCCAGACCGCCCCCGAGGAGGGCGGCGTGGCCCGGGAGGCTGGCTTCTGGCGCCTCTCCAAGCTCGCCGTCCCCGCCAGCGACGACCCCGGCAAGGACTTCCTCGGCGTCTCCCCGCCGCTCCTCCAGGCCATTGCCAAGGCCCTCAAGTTCCCGGTACGCTAACGTATTGCATTTTCTGATATGGGGACATAATGCCATGAAATTCGCGAGGCTTTAGCATTTTGTTAGATGAGTCGACGTGGGGTTGCTGAAACAGATGTTTTAGGTGGCCTTTGCTAGTGTAGCGATTTTTTTTTTTACTTAGTTCGTGCCATTTAATTGACTATATTTGTGCTCATTCGTCTTGGAAAATTATCACAGCCTTGAGATGAGCTAGCCACTCGTAACCTCCTTCAAGGAAGTCTAGTGCAGCTTGCTGTGGTGATATGGTAAATAGGAATCAAGTGTAAATGTTACTTCTGTGTTGTGGAATAGGCCTGGTTTGATAAACGGTTTGCAACTGAATTAACAGAGCTTCTGCCTCACCTTCTCCTACATATATTGGGTTATTTCCCCAAATCCCAACCGTATTTAATCAATCAGGAAATGGCTGGATGAGTGTTTGCAACCGTATCCCAACCGTATCTAATCAACCCCCTTCAAATGTTGCGCTACATGATATTTCCTGCTATACCTTCGACATGTGTTTGCTTTGAAGTTCGATCCCACTGTGGTTTACATTTGTTGTTATCCATGTTACAACGTCTCTTGTTGTAATTGCCGCCGGCTTGCTGTTATTGCAGTTTTTTCATATCCTTGTTAGATCTTCTCTATAATTATTATTATGCGCCTCTAATCGACTCTCCTGCGCAGGTCGCTTCTATGCTCCCTGAAGAGGCTTTCTCTGTTATCCGCAAGTCATTTGATGCACGCAAGGTTCTTAATGAACTTATATAATGTGTCTATCCTATTTAATATTGCTCCTCCTGTATATATATGGGATGACTATTTAGTTGTCATAAAACACTTGCTGTTGGATGTGCTGAAACGATGCAGTCAAACTGGGTTAAGCTTTGTGAAAAAAATACTCATGCAGTTGAAATGAAAGCCAATGTAGTAAGCTCGTTTACTTCTCCAGTTAATTTACCATCTTTTTGTTGACGACTCCACATATGCCATGAAAATAATCTTTATCTGCATGCCAGGCTGCGAACATTTATATGCATACCCACACTGACAATTTTGTGGGGGTGCCAGAATTAATCATATGGTGTCGATTTTTTGTCGTGTTGCAGAATAGTACATAATATCTTGTTCAGATTCTGGTTTTCCTCTTGCTTTTGTACCATCTTTTGTTTCCCTTGCTTGGTTAGTATCTTGTTCCAGCGAGTGCAATCTAACGCCACGCGTCACACTGCTAGACACATTTTATATCTCCTTAGAATGAAGTAATTTCTCATTTTTAATTCTACATTAGCTGCGGAAATTACCAAATCTTGTAAATATTTTCACATAATACCAGGTTATTCTAGCCAAAGTTGCGTTGTCTATCAGGGTTACTTTCTGACCCGTGTGCCTACTTCTCTGGTCCATAGAAGGTACCACACTGTACGAGCAGCCCTTAGTCGAGTCTGGGAACAAATCACATAGATATCTTTGTAACTGTTTGATTCTCCGTTCATTGTGTCACTTGCCTTGATGATTATACTCGGGCCAAGACTGCTTGTACGCATTGATGCCACCTATCTCCAGCTTGGTGCTTGTGAGTGGGCCTGAGGTGTCATCTAGCGGGTAGGGTAAAATCTAAGCCCGTCATAGAGCGCCGCATTTTTGCAAAATAATCTGGTATTGTCTGCAGAGATTTGCAATGCCCTGTAATTTGCGCAAATAGCATAGATTTAGCAAGAAAAAAAATGGTCAGTTTACTATCTATTTATGCTGTCTGATACTTGGTGTACACTTATTTGATCTGGGGATTTTATACTAAAGTTATTTTCACAGTGTAGAATTGTAGATGTTCATATAAATTGAAATAATATGTGATTGATGTGAATTCTATTTATTGCAGCGATTGGTTATTCGTGTGGTTACCCAATCTAATTATATTCAATGATATCTGAAATTTATCGTAATATTTTTTGGTAGATGGTTCTGTGTTGCACGTTTTTTGCTTCATCCGTGTTGCGACTGTGACCACGTGTGTTTCTAGTGACGTTGAATTTTTTTAATCTATACTGTATTTCAATATTCAGATTGGTTATCACTTTATCTGAATTGTTTCTTTGTGAATGAATAAACCATGTTTTACATTTACAGATTTTGAAAGAACCTCAATTTGTTTATACTGTTGATGTGGATGCTAAGAAGCTTCTGGACATGGAGCCAAGGACATGGGATTTTATTGCTAGATTGGAACCCAGGCTTGGAATTGTAGAATATATGTCCGATGAGAGGGTAGCAACTGATCTGATCAGTATGCTTAATGTTCATAACAAAGTCTCCGATGATGAACATGGTACCAGGGATACTGTTAATAATGGCTCGATCAGTCCTACACGAATGAAACCAAGGGTGGCAATTGTAGGAAGTGGCCCATCTGGGTTGTTTGCTGCCCTTGTGTTAGCTGAACTTGGAGCAGAAGTTACCTTATTGGAGCGTGGCCAACCTGTTGAGCAAAGAGGGCGTGACATTGGTGCACTAGCAGTTAGACGAATTCTCCAATCAGAAAGCAACTTTTGCTTTGGCGAGGTATACTGTTTGTTCCTACTGTACTACCAAGGCATCACTGGACAATCACATAATTGCTTTGATCAGTATTCAAATAGGTAGTTGTTGACAACGTGAATTGTCTAATAGATGACTATATCTTTTCGTTAAACATAAACATTATCAGTCATGTCATTCTGCAAATACTAGTGATAGTTCTCTTTGTTCAGGTGATAAAATGGAATTGATGTAATATGTCAAATTATGCGTACATGTATCTTAGAAGAGGTGGTTTACGTCTGTGCTCTGTATGTGAAATAGCGGATACATGTTCCAATCAGGTATATTAGCTGGTGCATGGATTAGTGCATCCCAATAAATGCACTCTCCTAATTATATGACCTGTAAAGTGTACAGAGACATATTTTAGACATTAATAATGCATCTGCCATAATCTCAGATTTGCTTAAAATGAATGATGCAGAAAAAATGTGTAATAATCTTCACATTTTTTTACTGCAGCTAATTTAGTAATTCAAAACCTAACTTATGCATGCTTGTTCTGAACTCATGTTCTTCATTGTTTGAGGTCCGCTTTTCCATACATTTTTGTGAATTTAAAAGGTTACTTAATCAAATGATCTTTGCAAGTTGGGTTGATGGCATATGGGGCAATGCCTATTTTTTTGAAGTATCAATTACCTACAATGGAACTTCAATGATTGACCAAACCACTATTCCCTTGTTCCATGTTCCTTAAAAGATCAAGTCCATCAATTCTTGATCTTCTGTTCTTAATCATAGCAGGGTGGTGCAGGTACATGGAGTGACGGGAAGCTTGTGACCAGGATAGGGAAAAACACTGATGGTGTTCAGGCTGTAAGAATCTTCCTGCTCTACCTCAATGGATGCTTAGCTTGCAAATTAGAAATTCTTCTAAAAAAGGTTATCTGTAATTATTGATGCAATAATGCAAGCTTAGTATCTGTTGGCTACCAGAGTTCAAGACTCTGGTGGTAACCAGTAAGTTGCTCCCCATACTGGTCATGGATAGTATGGTAAATTTTTGCTGTTGTTTTGAATACATATCCATCAAAATAGGAAGAGCTTCTGCATAACATAATATCCTAGACTTTCCTAGTCCAAAACTGACCCTTTATATGTGTTTAAGCTATACCGTGGGGTCTTGGATTTCAGGTGATGAAAACATTTGTCCATTTTGGAGGCCCTCCAAACATTCTCATTGATGGGAGACCTCATTTGGGTACAGATAAACTTGTTCCTCTGTTGCGGAATTTCAGACACCACTTAAGAGAGTTGGGCGTGAGTTGAACAAAGCAGTCTTCATTGAAGCTTTGCTATTATTTTGTTGTGTAAGGTTTCATGCACCAATGTATTCTGTTTTATGTTTGATACAGGTTGCCATAAGATTTAATACCAGAGTAGATGACCTTATAGTGGAAGGCGGGCAGGTCAAAGGAGTTGTGGTTTCTGATTCAAATCTACAGCCAGGTTCTGTTGATCAGAAACTATCATTCGATGCAGTTGTGTTAGCAGTTGGGCACTCAGCTCGTGACACATACAGTATGCTTCTTAGGCATAATGTAGATATAACCCCCAAGAATTTTTCTGTAAGTTTTCTTATGCTGGTTAAGGCAGTTTCTACTTCACTTGTACTTGTCAATAATTTGATGGTCAGATAGCAGACAAGCCACAGCGTAGAATTTGAGACCATGTTTGGTTGGATATTAGGTTACATAAGAGGCACATTGGTCTTCAGACCAAACAAAAACAGATATATTAGATGGAGTTTGATTTCTTTGTCAATCAAATGCCTCGGGTTGAGAATATATGTACAAGCCACTGAGTAAATACTAGCATATCATTTAAATTTTTGCCATGTTATATAGATGCTTTCTATTTCAAGTTTTCAACAACATTGTCTTATCCTATTTCACTCTCCTTTACACTGTATGCATAGACAAAAGGTTCTTCTAATACAACGGGCAATTTGGTGCATGTTCGAGAAAAAGACATAAACAAAAGGCCAGTCAGGGCAAGACCACGGTAGCAACAATAGGGTGAAAGATGGGTGTGTTGGATAAAGGATATCAGCAGCTTGGGACACAATGTGGCTGGACCTTTTGGAGTTAATTGATTGCTCACAGAAATTGAAGAGTGCAGACAAAGGCAGGAGCAGGAGTTGGCACAAGAACAGGAGAAGGAGAGCTAGGAAGATGTCCAGGAAATATTAGTAGAAAACATATAGATTTAGTAAGTCATATGATATTATATCAGGACGTTGTATTATATTAGGAATTTAAGGTCCAAACTTGATGCCACATACCTCATAGTTAAATCAAGTAATAATACATACTTTTGTCCTCTATATACTATCTGTCACCCCCTTTAGTCCTTTCACGTCTTATCGATGATAGTTACTCCCTCCGTTCCAAAATATTTGCAGTTCTAAAACCATGCTAAGTATTTTGGAACGGAGGGAGTATTTAGTTAGAACCAGGTTCACAACAAGGTATTGGTAGAATAGTGCTTTTTAGTACATGAAGCAGCTAATCTAGGCATTTTAATCGGTTCTTTTTAATATTTAATCGGCCCAATGTAGGTCTTGGCTGTACGATTACTGCACCACTGACTGGCTGAACATCGCCTCCTTGTGGCATTATGTCTTTTGCCCATGTTATCTTTGCCAATTGCAAGGACTATTTTTTTTCATAATATGAAGGAAAGCTTGGTTTTTTTTCTTCTCTCCAGACCATGTGATAACATTGGTTATTCTTACAGGTTGGCTTAAGAATCGAACACCCCCAAGAACTGATAAACAACATCCAAGTAAGCCATATTTCATTTGTTCACACCAACGGTTTTCTGAATGATACTCGCCTAATGTTTAGCTTTATTTCAAGGTTGAGATTTAATTTCCAGTAATTTAACATTCTGTATTTCGTGAATTCCTAACTGGCGATTGTTAAAGGTGAAACTGAAACTAATAATCAAGGTTTAGGATGTTAATTACTATGGCATCATGTGGAACAATCCATTTGTAAACTCTGGAGAAGTACAGAAACTGCCAGTTTGCCGAAATACCCTCCAACCATCAAGTTTTATTATAGGAGTAGCAGCATGAACAGAAGCTGAAGAAGTTATGTTTTGGTTTTTAACTTATATTTATTTCCTTTGCAAATTGTGATAAGCATCCAGTTAACTATGCACTGATGAGATCTCACTTTTGAAAGCATGGACTGAGTTTGTCTTGCTGGGCTGTGTCCAAGGCTTTCATAGAGCTTTATGTATGGACCTATTAATCTTGTAGTAACTATGTCCTAACACTCACTTATTTACCGGCTTGATACAGCTACACCATGGATCTTTACTCCCATGAAAGTCAATTGGTGGCGGCAGTCTGTTGACTTTCATTACAGCACATGCTATATTTGGCACAAACGGTTAAGATGAGACCGGATATGGATATTTTGATTTTGCATGAACGGCAGAAAGATCTTACAGTATAGTTTTAAAATTCCATCTCAATGCATGGGTATTACGCTAGTATGGGTAGCAGCATACTGTATTTCAGTGTTGAAAATCAAAAGTACAGTGTTTTGACATAATGACATTGTATTCAAAGTTTCAAACAATCTGTGTGATATGTGTCATTGTCATCCTGTGCAGTATTCTGAATTGGCTGCTGAAGTACATAAAGGGCGTGGGCGGATACCTGTAGCAGATTACAAGATAGTGAAGTCTATTGGTGAAGGAGATGTGAAGAATGATATAGAGCAAGTAGATCAAAATCGCAGCTGTTATTCGTTTTGCATGTGTCCTGGAGGACAGGTCAGTCATTTTCTTGTTGTTCAACTCACCTTTCTTTCCTCAATACATTATCGAGTATTGGAATCCTGTTCTTGAAATACCGAGAAATGTCTGCAGGTTGTTCTAACTAGCACAAACCCATTGGAATTGTGTGTCAATGGTATGTCATTCTCACGGCGAGCGTCTAAGTGGGCAAACTCAGCTCTTGTGGTCACTGTATCGTCTCATGATTTTGAACCATTTCAATCCCATGGTTCTCTTGCGGGCGTAGAGTTCCAGGTACTTGCTATGATTCCCTTAGATAACTGAAATGCTTAATAATTGCATTGCCATCACCATGAACAATTGGCTACATTGAACCTCTGGATTATGTGCCTTAAAATGACTTTATGATAAAGGTCTCAGCAGTACAAGATTGTCTAGAAGAAAACCACTTGATTGCAAAAGTACAAATAGTCTACTTGGACCTAATTGCTTTCTCAAGTGTTTGATTCCTTTACTTTTTCCAATATTAGCTGGTTTGCTGCACTTCTATTTTTCGAGAAACCGCAAAAGCCTTGCATCTTGATGCATTGATAGAAAGGAGAGTTTGAGCTCAGCAACATTTCTTTTTGCACCTGTACTACAGTCTGATGACAGTTTCCCCCTTCTGCTAGCTTATATGAGTTATCTGTAACTTTGAAAACAGAGAGAGTATGAAAGAAGAGCAGCTATGATGGGGGGAGGGAATTTTGTTGTCCCTGCACAGTGTGTCACAGATTTTATCAGTAACAAACTGTCAGGTACTGATTGTACACGGAAGTCTTGTCAGTTAGAGTAACGATACACATTTCCTTTTAGTTACTTTGTTACCTATTTCAGTTACAACTCTCCCACCATCAAGCTATAGGTTGGGGGTTCGTCCATCCAAACTCCATGAGTTATTCCCTCCTTACTTAACTGAAGCTTTGCAACAATCAATAATGATGATTGACAAAGAGGTTTGAACTACGATTTTGTTTCTTCATTTTGCAGTTTTGACTTTCCATCTGTCCTGACCCATTTGCAATCTGTTATTTCCAGATGCCAGGCTTTATTTCTAGTGAGGCCTTACTTCATGGTGTAGAGGTATGCAAATTCTTATGCGACAAGCTGAATGAATTTCCTTACTGATTTATTTGCTTAAAAATGGTGGTTCTTGATGAACTCCTACACGATGTATTTAAACATCAGAGAGTCTAGTGTTAGTCTTATGCCATCAACACCATAACCACTCGATGATAGCTGGTCAGTCTAATAGAAACATTCTTTTCTACTGGCCTGTGATCTGCAATTCTTTAACTCTCACTGTAACAGTTGTCTGCTGTTAGTTGCAGCCTGTGCCGGGTAATGCACTAGTACCTTGCTACTGGCAGGTGCGAGAACAGAATATTGGAGCATGCTCTGAATTATAATAGGAAATTCAGAGTTTAGGCCTGCAGTTGAGTTTAGGAAATGCTGAATCTAGTTGTACTTCCTGCAGAAGAGCCTGCAAAACCAGGGTATATTTGAAAATTGTTATCAAGTGATGTTAGCAAGGTGGCCTGTTGGTGCAGTGGGTTTCTGCAATTACACTTTAGCCTGTGACAGTGAGATCGGAACCTGTTGCGCAAAGACAACAGTGAATCGGGCTTTTCTTTGAAATGCCTCCTGTTCTGGTTAATTAAATTTGGGCCAAGGTTGAGCTGTAAATTCATTAGAGTAACGTTTATGGAACGAAAACAAAACATTTTAGTTTCTTTGGGCATGCCGAGCTAGGCTAAAAATCCCTAGGACATTAGAAATTTAGTTCACAAAATCGAGAATGCAGATCCTGAATGATACCCTGAAGAGGTGATTTTTTGCCTGTTTCCCTGAATGCTCATTTGTATTCCACTTTAAAATGATCCCAATATACACTAGCCTAGATAGTGCGATTGTAACTAGTAGGCTTTTAGCTACTTGATTCTCTGTCCCTAGATTCTGTCTTACTACTTATTGGTAACGTGCACTTTCCCTCTGACTAAGCTGCATCACATTCCAGTCAACCTTCTCTGGCCACTTCGGTTGTCGTATTTGCATATACCCCTGATCTTTATTTCAAATTTTTGTCTTTATCCTTCACCCCCTTAGCATTTTCGTCTCAAATTATGTTCTAACCCGGTAATCTGTATAACTTCCAACTCCCATCGTTAACTTGATTTTAAATTTGGGAGCAACCCCTGCACTAAGAACAAATGCAAATCATTAAGCAGAGCTAATTCAGGCAATTGTTCATAGGGAACTGGTGAAAAATATCTGTCAACATCACGGAGAATGCTTTAGGTTTTCCTTAATATTCATTGACATGTGTAAATTATCTGCATGCTCTGCAGCGTGAAAAGGCGCAATGTCAATGTTGTATTCCACTGCATGGGTTCATTTATGTGCAGTCTTTCTTTTTGGCTGGACTGCTATATCTTTGGTGGTACAGTTATGTTTATCTCTGCATCCACCTTTCCCTTTTATTTATTATATTTGATGCCTGTTTCCAGACTAGAACGAGCTCCCCCTTGCAAATTTCACGACACAAGGAGACATACGAGAGCACGTCACTGCAAGGGCTATATCCAATTGGGGAAGGTGCTGGCTACGCAGGGGGCATAGTAAGTGCTGCTGTGGATGGTATGTATTGCGGTTTTGCTTTAGCGAAACAGCTTTCTCTGTTCGCTGGTGATATAGAGGCAATTTTCGGCAAAGCACAAAAGCAAACAGGTTCTGTAAAATATTGAGTTCTGACTCCTAGCTATTTGTTCACACTTCATAGGGCCTAGATTTAGATTGTTCAGACCGTCCCACCCCCCCTGCTAGACAATTTTGCCAGGGAGAAAACCGGGGAAGTGTACTCGTAAAGAAATTCGAGTCTGATGTAAAGATAACAGGGATGCTATAGGAGTTAACATTATGTATAACAAAGGCAACTTCTTAGCAAGGTAGCAGTTTCCAGTTGTTTCTGTCATGGTGCCAACTTAACATTGTGGAGATCACTACCTAAAGTAAATTACAACTATAATTTTTTGATTTTTTTTGTTTGTTCTTCCGTTTCAAAGGAGAGAGATTTAGCCACATCATCTTCAGTTGTGCAAAAGCAAAACGATGTTACATTTCTCAAATTATTTGTGTGTTGCACATTTGCTATTAGGCTTTACAATCACTGACCCCAGTTTTGCTTACAGTAATATTTACCCCAATTACTTAAAGTATATTTTTTGTGTGAAGTGGGAAACGGTATACACCTAATAGGTCACGGGAGACAATATGTTCCTTGCTTATACGGTTAGAGTTTCCTCGCCTGTACTATATGTTCCTTGTTGGTCCAAAATAAATTCTTATAGGGTTAGAGTAATTTAATAAATCATTTATGGCAGCAGAAGAGCGACGAGTGCTGAAGTGAAACTCCACTTGCTCTTTTCTGTTTGATGTTTGCAATCTGTGCCATCAAATCTCTAGTTTGCCCTGCAACATTGAGATCGTTGGAGTTGAAAAATGCCACTGCGAATAGACAGGGACTGCAAACAAATTCTTCATGATGCTATGACATGATATTTCATCGCAATGGACAAATTTTGTAAAGTCTGCTCACCTCGGACACCAAGTAACTGAAACCAACATCTCTCCCAAGTAGGCACCGAACCACGAGGCGATCCATGGATTCATGCATGATCCATCTGATCACAAAGAAGGCAACCAGCTGGCGACCGAGGAAGACCCCTTCTCTCTAATCGGTCTGCCGTCCATCATCGGTTCCGCAGCAGAAGCCATGCGAAGAATTTCTCCTTCGGAGGTGCAATGTTTCGCCAGAGGGATTTGGCGGTAGCCGGTGCACTCCTGGCCATAGAAGAACGCCCGGTAGGCAGAGATGGAGGAGTAGACACCGTTAGCTGAGGGCCGGCATGTGAATGCGTCCTCCTGATCACCGAGTAACTTAGCATTGCTCAATCATCTCCTTTTCTCTTTACGCATCTCAAGCACACCACTATAGAGTTTCAGACAAGAAAATCCCGTGAGTTGATCCTGCTGTTCGTAATGCATGCATGGTCCATTGATCCTCATGTGCTGCATACACAGCAAGTGTTGCTGAGAAAGCGTGTCAACTCCGGTATTGGTTTCGTCACCTTGGCGGCCAACTGTATATCTTTAGATTACACGCACTGCTTGGATGGCTGACAGCTTGATTTTTACCAGGTAGTATAACGCAAATTAGCTGGTTGGTCATGCCATATTTACCATATCTATTACGGACGGGACCGTTATGGGTGATCATTAGCTAGCTAGCGCTGACTGCAGAAGCCAATTGCTGACGGGTCATCCACCGGTTCCACTTGGAACCGCATCTAATAATATTTGAGAGATTTGAGTGGCACAAAGTACTGTGCTGTCACTGTTAACATCACTGTCGATCGTACCATTGCATCTTCCCTAGTGGCCAGATATTTCTTCGATCGGCCATTGCTCGATACCTTAGATTGCCTGTAGTACTTTCTATAGATTGCTTGTTTGATGGGTGAAGAGTGTGCCACTTCTGGCACTAGAAATGCTGCAGAAATAAATATCTTTGCCGCCCAGCATCATTGGAAACCTAGTCTCAACCCGGATAAAGACCAGCGAGCGTTGCTCTCAGAGCATCTCCAGCCGTTGACCCCTTCAGGAGGGGCTAAAAATCGCACCCTGGAGGCGCACCGGTGCTAACCCGCGCGCTGGGGGCGTGATGCCCCCCAGTCGCGGCGCCCATGTTATTTAAAAAAAATCTAAACACGGCATAAAAACAGCGCAAATTCATTGCAAACTTCGGCGAGTTCGTTCAAACTTAAACATATTTTTTTAAAAAAAGAAAAAAACTACTAGGGGCCGCCACTCGCCGTCTCCATCGCCGATCCTCGCCGTCCGCCTCGTCGCTCCCCGCCGCCCGTCGCCCGCCCTCGCAGTTCTACATGCCGAGGAGGCTGTAGAACCACGTGTAGTCGCCGCCGCCGTCCCTGCTGCATCCCTCCCCCGGTTGGCGCGGCGATTTGGACGGTCCGGGGGCGGCCTCCTCGTCGTCTCTGTCGAGGATGACGACGCCGTGCTCGTCCTCGTGCCCGCGCTTGCGGGCTTCGATATCCTCCAGGGCCCAGCGCTGCCGGACCATCTCGTCGTGGAGGTAGTCGTCCCGCGCCCACTGCAGGGCGTCCTCGTCGGAGAAGCCGCGCCGGGCTATCTCCTCGTATTTCAGGGGGAGGCTGGGCTCCGGCTTGGGCTCGACGAGGACGAAGCGGCCGGATGGGGGGGTGGAGTCGCCGATGCAGACGCCGGAGGAGCTGCGGGTGCGCGCGCTGACCGGCGTGTCCCAGGGCTCCGGCTTGACAGGGCGGAGGCAGGGAGAGCCCGACGAGCGGCCGGACGAGGAGAAGGACGCGTCGGGCCGCTCCATACGCCGCGACGTCCAGGAGCTCCCACGGCGGCGTGAGAAGGTCGGGGGAGCGGGGTACTCGAGGCGGGGCGTGTTGCCGCCCTCGATGTACTCGAGGACGGCCTCCAACGTGCGTCCGGGTACGCCCCACCGCCGGCGCCGGCCCTCGGAGTTGAGCCTGCCGGAGGGCACGACGCCGTTCGTCGCCTTGAGCTGCTCGGCGTGTCGACGGTGGAAATATGGCTCCCAGAGCGGGCTGTCGGGGGTGTACCGCGGGCCTTCCCTCACCGCCTGCGGCAGGGACGCGTGGATGCGTGCGATCTCCGCACGTCGCGCCGCCCCGGTGGGCGGTGGTGGCACTGGCACGCCGCCGACGCTGATCCTCCATGACCCAGGCACCCGCATGTCCGGCGGGGCCGGGTACTCGGCCTCGAAGAGGAGGCGAGCCTCGTCCTCGTGCAGATGGCGGCGCCCGAAACCATTCGCCGCCGCGCCGTCGCCTGGGAAGCGCTCGGCCATCCTTCTGAGCCGGAGACGACGAGAGGAGGAAAAGGGAGAAGTGAGCGCGTCGGCGGTGTAGTGTGTGTGGGTATCTCCGGCGCGTTGGTTCTCGGCTTATATAGGCGGAAGCGCCTCGCGGTAGGCTGGCCGGCGCGTTACGCGTGGCGGGAGACGTGGCGGCCGAGGGGACGCGCGTCGCCCGGACTTCACTGCGCCGCCCGGACTTCACTGCGCCGCCCGTGAGGCATCAATGGAGGCTGACCGGCGCGGCAGCGCGCGCAGCTTTGGCATTGATTCGCCGCGGGAAACGAGGCGATGAGGACGACGAAGCGGCGAGAAGGGAGTCGAGTCGCTGACGCGGCTGGCCCACGGCGCTTTCGCGCCATAAAAGATTCGTCCGGCGCCCCCGAGCGACCCCAGCGCGCCAGGTTCGGGTTGGGTCCGTCGGCGCCAATTTCGATCCGAGCCGGCGAAAAATGAGCCCCTGAGACACGACTGGGCCGATTTTTGGACGCCGGTGATCGAAAAATTACGTGGGAGGCCTTGTTGGGGACGCGGCTGGAGATGCTCTCAGTCGCTGGAAGTGCAGCGCATGATGCCTGCCGAGGACCAGGCGGCAGCGGCAAGTTGCAATAGTGTCCGTCTCCTTTTCGTTCGTTGCGAGAGAGGCTCCACAGGAGCGCAGGAAGCCGACCTGAGCGGTGCTGCCGCCACTGCGTGTGCGTAGCTGTGGCCTGCTAAGCCGTCGACGTCGATCGCGGGTGTGCAACGGCCAGCAGGCGCCTCTTGGCACTGCGTTCCCTGAGTGTGATCTGCACGCATGCGCGCGCGGCGCTTGGAGTCTTACGACTGGCCGGGGATTGTTACGTTAGGTTTAAGCAAGCTATAGGTATTTGGCAGGCATTGGTGTAGAAAGTTGATGCGACTCTTGTCGTGTACAAAAGCCGGTAACAATGTGAAATGGGCGTGGCTAGATCTCAGTTGATTGGAACTTAATTAACAAAGTCTCAGTCAAATGACATAATATATAAAAGAAAGAAGAAAGAAAATTCACTTAAGATCTCATGAAAATAGCACCGACTGGGACTGGGTTAAGTCTCATCGACTGAGATTTAGCAATCCCAATATGAAATATGAATATTTTGATTAATAATATATAAAATAAAACATAATATCCATATTATAATTTTTTTGAGGGTAATACATACTATGTATTGCATTTAATTATTGTATAGTTAAAAATATATATTGAATTTAAGTAGCATAATATAGCAAGTTTTTTTCCATGCAAGTCTGTGGTGGGCTTTTGATGAGGTGGACATGTGTGCATATTGTGATAAATAAAATTAGTGAGATCAACTAATAATAATAGAAAACTTTTCTCCATGCATCTTGAGGTGGACCTTTGATGATGTGACATGTGCCGTGAGGTGGCATGTGTGTTATGATGAATAAAATTAGCA
>NC_041381.1:490133743-490137751 GCF_002162155.2 Triticum dicoccoides | reverse complement strand
TTGGCCCCCTTTCCCTCACGAACTATTTATTGAACTAGGTTGCGGACACCCATGCGGAGGAGGAACACCTCACCGAAACGGTTGGCCATACCCATCAGGTTGCGGTGGTTGAGGTCATCGCCTACCTGGAGCCAGTTGTCCACGAATGAGCCTGACTGATGCACTTGACAATCTTTTTGACGACCACCATGGCGAGCATTGCCATCACGAAGAAGCCTAGCAGGTTGATGCCCATCGTTGCGTTCTTATGTGGGGCTGTGTATGGGGGTCAATGGATGGATGAATGGGAGCAGAGGAAACTTATAGAGATAGAGGTTGGTGCGGAGCCCCTATGACTTGGAAACTAATCATGTGGGTGGACATTATTGCTGCTAATAGGGAGCGGGTCAAAACTTTAAAGCCACGTGCATGCAAGAGTAACCCGTCGACTAGTGGGATGGTAGGTGGATTAGGACCGGAAACAGAAGCAACACCAAGGTTGCACAAGGATGTTAAGGGGACCAGATGCCCTGTCATAGTACTACTACAGGGTTTTGAATAACTAGATGACCTGTTGCGCCCTTGGCGCAAGTAGCTAAATCAGACCAAGTGCCGGAACCACTATATGTGCAAGCAATATAATGATCTAAAGGTTGATCCTTAGATACAAGTATACAACTTTATACCTAATTAAGCATAAGATATATCATTCTCGTAAAATGGAAATAACATTGATGTTTATTAATCAAAATAATTTTACTCAATAGGACCGGCAACTGGGAAATCACAATATACTCTCCGTTCTTTTCTACAAAGGATGTAATCTTCTCTTGCCCAAGAATTATCACCTCCATAATTCAGCTAATCCTTCAATTAAGTAGACCACGCAAATAAAAATAGGTTGTTGAGAAAATAAGGAGCCTGCACCCATCCACAAAGCATCTCACAGATGCAACATGGAAGAGATCGATGGAAATTCTCTGGGACAATTTGCGCAAATTCAAGTAATATTTTTAGTAGAAATTCAAAATAATAATTAAATCCCACGCTGGGGAATGAGCGTTTAATAATATGAGGTCCACGGCATCACATTAAGTCAACAAACCCAAGCTGTTCGTTCAATTTTTTTGAGGAAAAGTCAACAATTCAATTTTTCTTTAGGTGGTCAACAATTCAAAGAAGAGGAGAAAGAAAGACAAATTAAAGATCGAGGCCCAAAAGGAAAGAAGCCCATTTCCCCAATTGATACTTACTTTTAGCTATGGGCCTACTTCATCAATTACACATCACTTCCTTTACTATTTGTTCATTTAAACACCGCTCATTTGTTTTTGTTCATATAAATTGGCCAATGATTATAGTTATAGAATAATGAAAGAGAGAGCAACATCCACCTATAAACAATTCATGTAACCAAGATAACAACACCATAATGAAGTATTCATCAAATAACAACAAATCATATCCACCACAAGTTACATAGGTGTGATCACGATCGCAGATTATATGATCAGCGAATTTCCACTACGGTAAGATCGTTTCGGTCTCAACGCGCATGCTATATAGGCCTAGTCCACTTTAGTTCCAACGAATTTCAACTACGGCAAGATCGTTTCGATCTTGGAAGCAATCAAGAGATATCTAAAGCGGCGCCCGGATGCCATTTCGATCTGACAGCAGTGGACGCCGTCACATCCTAATCATCCCGTAGTGGAGCGGATGCCTCCCATTTCCAGCGACGTTTTTCCCGGGGACGGATATGTGCGAGCACATTAGCAGCCACGTACGCCTTTATATAAAGGCGTGCACGACACAAGACACCTCTCCATTCTCACTCAGCGCACGCACGCCACGGAGCTACCTGGCCAGCCGGCCGCCTAGCCGTAGCTCGTAGCTCGTAGCTCTCTTCCACCGCTCCGGTCGAGAGTCGTCGGCCGGGAAACTCCGCCGCGGCCGCCAGGGTTCCCGCCGGAGAAGAGACAGCATGGTCGAGGACGGGAGGGGGCGGGCGGAGGACGCCGCCGAGGCGACGAAGAAGGCCAAGCAGGGCGGCTTCAGGACCATGCCCTTCATCCTAGGTGATTGGTTGATCCTCCCTATTTTCAGCCCAGTTCTCTTCTCTTTAAGCTTAGTAAAGTTACATATGCACGTTGGGATCTGCTCTCTGCTCCCACAGAATTAGCTAGTGGTTTCGCCTCAGGTTTCCGTTGATGGTCCACTGGAGTGTTATCTCAGTTCTTTGTTTTCTTCCGTTGGGCGGCTGCGAATATGTAGTGCTATCGATTTTCCTTTATGATTCGGTGGAGGCTGCACACGGATCACGTCTAGTTGAGGCAATAACTGGCTTCATCACAGTGGCACAAAAGTTAAATCATGCAACAGTTCCAATCTGCAAAATTTACAAAATTCGTGACCTAGAGAGTTTCCCTTTTTGTATTACACTGTAATTCTGAGGTTTATGCGTTTGTAGTGTTTTGACTTTCGACCACCGAATTTGTGCCGAAAAAGAATATGCTTCATGTCTGAACGTTGCTCAGCAATTGCCAAAAGATACCCAAGAACGTGGAACGCTTAATAAGAAGTGCAACACGCAACAGTATTGCTCTAGCTATCCATATGATACATCGATCGGTGTATACATTTTCAAGGATTTTGCCTCGTACTTGCAGTATTGTTGTTTTTTACGTTCATTCACATTCATTTTGACATGCGACTTATCACAAGTGCATAACACGCATCCACTTCTTGCATGTTGAAACAGTCTTGACACGCGAGTGTTTACTGTTAGGTTAGGGGTATTAGGAGCTACTCCCTCCGTTTTAAAATAGATGACTCAATTTTATACAAAGTTAGTATAAAGTTGAGTCATCTAATTTAGAACAGAGGGAGTAGATGGGTAAGAATTAACGTTCAAGTGTTGTATTCAACTATTCATGATCTTGGGCTGCTGCATGCCCCTGCCACATGTCATCTTCCCTCTAGCAAACAACACAAAAAATGCCGTATTTGTCACAACAGAATTTATACCCTGTTGCATCCCAAATTCCACACTAAATATTCAAAAGCTGCAAAATTGTCTTGATTCGCATAAAATTTAACCAAACCTTATTTATTTTCCTGCTGGACCTCCCTTAAAAATTCACTGAATTCTGCACATGGTCTAAAATTCCAGCCAATACGAATGTGTCTTGATAAAAATCAGGGGAAACCCTTCTTCCTAAGAAAAGAAGAAGCAGACACAAATATGAGTGTGGATGCTCCTTTCGTGAAGTCAACCCGGTCTATTTTGTTCAAAAACGACGTGCTACGGCAAGCCTGCACCGTTTGGTGTAACCTATAGGTCCTATCCTACATGCAATCTAAGGAAAAGTCCTATATGCAACCAAAAATGACGTTTTTGGAATCATATCGAAGAACCTGACCTGGCTAGCAGCATAAGAATCTTCCTCCGTGAGTAATGAAATTCTAAACTGCCGAAGTGTAGCCATCAGACAATACCAATACGGTTGTTACATGCAGAAATGCAGAATCAAATCTGTGCCGAACCTTTACGACTTTTGACTGGTCGATACAACTTGATAGTGAGCGTGCAATGTTAGAAAATTACAACTTCAAGGTAATTTCTACTACTTGTAATCAGAACTTCAAAATAGATTAACTGTTTCATCAAAGGAAAAATAGAGCGACTGTTTTGGAAGCAGGAATATTGTTGTTTCGAGCTACTTATCCGCGTGAGATTTCGACGCGACCAAGAAAACATTAATTGCAGAGAAGAAATTCTCGTTCTATAGCTGAAGCATCCCCTATTCATGTATACAAGGCGTGTAGATATCTCAAGGTTTTCATGTCAAACATTCGTCATGTTATCAATGTCTTCTTGGGGGAAGTGTCCATATGGATCACAATTGGCCAATTACCTTTTCAAAATATCTAGAGCATCTAGCACGTGTGTCAAATCAAGCAAAGATTGTGATTCTGGAACAAGTAATATGAGAAAAAAATGTTCTCCCGCAAAATAATATGAAAATG
>NC_041381.1:490098399-490133350 GCF_002162155.2 Triticum dicoccoides | reverse complement strand
TTGATCAATTCCCGGAGAAAAAATATTTAGGGAGGGTTAGGTTAGACTTCTTTTTTAGCATTTGGCCCCCAAACACTAAAGATTTTTGCTTCGCCCCCCAGTGATCTTCGGCTAGCTCCGCCACTGAATTTGAAATATAACATTTCCCGCCATTGGTGCAGCGAACGACTTCTGCGACCGGCTGGCGACGGTGGGGTTCGGCTCGAACCTGATATCGTACGTCACCCTGCAGCTGCACCTGCCGCTGGTCGAGGCCTCCAACGTGCTCACGAACTACCACGGCACCACCAACCTCACCCCGCTGGTCGGCGGCCTCATCGCCGACTCCTTCGCCGGCCGCTTCTGGACCATCACCGTCGGCTCCATCATCTACCAGCTGGGCATGGTCTGCCTCACTCTCTCCGCCGCGCTCCCCTCGCTCCGCCCGCCGCCCTGCGCCAAGCACGCGGTCGAGTGCCAGCGCGCATCCACCTACCAGATCGCCATCCTCTACCTGTCGCTGCTCTGCACGTCCATCGGCTCCGGGGGCACGCGCCCCTGCAACATGGCGTTCGGCGCCGACCAGCTCGAGCTGGGCGCGCGCAGGCGCCGGAGCGCCAACGGCGGCAAGGCCCCCATGTGGAGCTTCTTCAACCTGTACTTCTTCGGCATCGAGCTCGCCAAGCTCACGGCGGTCACCGTGGTGGTGTACATCCAGGAGAACGTCGGGTGGGGGTGGGGGCTCGGCGTGCCCACCATCGCCATGTTCGTTGCGGTGATCGGCTTCGTGTCCGGGTACTCGCTGTATGTTAAGATGCCGCCTGGCGGCAGCCCGCTGGTCCGGCTGGCGCAGGTCGTGGCTGCTGCCTTCAAGAAGAGGAAAACCGTCCTGCCGGACCCGGACCTCCTGTACGAGGACAAGAAGCTCGACGCCGGCATCTCCACCACCGGCCGTCTTCTCCACACCAACCAGCTAAAGTAAGCTGCCCTCCTTGTGGCAAACTGGCAACCGATGAAATTTTTATGTACTTTTGGCTGCAGCCTGCATGAGCTAACTGGAGTAGTTCTTGAATGATAAGGTTCTTTGACAAGGCGGCCATAGTAACAGAGGGCGACGTGCTGCCGTCCGGCGAGCCGAAGCTGTGGCGGCTGTCGACGGTGCACCGGGTGGAGGAGATCAAGTCGATCGTCCGCATGCTGCCCATCTGGGCGGCGGGCATCCTCATGGTGACCGCGTCGTCACACAACAGCAGCTTCGCGATCCAGCAGGCGCGCACCATGGACCGCGACATCACGCGGAGCTTCAAGATCCCGCCGGCTTCCATGCTCATCTTCACCAACCTTGCCATGCTCATCACCCTCGCCTTCTACGACCGGGTGCTCGTCCGCGTGCTCCGCCGCTTCACCGGCCGTCCCAACGGCATCACCCACCTCCAGCGCGCCGGCGTCGGCATGACCATCGCCATGCTGGCGAACGTGGCCGCGGCAGCCGTCGAGACTAGGCGGAAGTCAGTGGCCGCCGCCAGCGGCATGCTCGACGCGCCCAAAGGCGCCGCCCTGCCCATCAGTGTCTTCTGGCTGGTGCCGCAGTATGCCATACACGGCATCGCCGACGCATTCATGGACGTCGGCCGCATGGAGTTTTTGTACGACCAGGCGCCCGAGAGCATGAGGAGCACCGCGGCGGCGCTCTACTGGCTCACCATCTCGGCGGGGAGCTACCTCGGAACGCTGCTGGTGACCATCGTGCACGAGAAAACGCAGGCGAGCGGGCAGTGGCTGCAGGACAACCTCAACAGAGGGAAGCTAGATAACTACTACTGGCTCGTCGTCGGGCTGCAGGGGCTCAACCTCGTCTACTACTTCGTATGTGTCAAGTACTACACTTTTAAGCCATTGGAGACGGAGGTCGAGCACCAACCTGGCCATGGCAATGGCACCGAGAGCACGAAGAAGGGTGAAAGCTACAAGTAACTAGAATGCGTGGTAGAGTAACATTTGGGACGGAATAATATTTGGGAACACTCTCGAATGTAGTAACATTAGGAAATGTAATCGTTCACGAAATGCATCTACACTACTATATAGGTTACCAATTTTGAAAATTCGAATCCTAGGGTTCAAACGTGATATCAACGGTCAATTTATATCAATCCAACGGTCAACATAGCAAGGATTTGTTCCTGTCCACGTCATAGTCGAGATTAAAGTATATAGATCGGTTTTTCGACACACCTTTATAGATTGGTTTTTCGACACATCATAAATACTTCTCTAGCACTGGATGGATCAAGGCATGCTTCGAGGCTTGTTGTTGTTAAGGTGGGATGCCTGGTCATGTCCTCGATAGATCATAGGCATGATAAGATGCTGCAAGGCTCCAATGACAATATGTGGTGAATATTCTCCTCATCGTTTGGAGGGGTAAAGGTTTTATAGCTCTAGGCTATGCCAAAATAATCAGTGAAGAGGAAAACTTTTCATTCGTTGTTCTTCTGTTGTAATTTGGTCTCTTGCACTACTACCTTTTGAATCTGTATAAAGGTGTCCAGTGTAAAAATAATTCTATACGACTCTTTCTCCTTCCACAAAAAAGGCTCAAGTAGTTTGTTTACAAAGTTGTGTGACCGCATTCACATTTCTAAGCCATACATCTTCGTTTCTGTAAGTGCATCTAGTGCCCCTTAGTGATTTTGGTGTATTGAAGACTTATAAGTTAAGAGACTAATGCGTTTGTGAGTGTACACAGGTCTATAAGTCTATGAGGAGTTTGATATTTACAGGGAAAGTCGACCCCTAAAAATGAATATCTTCGACTGAAGATTTTGGTATTTCTGAAGACTTTCATGAAGACTTTGAAAGTGAAGAAATTGGTGTATCCGTGAAGACTTGATATTCATGCGAGGAATATGAAGCTTGAAGACTTTCGTTTTCATAGTTTTGTTTTTCTCTTTCTTGAGTGATAGGAAACACCGTACTGTTAAAGGGGGTCGAGGAAATACTAAGTAAAAATTTCCATGTGATGCTCAACTCAAAATCCTACACCTACCAAACCCTTCGAGTGAAGCCTTTGGAAATCTTATACAGTTCAGTCATTTCTTCAGTGACAGAGACGAAGTTCTTCTGGTCGCTGAGGAATTTGTTCTGACTGAGGAGTTAGGAATTCGCTAGTGCGGATTGCCTACACAGTGAGGAACATGATAGCCCTGAGGAATTTGATAGTCAAATTTCCGATCGTTGCCGTGCTACGCGCCAGCTGTCCCAAAATATCTTATCCACCTAACAGTCATATCAGACAAGGGCATTTATGTCTTATCATGTCGGGCTGCTCCCTAGGCTATAAATAGCCGCCCCCTACAACCACTAGCTGGTTGGCTGCTCCGAGAGAACTTGACACTTGTCATTTGAGAGCAACCCATCCTCCGAGAACTTTGAGTGAAAATCATCGAGTGAGGAAAAACCCCAAACCCAAACGCCTACAAACCCAAAGTGATTGAGCATCACTGAAGAGATTGATCCTGCGTGGATCCGACGCTTGTTACCTTTGAAGACTGTGCTTCTTCCAGACGGTTAGGCGTCATGGTCTAGATCATCCAAGAGGAATTGTGGATCGCCGAGTGACCGAGTCTGTGAAGGTTTGGAAGTCGCCTGAAGACTTACCACGAGTGATTGGACGAGATCTGTGTGATCTTAGTTCAAGGAGAATACGGTGAGGACTTGGTGTCCTGAGCTACGTGCTCAGCGACTGGGTGTCCAGGACTACGTGTCCTCGAGTTTAAATACTCAGCCGCTCCAACCAGACGTACAACTGAGACAGCAGTTGGAATTGGTCTAACAAATCATTGTCTTCACCAACCTTACTGGTTCTATTTCCTCAACTCTTTCATTTCCTCATTACTGTGTTGAGTGATTGTTCATATCTGTGTTTGAAGACTTTGACTGAAGACTTTGTCAATTTCCTCAGTTCAATTTCTTCAGTCTGTTTGTCTTCATCTTGTGTTATCCTGTGTTTACGCTTTCTGTACTCCGTGCTTGTCTTCATTTCATCATGATGACTAAGTCTGTATCCTGTTATGCTTACTTCTGAGTACTTATTCCGCTGCTAGTAGTTCTTCGCTAAGGAATTTCCTCACCGGGAAATTCCTCAGTGAAGAATTCATAAAAATCGCCTATTCACCCCCCTCTAGTCGATATAACGCACTTTCAATTGGTATCAGAGCAAGGTACTCCCTTGTTCTATGTGATTTTGGTTTAACCACCTGGAGTTCTAGTTATGTCGATCGCAGGTATGATCAAGGTCTCCGCTGGGTGTCCTACCTTCAATGGCACGGACTACCCCTACTGGAAGAATAAGATGCGAATGCATCTTGAAGCAATTGACAACGATCTCCGATACGTTGTGGAAAATGGTGTTCCCTCGGTCACACCTTCTCTGAATGCTGCTGATGTGAAGAGATTCAAGCAACTCGATTCTCAAGCGAAGAATATCATATGTGGTCATCTGAGTAAAGGACAGTATGGTAGAGTGAGTGCTTTGGAAACTGCTAAGCTTATCTGATATATGCTCTCCAAAGTAAACGAAGGAGTCTCAACTCAACGTGACTCTCGTGTTGACGTTCTTCGCAATCTCTTCAACCGCTTCAAAAGACTCGACAATGAAAATGTTCAGCAAAATTTCGATCGCCTCACTGACATCTCAAATGAGCTTCAAGCGCTTGGCGCCACTGACATCACCGACCATGAGGTGGTGAAGAAATTGCTGAGATCGCTAGATTCCTCATTTGATACTCTGGCACTGATGATTCAAGAGCGAGCTGATTACAAGTCACTAGATCCAGCTGATATCCTCGAGAGGCTAAATACTCATGAGTTCCAGGTTGCTGAAAAGAGAGATCTCTATGGTTCAAGCTATGGAAAAACACGTGCCCTGAAGGCCAAGGCTGTGTCTGAATCTGAATGTGAAGACTCTGGTAGTAGCCTCGGTGATCCTGAAGAATTGAGCCAGGAGCTAGCACTGCTCGTGAAGAAGTTCTAGAAGTTCTCAAGACGTGGTCGCTTTGGAAAATCCTCAAGAAGCAGTGATTCCTTATCAAGTTCCTTATCAAGCCACAAATGCAAGAAACCTGGTCGCTATATTCAGGATTGTCCTCAGTGGGAAAAGGAATTAAAGAAGAAGAAGTACAAGGATTACAGTTCTGATGACGCTAAGAAGAAGAAGAAATCTTCAAAATCTTCATCATCAAAATCCTTGAAGTCTTCATCTCATAAGAAGAGCAGCTCCAAGAAGGCTCGGACATTCATTGGCAAGGAAATGGACTCTGAAGCTGAATCTGAGGAACATGAGGAAGAGGAGGCTTCTGAGGAGTCCGAGTCTGGTGTGGCGAGTCTGGCTCTCGCTACTGCTTTCGTCAGCAAGTCTATCTTCAACTCTGAAGAAATTAACCACACCAACAAGGCTGACGAAGACAATGATGACTACGCTCCCACCTATTGCTTCATGGCAAAAGGTGCCAAGGTAACAAAATACCCCTCCTCTGAATCTAGTGAGGATGAATCTGATGAAAATCTTAAGCCCAGTTACTCTAAAGTTGCTAAGATTGCTGTGAAACAACAAAAGGCTATTGAAAAACTTCAAAACATGCTAGACAAAAGTGATGATATGTTGGGTGATGAAATGGACCGCACTAAAGACTTAACTAAAAATCTTCAGAGACTTCAGTCTAAGTTTGACAACCTTCAAAGTCATCATAACACTCTCTTATCTGATCACGAGAAGCTTTCTTATGAATTTCTTCAAAGAAAGCAAGATCTTGAGAGGCTAAGAGTGAGTTATGAAGATCTTCTAAAGAATCGCAGTTCATTACTTGCTCAACAGATCAGTGCTACTCAAGAAGAATTTGTTCCTCCATGGTTAAAGTGCATTGAACGTGAATCTGCTAATTCTTCACCTGAATGTTCAAATACTTCAACTATTACAAATTCTTCACCTGCCTCTGCTATCACTAATTCCTCATCCGAGGACATTGCTAGTATCACTAATGATGCAGGGCTGAAGGAATTGTACACGACAGGCATGTACAAAAGCCTCAAAGGGCATCAGATTCTTTATGATGTGCTCAAAAAGCAGATCCTCAATAGAAACCCTAGGAAAGAGGGTATTGCCTTTGATAGGAAACTCAATGCTGATGGAACATATTGGAAGCCTGAGCAGTACCCCAAAACCTCATGGGTTGCTGCAAAGGGACCTCCAGTTGATCCATCTAACTTATCTGGCTTTACATGTGAATCTTCTCATTCTTCCGATGAGTCATTTGACTCCAACTATAAACTGTTCAAAAATCAGAATGGTGAAGTATTTGCTAGATATGTTGGGACTAACTGCAGGAATGGTTCCCCTATGAAGAAAATCTGGGTTCCCAAAAGTTATGTTGAAAGTCTTCAGGTGAATGTCCTCATGGCACCACCTGTGAAGAACAGGAACCCCAGATCCAATTCTTCATATGGACCTAATTCTTCACATGGATCAAATTCCTCAAATGGATCAAAGTCCCCATATGATCATCATCGTGCTAACCCCTCTGTTTCGCAGGGTAGAGCTAAGGGCTATGAATATGCACATTATTCTTCAAATCATTATGTTCATAAGTCCTCGAAGAATTTCTCTGCTTATTCATATGCTTACCCTAACCCCTCTTATGTGAAACAAAATGGATTGGCCTCTATGCCACCTTTCTCATATGGTGCTCGCAGAGTGATGGACTCTTTGCCACCCCTTCAGATGTGGGTGGTGAAGAAAAAAAACTAATCCCTTATGCAGGGTCAGGTCTCCAGATGTGCTTTAAACATCTGAAGAATTTGCAGGAGGCCTGACAAAATGCCTGAAAGGACGCAGGCGAATCATGATGAAATGAACTTTCATTTCACACGTCCTCATACTGAAATATCTGTTTTACTGATTGATGAAATTCATCTGATAAACTTGATATCATATTCTTCACTGATGAAGTATATGAGATTGTAAGTTGCACTAATTCATCTGCAGGATGATCAGCCCAAAGCCAACGAGTGGGTTCTAGATAGTGGATGTACAAATCACATGACGGGTGACAAGAGTCTATTGATGGATGCTCCTTTATCACCGTCGCATCTGAAGCATATCATCTTTGCTGACAAAGGCAAAAGTCAGGTATTGGGTCTAGGTAAGGTTGCGATCTCAAAGGATCGACACATGGACAAAGTCATGCTTGTCGAGTCCTTAGGATACAACCTCATGTCTGTCTCAATGCTTTGTGATCTTGATATGGTTGTTGTCTTTGGCAAGTATCGTTGTGTTGTGATCATGGAAGCTGACCATTCCAAAGTCTTCGAAGGCTTTAGGAGAGGAGATCTGTATATTGTTGATTTCTCTACAGGACCACAACCAGCAATGTGCTTACTTGCAAAAGCCTCAGAAGGCTGGCTATGGCATCGACGACTTGGTCATGCTGGCATGAGGAATCTGAACACGCTTGCGAAGAAGAAGCATGTCATTGGCATTGAGAATGTCAAATTCCTCAAGGATCACTTATGCGGAGCTTGTGAAGCTGGAAAGATGACAAAGGCCAAGCATCCAGCGAAGACTATCATGACCACTACTCGTCCATTTGAATTGCTTCACATGGATCTCTTTGATCCTAATCATTATTCTGCTGTTTCAAATGATGCATCTCTATATGGCTTTGTTATTGTTGATGACTATTCTCGTTACACATGGGTACACATTGTCACTTACAAACATGAAGTGCAGGAAATCTTCAAACGATTTTCCTCGAGGGCTTCAACCAACTTTGGTGTGAAAATCAAGCACATCAGAACTGACAATGGAACCGAGTTCAAGAATTCCGGTCTTGATGGCTATCTTGATGAACTTGGTATTACTCATGAGTTATCTGCTCCTTATACTCCTCAGCAGAATGGCGTCGTGGAGCGCAAGAACAGAACCCTCGCTGAAATGGCTTGCACTATGCTTGATGAATACAAAACGCCTCGTCGTTTTTGGATTGATGCAATTGATACTGCGTGCCACATCATCAATCGGGTATATCTTCACAGATTCTTCAAGAAGACTGCCTATGAACTCCTCACTGACAAGAAACCCAATGTGAGTTATTTCAAAGTCTTTGGTGCTAAATGTTGGATTAGAGATCCTCATCACAATGCTAAATTTGCACCGAAAGCACATGAAGGTTTTATGCTTGGTTACGAAAAGGACTCGCACACCTACAGAGTCTTCAACAATGTTCTTCACAAGGTTGTTGAAACTGTAGATGTGCGGTTCGATGAAACTAATGGCTCGCAAAGAGAGCACCTACCTTCTGTGATAGATGAACCAGAACATGAGGATTCTATCAAGTTCAAGGCTACTGAGGATGTTATTCCTATCGAAGAACCTATTGAAGAATTCATTCCGGAACGTGACGAAAATCGAGCTGGTGCACCTGATGAAAATGCTGAAGAAAATGGTGCTGAAGAAAATGCTGATCAAATTCCTCAACGACAACCATCTCATCCTCGCATTGCAAAAGAAGTGCAAGTTGAAAAGATCATCGATGACATTCGAGCGCCAGGTCCTCTCACACGCTCAAAAGCTTCACATTTATCTAACTTTTGTGGGCACTATGCTTTTGTCTCTATTACAGAGCCCACTAAGGTAGATGAAGCATTTCTGGAGCCTGAGTGGATTCAGGCCATGCAAGAAGAATTACATCAGTTCGAGCTCAACAATGTCTGGGAATTGGTCAAACGTCCAGATCCTCGCAAGCATAATATCATCGGCACAAAGTGGATCTACCGCAACAAGCAAGATGAAAATGGCCTTGTGGTAAGGAATAAGGCATGACTTGTAGCTGAAGGCTACACACATGTTGAAGGAATTGATTTCGATAAAACTTTTGCACCTGTTGCTAGACTTGAGGCTATTCGCATATTACTTGCTTATGCTAACCATCATAATATTATCTTACAACAAATGGATGTGAAAAGTGTATTCCTCAATGGTAAGCTTGAGGAAGAAGTATATGTTGCACAACCCCCAGGTTTTGAAGATCCAAAGAATCCTGACAAAGTCTTCAGACTCAACAAGGCCCTATATGGCCTCAAGCAGGCCCCTCGGGCGTGGTATGACACTTTGAAGGAATTCTTCATGAAGAATGGCTTCACACCCGGTTCACTCGACCCTACTCTCTTTACTAAATCTTATGATGGTGAACTGTTTGTGTGCCAAATATACGTTGATGATATTATCTTTGGCTGTACTTGTTGGGGAACGTAGCAGAAATTCAAAATTTTCCTACGTGTCACCAAGATCTATCTATGGAAAAACCAGCAACGAGGGGAAGGAGAGTACATCTACATACCCTTGTAGATCGCTAAGCGGAAGCGTTCAAGAGAACGGGGTTGAAGGAGTCGTACTCGTCGTGATCCAAATCACCGGAGATCCTAGTGCCGAACGGACGGCACCTCCGCGTTCAACACACGTACAACCCGGTGACGTCTTCCATGCCTTGATCCAGCAAGGAGAGAGGGATAGGTTGAGTAAGACTCCGTCCAGCAGCAGCACAACAGCGTGGTGGTGGTGGAGGAGCGTGGCAATCCTGCAGGGCTTCGCCAAGCACCGCGGGAGAGGAGGAGAACTTGGGAGAGGGGGAGGGCTGCGCCAGAACTTGGGTGCGGCTGCCCTCCCACCCCCACGTATATATAGGGGCAAGGGAGAGGGGGGCCGGCCCCCTCAGATCCAATCTGAGGAAGGGGCGGCGGCCAAGGGGGGGAGGAGTGCCTCCCAAGTCAAGTGGAGGCCCTCCCCCTTAGGGTTTCCCCTCTCCCATGCGCATGGGCCTTGAGGGGGCTGGTGCCCCTGGCCCATTAAGGCTAGGGCGCCCCCCTACAGCCCATGCTTCTGTATTGGACATGGTGGAACAATTTCCGGACCTCCGGACCCCCCCGGAATCCTCCGGAACCTTCTGGAAGCTTCCCGGTACAATACCGGGAAAACCCGAACTTTTCCCAGAACCCGAACAACAACTTTCCATATATAAATCTTTACCTCCGGACCATTCCGGAACTCCTCGTGACGACCGGGATCTCATTCGGGACTCCAAACAATATTCGGTAACCACATACAAACTTCCTTTATAACCCTAGCGTCATCGAGCCTTAAGTGTGTAGACCCTACGGGTTCGGGAACCATGCAGGCATGACCGAGACGTTCTCCGGTCAATAACCAACAATGGGATCTGGATACCCATGTTGGCTCCCACATGTTCCACGATGATCTCATCGGATGAACCACGATGTCAAGGACTCAATCAATCCCGTATACAATTCCCTTTGTCTAACGGTATTGTACTTGCCCGAGATTTGATCGTCGGTATACCGATACCTTGTTCAATCTCGTTACCGGCAAGTCTCTTTACTCGTTCCATAACACATCATCCCGTGATCAACCCCTTGGTCACATTGTGCACATTATGATGATGTCCTACCGAGTGGGCCCAGAGATACCTCTCCGTTTACACGGAGTGACAAATCCCAGTCTCGATTCGTGCCAACCCAATAGACACTTTCGGAGATACCTGTAGTGCACCTTTATAGCCACCCAGTTACGTTGTGACGTTTAGTACACCCAAAGCATTCCTACGGTATCCGGGAGTTTCACAATCTCATGGTCTAAGGAAAAGATACTTGACATTAGAAAAGCTTTAGCATACGAACTACACGATCTTTGTGCTAGGCCTAGGATTGGGTCTTGTCCATCACATCATTCTGCTAATGATGTGATCCCGTTATCAACGACATCCAATGTCCATGGTCAGGAAACCGTAACCATCTATTGATCAACGAGCTAGTCAACTAGAGGCTTACTAGGGACATGGTGTTGTCTATGTACCCACACATGTATCTGAGTTTCCTATCAATACAATTATAGCATGGATAATAAACGATTATCATGAACAAGGAAATATAATAATAACTAATTTATTATTGCCTCTAGGGCATATTTCCAACAGTCTCCCACTTGCACTAGAGTCAATAATCTAGTTCACATCGCCATGTGGTTAACACTCACAGGTCACATCGCCATGTGACCAACATCCAAAGAGTTTACTAGTGTCACTAAACTAGTTCACATCATCATGTGATTAAGACTCAATGAGTTCTGGGGTTTGATCATGTTTTGCTTGTGAGAGAGGTTTTAGTCAACGTGTATGCAACTTTCAGATCCGTATGTACTTCGCAAATCTCTAGGTCATTCTGTAAATGCTGCTTCCACGCTCCACTTGGAGCTATTCCAAATGGTTGCCCCACTATACGTATCCGGTTTGCTACTCAGAGTCATTCGGATAGGTGTTAAAGCTTGCATCGACGTAACCCTTTACGCCGAACTCTTTATCACCTCCATAATCGAGAAACATGTCCTTATTTACTCCAAGGACAATTTTGACCGCTGTCCAATGATCCATTCCTGGATCATTCTTGTACCCCTTGACTGACTCATGGCAAGGCACACTTCCGATGCCGTACACAACATAGCATACTATAGAGCCTACGTCTGAAGCATAAGGGATGACCTTCATCCTTTCTCTCTATTCTACCGTGGTCGAGCTTTAAGTCTTAACTTTGTACCTTACATCTCAGGCAAGAACTCCTTCTTTGACTGATCCATCTTGAACACCTTCAAGATCATGTCAAGGTATATGCTCATTTGAAAGTACCATTAAGCGGTTTTGATCTATCCTCGTAGATCTTGATGCTCAATGTTCAAGTATCTTAATCCAGGTTTTCCCTTGAAAAACACTTTTCAAATAACCCTATATGCTTTCTAGAAATTCTACATCATTTCTAATCAACAATATCTTTACAACATATACTCATCAGAAATTCTATAGTGCTCCCACTCACTTCTTTGGAAATACAAGTTTCTCATAAACTTTGTATAAACCCAAAATCTTTGATCATCTTATCAAAGTGCATATTCCAACTCCGAGATGCTTACTCCAGTCCATGGAAGGATCGCTGGAGCTAGCATACCTTTTAGCATCCTCAGGATCGACAAAACCTTTCTGATTGTATCACATACAACCTTTCCTTACGAAAACTGGTAAGGAAACTCGTTTTGACATCCAATTGGTTGATTTCATAAATGCAGCTAATGCTAACATGATTCTGACGGACTTAAGCATCGCTACGGATGAGAAAATCTCATCGTAGTCAACTCCTTGAACTTGTGAAAAACTCTTCGCCACAAGTCGAGCTTCACAGACGGTGACATTACCGTTCACGTCCGTCTTCTTCTTAAAGATCCATTTATCTCAATGGCTTGCTGATCATTGGGCAAGTCCACCAAAGTCCATGCTTTGTTCTAATACATGGATCCTATCTCGGATTTCATGGCTTCCAACCATTTGTCGAAATATGGGCCCACCATCGCTTCTCCATAGCTCGTAGGTTCATTGTTGTCTAGCAACACGACCTTCAAGACAGGATTACTGTACCACTCTAAAATAGTACGCATCCCTGTCACCCTACGAGGTACGGTAGTGACTTGATCCGAAGTTTCATGATCACTGTCATAAGCTTCTACTTCAATTGGTGTAGGCGCCACAGGAACAACTTCCTGTGCCCTGCTACACACTTGTTGAAGTGACGGTTCAAAAACCTCATCAAGTCTCCACCATCCTCCCACTCAATTCTTTCGAGAGAAACTTTTCCTCGAGAAAGGACCCGTTTCTAGAAACAATCACTTTTGCTTCCGGATCTGAATTAGGAGGTATACCCAACTGTTTTTGGGTGTCCTATGAAGATGCATTTTATCCGCTTTGGGTTCGAGCTTATCAACCTGAAACGTTTTCACATAAGCGTTGCAGCCCCAAACCTTTACGACACGACAACTTAGGTTTCTCCAAACCATAGTTCAAACGGTGTCGTCTCAACGGAATTACGTGGTGCCCTATTAAAGTGAGTGCGGTTGTCTCTAATGCCTAACCCATGAACGATAGTGGTAATTCGATAAGAGACATCATGGTACGCACCATATCCAATAGGGTGCAACTATGATGTTCGGACACACCATCACACTATGGTGTTCCAGGCGGTATTAATTGTGAAACAATTTCCACAATGTCTTAATTGCGTGCCAAAGCTCGTAACTCAGATACTCATCTCTATGATCATATCATAGACATTTTATCCTCTTGTCACGATGATCTTCAACTTCACTCTGAAATTACTTGAACCATTCAATAATTCAGACTTGTGTTTCATCAAGTAAATATACTCAGTATCTACTTAAATCATCCGTGAAGTAAGAACATAACGATATTCACTGCATGCCTCAGCACTCATTGGACTGCACACATCAAAATGTGTTACTTCCAACAAGTTGCTATCTTGTTCCATTTTATTGAAAACTAGGCTTTTCAGTCATCTTGCCCATGTGGTATGATTTGCATTTCTCAAGTGATTCAAAATCAAGTGAGTCCAAACGATCCATCTGCATGGAGTTTCTTCGTGCGTATACACCAATAGACACGGCTCGCGTGTCTCAAACTTTTCAAAAACGAGTGTGTCCAAAGATCCATCAACATGGAGCTTCTTCATGCATTTTTATACCAATATGACTTACATGGCAGTGCCACAAGTAAGTGGTCCTATCATTACTATCTTATATCTTTTGGCATGAAAATGTGTATCATTACGATCGAGATTCAATAAACCATTCATTTTAAGTGCAAGACCATTGAAGGTGTTATTCAAATAAATAAAGTAACCATTATTCTCCTTAAATGAATAACCGTATTGCGATAGACATAATCCAATCATGTCTATGCTTAACACAAACACCAAATGACAATTATTCAGGTTTAATACTAATCTTGATGGTAGAGGGAGCGTGCGATGTTTGATCACATCAAACTTGGAAACACTTCCAACACATATCGTCAGCTCACCTTTAGCTAGTCTCCGTTTATTCCGTAGCTTTTATTTCGAGTTACTAACACTTAGCAACCGAACCAGTATCTAATACCCTGGTGCTACTAGGAGTACTTGTAAAGTACACATTAAATAATGTATATCTAATATACTTCTATCGACCTTGCCAGCCTTCTCATCTACCAAGTATCTAGGGTAATTCTGCTCCAGTGGCTGTTCCCTTTATTACAGAAGCACTGAGTCTCGGGTTTGGGTTCAACCTTGGGTTTCACTAGAGCAACAACTGTTTTGCCATTTCATGAAGTATCCCTTCTTGCCCTTGCCCTTCTTGAAACTAGTGGTTTCACTAACCATCAACAGTTGATGCTCCTTCTTGATTTCTACTTTCGAGGTGTCAAACATCGTGAATGCCTCAAGGATCATCATATCTATCCCTGATATGTTACAGTTCATCACGAAGCTCTAGCAGCTTGGTGGCAATGACTTTGGAGAAACATCACTATCTCATCTGGAAGATCAACTCCCACTCGATTCAAGTGATTGTTGCATTCAGACAATCTGAGCACAAGCTCAATGATTGAGCTTTTCTCCCTTAGTTTGCAGGCTAAGAAAATCGTCGGAGGTCTTATACCTCTTGACGTGGGCACGCGCCTGAAATCCCAATTTCAGCCCTCGAAACATCTCATATGTTCCGCGATGTTTTGAAAACGTCTTTGGTGCCTCAACTCTAAACCGTTTAACTGAACTATCACGTAGTTATCAAAACGTGTATGTCCGATGTTCGCAACATCCACAGACGACGTTTGGGGTTCTGCACACTGAGCGGTGCATTAAGGACATAAGCTTTCTACTTTCCGCATAATCGCTACTGTCAACTTTCAACTATATTTTCTCTAGGAACATATCTAAACATTGGAACTAAAGCGCGAGCTTACGACATAATTTGGAAAGATCTTTTGACTATGTTCAGGATAATTAAGTTCATCTAATGAACTCCCAGTCAGATAGACATCCCTCTAGTCATCTAAGTGATTACATGATCCGAGTCAACTAGGCCGCGTCCGATCATCACGTGAGACGGACTAGTCATCATCGGTGAACATCTTCATGTTGATCATATCCACCATACGACTCATGCTCGACCTTTCGGTCTCTTGTGTTCCGAGGCCATGTCTGTACATGCTAGGCTCGTCAAGTCAACCTAAGTGTTTCGCGTGTGTAAATCTGGCTTACACCCGTTGTATGTGAACGTAAGAATCTATCACACCCGATCATCACGTGGTGCTTCAAAACGACGAACTTTCGCAACGGTGCACAGTTAGGGGGAACACTTTCTTGAAATTTTAATGAGGGATCATCTTATTTACTACCGTCGTTCTAAGCAAATAAGATGCATAAACATGATAAACATCACATGCAATCAAATAGTGACATGATATGGCCAATATCATTTTGCTCCTTTTGATCTCCATCTTCGGGGCTCCATGATCATCATCGTCACCGGCATGACACCATGATCTTCATCATCATGATCTCCATCATCGTGTCTCCATGAAGTTGTCTCACCCACTTATTACGTCTACTACTATGGCTACCGGTTAGCAATAAAGTAAAGTAATTACATGGCGTTGTTCAATGACACGCAGGTCATACAATAAATAAAGACAACTCCTATGGCTCCTGCCGGTTGTCATACTCATCAACATGCATGTCGTGATTCCTATTACAAGAACATGATCAATCTCATACATCACATATCATTCATCACATTCTTCTTGGCCACATCACATCACATAGCATACCCTACAAAAACAAGTTAGACGTCCTCTAATTGTTGTTTGCATGTTTTACGTGGCTGCTATGGGTTTCTAGCAAGAACGTTTCTTACCTATGCAAAAACCACAACGTGATATGTCAATTGCTATTTACCCTTCATAAGGACCCTTTTCATCGAATCCGATCCGACTAAAGTGGGAGAGACTGGCACCCGCTAGCCACCTTATGCAACAAGTGCATGTCAGTCGGTGGAACCTGTCTCACGTAAGTGTACGTGTAAGGTCGGTCCGGGCCGCTTCATCCCACAATGCCGCCGAATCAAGATTGGACTAGTAACGGTAAGCATATTGAACAAAATCAACGCCCACAACTACTTTGTGTTCTACTCGTGCAAAGAATCTACGCAATAGACCTAGCTCATGATGCCACTGTTGGGGAACGTAGCAGAAATTCAAAATTTTCCTACGTGTCACCAAGATCTATCTATGGAGAAACCAGCAACGAGGGGGAGGAGAGTGCATCTACATACCCTTGTAGATCGCTAAGCGGAAGCGTTCAAGAGAACGGGGTTGAAGGAGTCGTACTCGTCGTGATCCAAATCACCGGAGATCCTAGTGCCGAACGGACGACACCTCCGCGTTCAACACACGTACAGCCCGGTGACATCTCCCATGCCTTGATCCAGCAAGGAGAGAGGGAGAGGTTGAGGAAGACTCCGTCCAGCAGCAGCACAACGGCGTGGTGGTGGTGGAGGAGCGTGGCAATCCTGCAGGGCTTCGCCAAGCACCGCGGGAGAGGAGGAGAACTTGGGAGAGGGGGAGGGCTGCGCCAGAACTTGGGTGCGGCTGCCCTCCCACCCCCCACGTATATATAGGGGCAAGGGAGAGGGGGGCCGGCCCCCTCAGATCCAATCTGAGGAGGGGGCGGCGGCCAAGGGGGGAGGAGTGCCTCCCAAGTCAAGTGGAGGCCCTCCCCCTTAGGGTTTCCCCTCTCCCATGAGCATGGGCCTTGAGGGGGCTGGTGCCCCTGGCCCATTAAGACTAGGGCGCCCCCTACAGCCCATGCTTCTGTATTGGATGTGGTGGAACAATTTCCGGACCTCCGGACCCCACCGAAATCCTCCAGAACCTTCTGGAGGCTTCCCGGTACAATACCGGGAAAACCCGAACTTTTCCCAGAACCCGAACAACAACTTTCCATATATAAATCTTTACCTCCGGACCATTCCGGAACTCCTCGTGACGTCCGGGATCTCATCTGGGACTCCGAACAACATTCGGTAACCACATACAAACTTCCTTTATAACCCTAGCGTCATCGAACCTTAAGTGTGTAGACCCTACGGGTTCGGGAACCATGCAGACATGACCGAGACGTTCTCCGGTCAATAACCAACAGCGGGATCTGGATATCCATGTTGGCTCCCACATGTTCCACGATGATCTCATCGGATGAACCACGATGTCAAGGACTCAATCAATCCCGTATACAATTCCCTTTGTCTAACGGTATTGTACTTGCCCGAGATTCGATCATCGGTATACCGATACCTTGTTCAATCTCATTACCGGCAAGTCTCTTTACTCGTTTCGTAACACATCATCCCGTGATCAACCCCTTGGTCACATTGTGCACATTATGATGATGTCCTACCGAGTGGGCCCAGAGATACCTCTCCGTTTACACGGAGTGACAAATCCCAGTCTCGATTCGTGCCAACCCAACAGACACTTTCGGAGATACCTGTAGTGCACCTTTATAGCCACCCAGTTACGTTGTGACGTTTGGTACACCCAAAGCATTCCTACGGTATCCGGGAGTTGCACAATATCTTGGTCTAAGGAAAAGATACTTGACATTAGAAAAGCTTTAGCATACGAACTACACGATCTTTGTGCTAGGCTTAGGATTGGGTCTTGTCCATCACATCATTCTGCTAATGATGTGATCCCGTTATCAACGACATCCAATGTCCATGGTCAGGAAACCGTAACCATCTATTGATCAACGAGCTAATCAACTAGATGCTTACTAGGGACATGGTGTTGTCTATGTACCCACACATGTATCTGAGTTTCCTATCAATACAATTATAGCATGGATAATAAACGATTATCATGAACAAGGAAATAATAATAACTAATTTATTATTGCCTCTAGGGCATATTTCCAACAGTACTGACCAATGTTATAGTGATGAATTTGGCTATATGATGAGTGAAGAATATCAAATGTCTATGATGGGTGAGTTGAAATTCTTTTTAGGTCTTCAAATTCGTCAACAACACAATGGTATATTCATATCTCAGGAGAAATACCTCAAGGAAGTTCTGAGGAAATTCGGCATGCAAGACTGCAAAGGCGTCAAAATTCCTATGCCCACAAATGGCCATCTATGCACTGATGAAAATGGTATTGACTTTGATCACAAGGTATACCGCTCCATGATTGGTTCGTTACTGTACTTATGTGCATCTAGGCCAGATATAATGCTTAGTGTTTGCATGTGTGCCCGATTTCAAGCTGCACCGAAGGAATCACACCATAAGGCTGTGAAACATATTCTTCGATATCTAGCTCACACACCAACACTAGGATTATGGTACCCCAAGGGCTCTACTTTTGATCTCATTGGATATTCTGACTCTAACTATGCTGGTGATCGTGTGGACCGCAAGTCAACATCTGGTACTTGTCATTTCCTCGGACGATCTTTGGTCTGTTGGTCCTCGAAGAAACAGAACTGTGTATCACTGTCTACTGCAGAGGCTGAGTACATTGCTGCTGGTTCGTCCTGTGCTCAACTACTATGGATGAAGCAAACCCTCAAGGACTACGGCATCAACGTGAAGAATGTGCCTCTCCTCTGTGACAATGAGAGTGCAATCAAGATTGCTCACAACCCAGTTCAGCACTCGAAGACAAAGCACATACATATTCTTCATCATTTTTTTCGTGATCATGTGTTGAAGGGCGACATCTCCATCGAGCACGTGAAGACTAAAGAACAGCTAGCCGATATCTTCACAAAGCCCTTGGATGAGAAGAGATTTAGCAAGTTGCGGTGTGAGCTAAATATCTTAGAATCTTCAAATGTTCTTTGAAAAAGGACACACATCCTGACACTTATGAAAAATTGATGACTTAGGTGTGCAACACATGAAGAAACATTTTTCTTCAATCAATGAAGAATAACACTCTAAGTGTGAAGAAATTAATGAAGAATTTGATTCTCAGAACCCTACGACAATTGTACGTGGTGTCTGAAATCATCATTCTTATACGGTGGGTCACGCCACCACCAAAGTTGAAAATCTTCATTTTTGAAATTCCTCAGCCTTTGAAATTCTTCAATTTTTCCAATTCTTCAACTTTGCAAAAACTTCACTGTTTCCGTCGTTTTTCTTCATTGGCTATATATATATGAGTTTATGTCCTATACAACATTCACTTATGGCTAATTCCTGAAGTTGCATTTTCTGCTAAGTGAATGTGATCGGACCCTTCCCCCTCTATGCTATACTCAACCCAATCTATTCACAAATTATTCATGTGCGTTCTATTTGAAACTCGTTCAAAATCTTCACTGTGTCTTTGACAGCTGAAGAATTTGCGAACGGAACTTTAAAACTAATCTTATCCAAAATTTTCGGTTTTACCGCTCAATCCGTTCCGGATCCCACGAAAGACTTAATTATTCACCCACGATCTAACACGATCTCCACTCCTCAGTACGTGGGTGACACATGTCAAGCGAAGGAGAAGGGTCAGGGGCAGGTTCGTCCTAAATCTTCGGGCGAACAGTTTTTCACTGCGACTATAAATACCCCCTCATCCCTTCCTCACTTCCTTTACTCCGCTCGACCGCTCTCTCTCTCGCTCGAGCTTCTCAAACCCTAGCACCGCCGCTACTCCATCGTCGCCGGTGAGGAAGAGCTTCACTGCCTTGACCTCATCGCCGTCGTACTCGCGCCGACCGCGGAAATCTTCACTCCGCCGCCGTCGTAGCTGTCTTCCTCCGCCAAGTTAGGGCGTGGAAGATCTACACCGACGAACTTCACTGTTCTACTTCTCAGTTCATCGTGTTCTTCATCCAGGGTAATTAAAAGTTACTTTTACTGCCCTCTTTTGATTCGAAATTTATCTACAAAATCTTCAAAGGTGTTTTATTCTTCAAATCCTCACACACAAAACACCTCACTAGTCATCTGTTCTTGATTCGTTTCTCTAAGCATTGTTTTTCTTCAAGATTCCTCAATTGTGTGGATCCTCGATCTATACAACTCTGGAACCTAAGACAGAGAACGCTTAGTGAAATTCTTCAAGGCTCATCTGGTCAAATTCCTCAAACTTGTTTTTTTTAAAAACCTTCTGAGAACGCATATGACCTCTCCAAATTCCTCGCAACTATACTATGTTCACAGGTACTCATGTCCACTGCTGAATCACTAGGTTCTCATCAACTTAACTCATTTGCAGCGTTCCTCGAAGAAAAGTTGCATACTTCTTCAGAAAATTCGATTGTTCAAATTCCTCATCTGAAGAATATGGCTGATGGTAAGAGGCCGCAGAAAGGAGGAAAGAAGCCTGAGGTCATGACTGCTTTTGAAATCCCTGAGGACCTCTATGCTGATTATTGCACACCTGATGAGGCTAAGTACGGAAAAGAAAAGAAAAATCAGCGCAAGGTGCACATACAGAAAATTGAACGGAGATGGGCAAGAGAATGGAGGGAGTACAGATATGTGACTCCAAAATATATGAATAAATTTGCACTTAATCCTCCATGCCCAAGAGCTCCATTGGCACCTGGCCAAGTGGCTGACCCCACCAGCATCAAGCGTGGTGAGGATATTCTTGAAGAATGGGCCAAACGCCAAGCTAAGCTGGCAATACAAGCCAAAGAAGAAGTGAGGAAATTCAATAAAGACTCTGCTACTGCTACTGTCACTGAGGCCTCTGTCAAGCCAAGAAAATCAATGGCAAAGAAGCCTGCTCACAAGCCAAGTGCTTCACCAACTATGCCCTCACGGCCAAGTTCCTCAGCAATGCCCTCACGGCCAGAATCTTCAAAGCCCTCACGGCCAGATTCTTCAAAGCCCTCTCGGCCAGCTCCAACTACTGCTCCTCCTCCAAAGCCCTCAGTTGCTCCAGCAAAGTCCTCAACACCTGTACATCTAGCCACGTGCCAAAGGACTACAGGCATCTCTATTGCCTCTGGTGCCTCAACAAGTTCCTCACCTGCAACAAAATCTTCATCAGGCGCCACTCTGCTGAAGACTAAGGCCACGGCTGGTCGAGGTCCTCGGCCAAGTCCGAAGAAGAAACAGGTTGCCTTCCACGTGCCATCTGACGATGAAGCTGATGATGATGAACTTGCAAAAATCATCAGAGACCGACAAGAAAGGGCCGCTAGAGCCAAAGGCACAAATGTGCCACTGCTTTTGGATCCAAGGGCGATCCTTGATTACATTGATCTCTGGCACAAGGATCCAAATACTCCTATGCCTGATTTCAAGTTGACTCCTGGTCAAAGTCACATGCTGACCCATTTCATCATTGAAGAGAAATGGAAATTTGAGAAGGCCAGGAAGATAAAGAAGACTCAGTTCAGAAAAGAGAAGTTCCTGAAGAATAACGTTATCAATATGACACCTGATGAACTCCTCAAGATCCAAGCTGAAATCAAAACCCTCAGCAACGACTTCAATGCTTACTATGCTGATTGGCAAGGAGCCAAAGTCAGGTTTGTGAAACTGACTGAGAAATTCACAAATGTTGCAGCCCCATCGCAACAAGAAATTCCTCAAGCTATAGCTTCTGCTCAGCCAACTGAAGAACATGCCAGCACCGCTGATGACATTCAGGCTGCTGAAGAAAATGCTAGTTCCAGGGCTGATGACTTCATTCCAGCCGCTGAAGAAATTGTCAGGGCATCCACTAGTGGTGCGCGTGAAGAAACTGAAGAAGTCAGGGCAACTGCATCAGTTGCGCCTGAAGAAATTCAAACAGAAACCTCAGTTCCATCTGCGCCTACACCAACTCCTATTCTTCCATCTGCATCAGATGTGAGAAAGACCAAGGCTGCAGAGCGAGCTGCAGTGAAGAAAAGGAAAGCATCCAGTGCTTCAGAATCTTCAGCTCCAAAGAAGATGAAGCCTCTAACAAGCTCTATTGAAAATCCAATTGATGTTGTTCCAATTTCCACCATGTCATCAAAGGACCTTGTTCCTTTTGGTGAGGAATATATGATTCCAAGCGGATCTAATGAAGAACCTCAATCTGCTGCTTCGTCAGAGCAGGTTGATGAAGAAATTGAAGTGGATGCCATCCCTTCAACACCTGTTGCTTCCTCGCCAATGCCTGAGTTCACAGCTGAGGAGGCCGGCGTTGAAGAAATTGAAGATGAAGACATGGACATTGGCTGCACAACGCCAGTGATGAATGATGACTTTTGGCAAAGTCAGCACCCCAATACTCCACTCTTCACCCCACTTCAACAAATACCTCAGTCCCCTGCACCAACTATTCAAATGGGCTCTGAAGAAACTCATCCCACCTCGTCTGTGCATGAAGACATTCCAGCCGCTAGTGCTGAAGAAGTTGCTATTGTTGAACCCTTGAACACACAGCCTGCTACTGAAGAGGAACCAGAAATTCCTCAGCCTGAAGAACCTGAGATTGCGATTTCAGAGGTTGTGATGTAACTCACTGACACTCCAGTGCCCAAGCCAACGGATCCATTCTCAAAGAAGCAAAAGTTCAAGGCTGAAGATTTCTTCAGCGAGCGTGTGTTCTTCACTGACTATAACCCCTATGACTTTGCTCGCATAAGGAAGAGGCGTTTCTGGACTGCTAGTCAAGCAAATTTCTATTCCTCAGTGCTGTTCAACAAAGACAAAGTCTTCGATCATGAACACATTCCTCATATAGACATGGAGTCTCTGCCGTGCTTCGAGCCAGTCCTCAGTGTTCTTCACGATGCTGGACTGTTAAATTTCTGCACTGACATCTGTGACTGGAATGAAGAACTTATTCTTCAATTCTATGCAACACAGCACATCACAGGAAACTCTGAAGATGTGAATTCATGGGTGTTGGACTGGATGTCTGAAAATACTCACTACAAGGCACCAACAATTGAATTGCTTCGTGCCCTCCCACTCAGTCCTCTCCTTGACGGTGCTCGTTGTGTCTACAGTGAACCTGAACTTTCAAATCATTTCATGCAAGTGCTGATGAAGCCTGGGCAGGCTCCTCGAACCAAATTCCTCGTCAAGGAATTACTATATGCGCCCCGGACTGTCTATCGCATTCTATCGAAGACCATGAGTCCTATCAAAGGCCATGACTCAAATGATGAAGAGGTCGTTGGCATCATGAAGAACATGCTTTTCAATATCATTCATGGCGTTCCTGTCAACTTCCATGATTTCTTCATGAGGACTCTGGCGAATATTGCTATGTCACCTTTTGAACTGAAGCCTTATGCACCATGGATTATGAGGTTCATCAGGACAAGGGCTTCACTAAATTACAAAGCTGACACTTTGAACCATGGCAGCTACTTGCCCCCGATTGAAGTCCTCAAACGGTCATATTCCTCAGCTGGTGACAAAGGAAAGGCAACTGCTGTGATAGATGAAGGCATTCGTCCATTGGATGGTCAATTTCGCAAGGCTGCATCCTACTCCACCAATGATGACTCTGCCACACATGACTCTACCGCCAAGCAAAATCCTCAAGCCATAGCTCCCTGAGTGATGACTAATCGTGAGTTACTCCTCAGTCTTCATCAGAAGGTTGATCGCAATCATAAATGGGTCAAGCATCAGTTTGGTTCAATTCTTCACAACATGACATCAACACACAATGCAGTGAAGAAAAACCAATACTACCTCCATGAAACCTTCAACCGTACCTGGGCTGTTCTATCTCATGTCTACATCGCTCCAGATCTGAAGAATATGGGTCTCAAGGAAGAATTTGACTGGTCTGCACCTCCACCGAAGAAATTCAAGAAGGTCAAAGTTCCATCCTTGGTGGCCAGCTCCTATTCTTCATCACGCGAGACTGATGAAAATGAAGACTTGGACGACACTACGGCAGGCCCTACTACAACAACCGACCCCAACAACGCTGGCGCTCCTCCATCAACTTGATATTCTTCAGGGCGGTTAGTCCTCAGTTTCGATCCTTTTGGTCATTCGATGACAAAGGGGGAGAAATTTGAGTTAGTCTTCAAGCGGGTCTATTATATGGGCGTTTATTTTTGCTAAGTTACAACTCTCGTTCTTCTGAAACTTTGTTGGATCGAGTTGTAATCTTAAACCCGATGGTGCCCTGATACTTTTGATGCACTATGCTTTGCTGTGCTTTGATACTCTCGATATGTTATTCTGCATGCTTGTTCCTCACTAATACTATTGCACGCATGCTTAATTTCATCAGGCACCATATTCCATCATGCATTTCAAATTCTTCATATCATATGTCAAATGCGTGTATGAATTACAAGATATAGGGGGAGATCTCCATGATTTAACTCTTCAAGTGTGCATTGCTTCAAAAGCAAATTCCTCACTATGCACATCTTCAGGGGGAGTTCTTCTATATCTTGCAATAAAATTCCTCAATATCAGTACTTACACTTCACATGTTTATCCCCGTTGAAAACTTAACCTATATTGTCATCAATCACCAAAAAGGGGGAGATTGTAAGTGCATCTAGTGCCCCTTAATGATTTTGGTGTGTTGAAGACTTATAGGTTAAGGGACTAATGCGTTTGTGAGTGTACACAGGTCTATAAGTCTACGAGGAGTTTGATATTTACAGGGAAAGTCGACCCCTAAAAATGAATATCTTCAGCTAAAGATTTTGGTATTTCTGAAGACTTTCATGAAGACTTTGAAAGTGAAGAAATTGGTGTATCCGTGAAGACTTGATATTCATGTGAGGAATATGAAGCTTGTTTCGTTTTCATAGTTTTGTTTTTCTCTTTCTTGAGTCATAGGAAACATCGTACTGTTAAAGGGGGTCGAGGAACTACTAAGGAAAAATTTCCATGTGATGCTCAACTCAAAATCCTACACCTACCAAACCCTTCGAGTGAAGCCTTTGGAAATCTCATACAGTTCAGTCATTTCTTCAGTGACAGAGACGAAGTTCTTCTGGTCGCTGAGGAATTTGTTCTGACTGAGGAGTTAGGAATTCGCCAGTGCGGATTGCCTACACAGTGAGGAACATGATAGCCCTGAGGAATTTGATAGTCAAATTTCCGACCGTTGCTGTGCTACACGCCAGCTGTCCCAAAATATCTTATCCACATAACGGTCATATAAGACAAGGGCATTTATGTCTTATCATGTCGGGCTGCTCCCTAGGCTATAAATAGCCGCCCCCTACAACCACTAGCTGGTTGGCTGCTCCAAGAGAACTTGACACTTGTCATTTGAGAGCAACCCATCCTCCGAGGACTTTGAGTGAAAATCATCGAGTGAGGAAAAACCCCAAACCCAAACACCTACAAACCCAAAGTGATTGAGCACCACTGAAGAGATTGATCCTGCATGGATCCTACGCTTGTTACCTTTGAAGACTGTGCTTCTTCCAGATGGTTAGGCGTCATGGTCTAGAGCATCCAAGAGGAATTGTGGATCACCGAGTGACCGAGTCTGTGAAGGTTTGGAAGTCGCTTGAAGACTTACCACGAGTGATTGGACGAGATCTATGTGATCTTAGTTCAAGGAGAATACGGTGAGGACTTGGTGTCCTGAGCTGCTGCTCAGGGACTGGGTGTCCGGGACTGCGTGTCCTCGAGTTTAAATACTCAGCCGCTCCAACCAGACGTACAACTGAGACAGCAGTTGGAACTGGTCTAACAAATCATTGTCTTCACCAACCTTACTGGTTCTATTTCCTCAACTCTTTCATTTCCTCATTACTGTGTTGAGTGATTGTTCATATCTGTGTTTGAAGACTTTGACTAAAGACTTTCTCAATTTCCTCAGTTCAATTTCTTCAGTTCGTTTGTCTTCATCTTGTGTTATCATGTGTTTACGCTTTCTGTACTCCGTGCTTGTCTTCATTTCATCATGATGACTAAGTCTATATCCTGTTATGCTTACTTCTGAGTACTTATTCCGCTGCTAGTAGTTCTTCGCTAAGGAATTTCCTCACCGGCAAATTCCTCAGTGAAGAATTTATAAAAAAATGCCTATTTACCCCCCCCTCTAGTCGATATAACGCACTTCAGTTTCCAAGTCACTCCATACATAAAACATGAACTTTATATAAATTCTATACATAAAGTATTCAGTTCTTTCCTTTTCGACTTCAAATCTCATGAACAAAGCTTCAAGATTAGGTGTATCTTTGGGATCTAATGAGCAGGATCTGGTCATTTCGATCCATGAGTTGTTGGACTCAAAGACTGATAGGGCTCGTGTTATCCTACAAAAGATAGCCGCTATGACACTGTTGGAAATATGCCCTAGAGGCAATAATAAATTAGTTATTATTATATTTCCTTGTTCATGATAATCGTTTATTATCCATGCTATAATTGTATTGATAGGAAACTCAGATACATGTGTGGATACATAGACAACACCATGTCCCTAGTAAGCCTCTAGTTGACTAGCTCGTTGATCAATAGATGGTCACGGTTTCCTGACCATGGACATTGGATGTCATTGATAACGGGATCACATCATTAGGAGAATGATATGATGGACAAGACCCAATCCTAAGACTAGCACAAAGATCGTAGTTCGTATGCTAAAGCTTTTCTAATGTCAAGTATCATTTCCTTAGACAATGAGATTGTGCAACTCCCGGATACCATAGGAATGCTTTGGGTGTACCAAACATCACAACGTAACTGGGTGGCTATAAAGGTGCACTACAGGTATCTCCGAAAGTGTCTGTTGGGTTGGCACGAATCGAGACTGGGATTTGTCACTCCGTGTATGTCACTCCGTGTAAACGAAGAGGTATCTCTGGGCCCACTCGATAGGACATCATCATAATGTGCACAATGTGATCAAAGGGTTGATCACGGGATGATGTGTTATGGAACGAGTAAAGAGACTTGCCGCTAACGAGATTGAACAAGGTATCGGTATACCGACGATCGAATCTCGGGCAAGTACAATACTGTTGGGTTTCGTAGTAATTTCAAAAATTTTCCTACGCGCACACAGGATCATGTGATGCATAGCAACGAGAGGAGAGTGTTGTCTACGTACCCAACGCAGACCGACTGCGGAAGCGATGACACGACGTAGAGGAAGTAGTCGTACGTCTTCACGATCCAACCGATCAAGCACCGAAACTACGGCACCTCCGAGTTCGAGCACACGTTCAGCTCGATGACGATCCCCGGACTCCGATCCAGCAAAGTGTCGGGGAAGAGTTTTGTCAGCACGACGGCGTGGTGACGATCTTGATGAACTACAGCAGCAGGGCTTCGCCTAAACTCCGCTACAGTATTATCGAGGAATATGGTGGCAGGGGGCACCGCACACGGCTAAGGAATAGATCACGTGGATCAACTTGTGTCAACTTGTGTGTTTAGAGGTGCCCCTGCCTCCGTATATAAAGGATGGAGGAGGAGGAGGCCGGCCAAGGCAAAGGTGCGGCCAGGATAGGGAGTCCTACTAGGACTCCAAGTCCTAGTAGGAGTCCACCAAGAGGGGAGGAAAGGAGAAGGAATAGGAGGAGAAGGAGAGGTGGCCGGCCCCCTTTTCCCTAGTCCAATTCGGACTAGAGGGGAGGGGGGGCGCAGCCTTTTTCTCCTCTTCCCACTAAAGCCCATCAAGGCCCAATACTCTTCCCCGTATTCCCGTAACTCCCCGGTACTCCCGAAAATACCCGAATCACTCGGAACCTTTCCGAACTCCGAATATAGTCGTCCAATATATCGATCTTTACGTATCGACCATTTCGAGACTCCTCGTCATGTCCCGGATCTCATCCGGGACTCCGAACTCCTTCGGTACATCAAAACTCATAAACTCATAATATAACTGTCATCGAAACCTTAAGCGTGCGGACCCTACGGGTTCGAGAACAATGTAGACATGACCAAGACACGTTTCCGGTCAATAACCAATAGCGGGACCTGGATGCCCATATTGGCTCCTACATATTCTACGAAGATCTTTATCGGTCAGACCGCATAACAACATACGTTGTTCCCTTTGTCATCGGTATGTTACTTGCCCGAGATTCGATCGTCGGTATCCAATACCTAGTTCAATCTCGTTATCGGCAAGTCTCTTTACTCGTTCCGTAATACATCATGTCACAACTAACATATTAGTTGCAGTGCTTGCAAGGCTTATGTGATGTGCATTACCGAGAGGGCCCAGAGATACCTCTCCGACAATCGGAGTGACAAATCCTAATCTCGAAATACGCCAACCCAACATCTACCTTTGGAGACACCTGTAATGCTCCTTTATAATCACCCAGTTACGTTGTGACGTTTGGTAGCACCCAAAGTGTTCCTCCGGCAAACGGGAGTTGCATAATCTCATAGTCATAGGAACATGTATAAGTCATGAAGAAAGCAATAGCAACATACTAAACGATCAGGTGCTAAGCTAATGGAATGGGTCATGTCAATCAGATCATTCAACTAATGATGTGACCTCGTTAATCAAATAACAACTCATTGTTCATGGTCAGGAAACATAACCATCTTTGATTAACGAGCTAGTCAAGTAGAGGCATACTAGTGACACTCTGTTTGTCTATGTATTCACACATGTATTATGTTTCCGGTTAATACAATTCTAGCATAAATAATAAACATTTATCATGATATAAGGAAATAAATAATAACTTTATTATTGCCTCTAGGGCATATTTCCTTCAGTCTCCCACTTGCACTAGAGTCAATAATCTAGTTCACATCGCCATGTGATTTAACAGCAATAGTTCACATCACCATGTGATTAACACCCATAGTTCACATCGCTATGTGACCAACACCCAAAGGGTTTACTAGATTCAGTAATCTAGTTCACATCGCTATGTGATTAACACCCAAGGAGTACTAAGGTGTGATCATGTTTTGCTTGTGAGAGAATCTTAGTCAACGGGTATGTCATATACAGATCCGTAAGTATTTTGCGAATTCTATGTCTACAATGCTCTGCACGGAGCTACTCTAGCTAATTGCTCCCACTTTCAATATGTATCTAGATCAAGACTTAGAGTCATCTAGATTAGTGTCAAACTTGCATCGGCGTAACCTTTTACGACGAACCTTTTTCCATAATCGAGAAACATATCCTTATTCCACTAAGGACAATTTTGACCGCTTCTCCAGTGATCTACTCCTAGATCACTATTGTACTCCCTTGCCAAACTCAGTGGTATGGCATACAATAGATCTGGTATACAACATGGCATACTTTATAGAACCTATGACTGAGGCATAGGGAATGACTTTCATTCTCTTTCTATTTTCTGCCGTGGTCGGGCTTTGAGTCTTACTCAACTTAACACCTTGCAACACAGGCAAGAACTCCTTCTTTGACTGTTCCATTTTGAACTATTTCAAAAATTTATCAAGGTATGTATTCATTGAAAAAATCTTATCAAGCGTCTTCATCTATCTATATAGATCTTGATGCTCAATGTGTAAGCAGCTTCACCAAGGTCTTTCTTTGAAAAACTTTTATTCAAGTATCCTTTCATGCTTTGCAGAATAATTCTACATTATTTCCGATCAACAATATGTCATTCACATATACTTATCAGAAATGTTGTAGTGCTCCCACTCACTTTCTTGTAAATACAGGCTTCACTGTAAGTCTGTACAATAACTATATGCTTTGATCAACTTATCAAAGCATATATTCCAACTCCGAGATTCTTGCACCAGTCCATAAATGGATCGCTGGAGCTTGCACACTTTGTTAGCTCCCTTTGGATCGACAAAACCTTCCGGTTGCATCATATACAACTCTTCTTCCAGAAATCCATTCAGGAATGCAGTTTTGACATCCATCTGCCAAATTTCATAATCATAAAATGCGGCAATTGCTAACATGATTCGGACAGACTTTTAAGCATTGATACGAGTAAGAAAATCTCATCGTATTCAACACCTTGAACTTTGTCAAAAACCTTTTTCGACAAGTCTAGCTTTGTAGATAGTAACACTACTATCAACGTCCGTCTTCCTCTTGAAGATCCATTTATTCTTAATGACTCACCGATCATTGGGCAAGTCAATCAAAGTTTACACTTTGTTCTCATACATGGATCATATCTCAGATTTCATGGCCTCAAGCCATTTCGTGGAATCTGGGCTCATCATTGCTTCCTCATAGTTCGTAGGTTCATCATGGTCTAGTAACATGACTTCCAGAACATGATTACCGTACCACTCTGGTGCGGATCTTACTCTGGAAGACCTACGAGGTTTGGTAGTAACTTGATCTGAAGTTTGATGATCATCATCATTAACTTCCTCACTTATTGGTGTAGTAATCACTGGAACTGATTTCTGTGATGAACTACTTTCCAATAAGGGAGAAGGTATAATTACCTCATCAAGTTCTACTCTCCTCCCACTCACTTCTTTCGAGAGAAACTCCTTCTCTGGAAAGGACCCATTTTAGCAACGAATGTCTTGCCTTCGGATCTGTGATAGAAGGTGTACCCAACAATTTCCTTTGGGTATGAAGACGCACTTCTCCGATTTGGGTTCGAGCTTATCAGGATGAAACCTTTTTCACATAAGCATCGCAGCCCCAAACTTTAAGAAACAACAGGTTAGGTTTACTGCTAAACCATAGTTCATACAGTGTCGTCTCAACGGATTTAGATGGTGCCCTATTTTAAAACGTGAATGCAGCTGTCTCTAATGCATAACCCCAAAACGATAGTGGTAAAGAGATATCATAGATCGCACCATATCAAATAAAGTGCGGTTACGACGTTCGGACATACCATAACGATGTGGTGTTCCAGGTGGCGTGAGCTGTGAAACTATTCCACATTGTTTTAATTGAAGACCAAACTCGTAACTCAAATATTTGTCTCCGCGATCAGATCGCAGAAACTTTATTTTCTTGTTATGATGATTTTTCCACTTCACTCTGAAATTCTTTGAACCTTTCAACTATTTCAGACTTATGTTTCATCAAGTAGATATACCCATATCTACTCAAATCATCTTGTGAAGGTCAGAAAACAACGATGCTTGCCACGAGCAACAGCACCTCATTGGATCGCATACATCGGTATGTATTATTTCCAACAAGTCAGTAACTCGTTCCATTGTTCCGAAGAACGGAGTTTTAGTCATCTTGCCCAAAAGGCACGGTTCGCAAGCATCAAATGATTCATAACCAAGTGATTCCGAAAATCCATCTTTATGGAGTTTCTTCATGCGCTTTACACCGATATGACCCAAACGGCAGTGCCACAAATAAGTTGCACTATCATTATTAACTTTGCATCTTTTGGCATCAATATTATGAATATGTGTATCACTACGATCGAGATCCAATGAACCATTTTCATTGGGTGTGTAACCATATAAGGTTTTATTCATGTAAATAGAACAACAGTTTATTCTCTTACTTAAATGAGTAACCGTATTGCAATAAACATGATCAAATCATATTCATGCTCAACGCAAACACCAAATAACATTTATTTTGGTTCAACACTAATCCCGAAAGAATAGGGAGTGTGCGATGATGATCATATCAATCTTGAAACTACTTTCAACACACATCATCACTTCACCCTTAACTAGTTTCTGTTTATTTTGCAACTCCCGTTTCGAGTTACTACTCTTAGCAACTGAACCAGTACCAAATACCGAGGGGTTGCTATAAACACTAGTAAAGCACACATCAAATACCTGTATATCAAATATACCCTTTTTCACTTTGCCATCCTTCTTATCCACCAAATATTTAGGGTAGTTCCGCTTCCAGTGACCATTTCCTTTGCAGTGTAAGCACTCAGTTTCAGGCTTTGGTTCAGCTTTGGGCTTCTTCGTGGGAGTGACAACTTGCTTGTAAATCTACTTGAAGTTCCCCTTTCTTTCCCTTTGCCCTTTTCTTGAAACTAGTGATCTTGTCAACCATCAACACTTGATGCTCTTTCTTGATTTCTACCTTCGTTGATTTCAACATCACGAAGAGCTCGGGAATCATTTTCATCATCCCTTGCATACTATAGTTCATCACGAAGTTCTACTAACTTGGTGATGGTGACTAGAGAATTCTGTCAATCACTATCTTATCTGGAAGATTAACTCCCACTTGATTCAAGCGATTGAAGTACCCAGACAATCTGAGCACATGCTCACTAGTTGAGCGATTCTCCTCCATCTTTTAGCTATAGAACTTGTTGGAGACTTCATATCTCTCAACTCGGGTATTTGCTTGAAATATTAACTTCAATTCCTGGAACATCTCATATGGTCCATGACGTTCAAAACGTCTTTGAAGTCCCGATTCTAAGCCGTTAAGCATGGTGCACTAAACTATCAAGTAGTCATCATATTGAGCTAGCCAGACGTTCATAACTTCTGCATCTGCTCCTGCAATAGGTCTGTCACCTAGCGGTGTATTAAGGACATAATTCTTCTGTGCAGCAATGAGGATTTAACCTCAGATCACGGATCAAATCCGCAACATTGCTACTAACATTTTTCAACACAATTTTCTCTAGGAACATATCAAAATAAACACAGGGAAGCAATAACGCGAGCTATTGATCTACAACATGATTTGCAAAATACTACCAGGACTAAGTTCATGATAAATTTAAGTTCAATTTAATCATATTACTTAAGAACTCCCACTTAGATAGACATCCCTCTAATCCTCTAAGTGATCACGTGATCCAAATCAACTAAACCATAACCGATCATCACGTGAGATGGAGTAGTTTTCAATGGTGAACATCGTTATGTTGATCATATCTACTATATGATTCACGCTCGACCTTTCGGTCTCCGTGTTCCGAGGCCATATCTGCATATGCTAGGCTCGTCAAGTTTAACCTGAGTATTCTACGTGCGCAACTGTTTTGCACCCGTTGTATTTGAACGTAGAGCCTATCACACCCGATCATCACGTGGTGTCTCAGCACGAAGAACTTTCGCAACGGTGCATACTCAGGGAGAACACTTCTTGATAATTTAGTGAGAGGTCATCTTATAATGCTACCGTCAATCAAAGCAAGATAAGATGCATAAAAAGATAAACATCACATGCAATCAATATAAGTGATATGATATGGTCATCATCATCTTGTGCTTGTGATCTCCATCTCCGAAGCACCGTCATGATCATCATCGTCACCGGCGCGACACCTTGATCTCCATCGTAGCATCGTTGTCGTCTCGCCAATCTTATGCTTCCACGACTATCACTACCGTTTAGTAATAAAGTAAAGCATTACATCGCGATTGCATTGCATACAATAAAGCGACAACCATATGGCTCCTGCCAGTTGCCGATAACTTGGTTACAAAACATGATCATCTCATACAATAAAATTCAGCATCATGCCTTGACCGTATCACATCACAACATGCCCTGCAAAAACAAGTTAGACGTCTTCTACTTTGTTGTTGCATGTTTTACGTGGCTGCTACGGGCTTAAGTAAGAACCAATCTCACCTACGCTTCAAAACCACAACGATAGTTTGTCAAATAGACTCCGTTTTAACCTTCGCAAGGACCGGGCGTAGCCATACTTGGTTCAACTAAAGTTGGAGAGGCAGTTGCCCGCAAGCCATCTCTGTGCAAAGCACGTCGAGGGAACCGGTCTCGCGTAAGCGTACGCGTAAGGTTGGTCTGGGTCATCTCGTCCAACAATACCGCCGAACCAAAATATGACATGCTGGTAGGCAGTATGACTTGTATCGTCCACAACTCACTTGTGTTCTACTCGTGCATATAACATCAACATAAATAACCTGGCTCGGATGCCACTGTTGGGTTTCGTAGTAATTTCAAAAATTTTCCTACGCGCACACAGGATCATGTGATGCATAGCAACGAGAGGAGAGTGTTGTCTACGTACCCAACGCAGACCGACTGCGGAAGCGATGACACGACGTAGAGGAAGTAGTCGTACGTCTTCACGATCCAACCGATCAAGCACCGAAACTACGGCACCTCCGAGTTCGAGCACACGTTCAGCTCGATGACGATCCCCGGACTCCGATCCAGCAAAGTGTCGGGGAAGAGTTTTGTCAGCACGACGGCGTGGTGGCGATCTTGATGAACTACAGCAGCAGGGCTTCGCCTAAACTCCGCTACAGTATTATCGAGGAATATGGTGGCAGGGGGCACCGCACACGGCTAAGGAATAGATCACGTGGATCAACTTGTGTCAACTTGTGTGTTTAGAGGTGCCCCTGCCTCCGTATATAAAGGATGAAGGAGGAGGAGGCCGGCCAAGGCAAAGGTGCGGCCAGGATAGGGAGTCCTACTAGGACTCCAAGTCCTAGTAGGAGTCCACCAAGAGGGGAGGAAAGGAGAAGGAATAGGAGGAGAAGGAGAGGTGGCCGGCCCCCTTTTCCCTAGTCCAATTCGGACTAGAGGGGAGGGGGGGCGCAGCCTTTTTCTCCTCTTTCCACTAAAGCCCATCAAGGCCCAATACTCTTCCCCGTATTCCCGTAACTCCCCGGTACTCCCGAAAATACCCGAATCACTCGGAACCTTTCCGAACTCCGAATATAGTCGTCCAATATATCGATCTTTACGTCTCGACCATTTCGAGACTCCTCGTCATGTCCCGGATCTCATCCGGGACTCCGAACTCCTTCGGTACATCAAAACTCATAAACTCATAATATAACTGTCATCGAAACCTTAAGCGTGCGGACCCTACGGGTTCGAGAACAATGTAGACATGACCAAGACACGTTTCCGGTCAATAACCAATAGCGGGACCTGGATGCCCATATTGGCTCCTACATATTCTACGAAGATCTTTATCGGTCAGACCGCATAACAACATACGTTGTTCCCTTTGTCATCGGTATGTTACTTGCCCGAGATTCGATCGTCGGTATCCAATACCTAGTTCAATCTCGTTATCGGCAAGTCTCTTTACTCGTTCCGTAATACATCATCTCACAACTAACATATTAGTTGCAGTGCTTGCAAGGCTTATGTGATGTGCATTACCGAGAGGGCCCAGAGATACCTCTCCGACAATCGGAGTGACAAA
>NC_041381.1:490070075-490098024 GCF_002162155.2 Triticum dicoccoides | reverse complement strand
ACGCCAACCCAACATCTACCTTTGGAGACACCTGTAATGCTCCTTTATAATCACCCAGTTACGTTGTGACGTTTGGTAGCACCCAAAGTGTTCCTCCGGCAAACGGGAGTTGCATAATCTCATAGTCATAGGAACATGTATAAGTCATGAAGAAAGCAATAGCAACATACTAAACGATCAGGTGCTAAGCTAATGGAATGGGTCATGTCAATCAGATCATTCAACTAATGATGTGACCTCGTTAATCAAATAACAACTCATTGTTCATGGTCAGGAAACATAACCATCTTTGATTAACGAGCTAGTCAAGTAGAGGCATACTAGTGACACTCTGTTTGTCTATGTATTCACACATGTATTATGTTTCCGGTTAATACAATTCTAGCATGAATAATAAACATTTATCATGATATAAGGAAATAAATAATAACTTTATTATTGCCTCTAGGGCATATTTCCTTCAAATACCGCTAGACAAAGGGAATTGTATACTGGATCGATTGAGTCCTTGACATCGTGGTTCATCCGATGAGATCATCGTGTAACATGTGGGAGCCAACATGGGTATCCAGATCCCGCTGTTGGTTATTGACCGGAGAACGTCTCGGTCATGTCTGCATGGTTCCCGAACCCGTAGGGTCTACACACTTAAGGTTCGATGCCGCAAGGGTTATAAAGGAAGTTTGTATGTGGTTACCGAATGTTGTTTGGAGTCCCGTATGAGATCCCGGACGTCACGAGGAGTTCCGGAATGGTCCCGAGGTAAAGATTTATATATGGGAAGTCCTGTTTTGGTCACCGGAAAAGTTTCGGGTTTTATCGGTAACGTACCGGGACCACCGGGAGGGTCCCGGGGGTCCACCAAGTGGGGCCACCGGCCCCGTAGGGCTGCATGGGCCAAGTGTGGGAGGGGACCAGCCCCAGGTGGGCTGGTGCGCACCCCCACAAGGGCCCAAGGCGCCTAGGGTTTGGGAAGGGGGTGCTTCCACCTAACTTGGGGGGCAAGTTTCCCCCCTCTCCCCCTTGGCCGCCACCCTTAGATGGGATTGGGGCTGCCGCACCCCTTGGGGTGGAAACCCTAGAGGGGGCGCAACCCCCTTCCTCTCCCCTATATATACTTGAGGGTTTTGGGGCTGCCAACACATGAGTTTTGACCTCTCCCTGGTGCAGCCCTACCTCTCTCCCTTCTCCTCTCCCGCAGTGCTTGGTGAAGCCCTGCAGGATTGCCACGCTCCTCCACCACCACCACGCCGTTGTGCTGCTGCTGGACGGAGTCTTCCTCAACCTCTCCCTCTCTCCTTGCTGGATCAAGGCATGGGAGACGTCACCGGGCTGTACGTGTGTTGAACGTAGAGGTGCCGTCCGTTCGGCACTAGGATCTCCGGTGATTTGGATCACGACGAGTACGACTCCTTCAACCCCGTTCTCTTGAACGCTTCCGCTTAGCGATCTACAAGGGTATGTAGATGCACTCTCTTTCCCCTCGTTGCTGGTTTCTCCATAGATAGATCTTGGTGACACGTAAGAAAATTTTGAATTTCTGCTACGTTCCCCAACAGTGGCATCATGAGCTAGGTCTATTGCGTAGATTCTTTGCACGAGTAGAACACAAAGTAGTTGTGGGCGTTGATTTTGTTCAATATGCTTACCGTTACTAGTCCAATCTTGTTTCGACGGTATTGTGGGATGAAGCGGCCCGAACCGACCTTACACGTACACTTACGTGAGACAGGTTCCACCGACTGACATGCACTTGGTGCATAAGGTGGCTAGCGGGTGCCAGTCTCTCCCACTTTAGTCGGAACAGATTCGATGAAAAGGGTCCTTATGAAGGGTAAATAGCAATTGTCATATCACGTTGTGGTTTTTGCGTAGGTAAGAAGCGTTCTTGTTAGAAACCCATAGCAGCCACCCAGGGATAGATATGATGATCCTTGAGATATTCACGATGTTTGACACCGCGAAAGTAGAAATCAAGAAGGAGCATCAATTGTTGATGGTTGGTGAAACCACTAGTTTCAAGAAGGGCAAGGGCAAGAAGGGGCACTTCATGAAACGGCAAATCAGTTGCTGCTCCAGTGAAGAAAACCCAAAGATGAACCCAAACCCGAGACTAAGTGCTTCTGTAATAAGGGGAACAACCACTGGAGCAGAATTACCCTAGATACTTGGTAGATAAGAAGGCTGGCAAGGTCGATAGAACTATATGGGATATACATTATGTTAATGCGTACTTTACTAGTACTCCTAGTAGCACCAGGGTATTAGATACCGGTTCGGTTGCTAAGTGTTAGTAACTCGAAATAAAAGCTACGGAATAAATGGAGACTAGCTAAAGGTGAGCTGACGATATGTGTTGGAAGTGTTTCCAAGGTTGATGTGATCAAGCGTCGCACGCTCCCTCTACCATCAAGATTAGTATTAAACCTGAATAATTGTCATTTGGTGTTTGCGTTGAGCATAGACATGATTGGATTATGTCTATCGCAATACGGTTATTCATTTAAGGAGAATAATGATTACTCTAATTTTTTGAATAATACCTTCAATGGTGTTGCACCTAAAGGAATGGTTTATTGAATCTCGATCGTAGTGATACACATTTTCATGCCAAAAGATATAAGATAGTAATGATAGTACCACTTACTTGTGGCTCTGCCATGTAAGTCATATTGGTATAAAACGCATGAAGAAGCTCTATGTTGATGGATCTTTAGACTCACTCGTTTTTGAAAAGTTTGAGACATGCGAACCATGTCTATTGGTGTATACGCATGAAGGAACTCCATGCAGATGGATCGTTTGGACTCACTTGATTTTGAATCACTTGAGATATGCAAATCATACCACATGGGCAAGATGACTGAAAAGCCTCGTTTTCAGTAAGATGGAACAAGATAGCAACTTGTTGGAAGTAATACATTTTGATGTGTGCATTCCAATAAGTGCTAAGGCACGCAGTGGATATCGTTATGTTCTTACTTCACGGATGATTTGAGTAGATACTAAGTATATTTACTTGATGAAACACAAGTCTGAATTATTGAATGGTTCAAGTAATTTCAGAGTGAAGTTGAAGATCATTGTGACAAGAGGATAAAATGTCTATGATATGATCATAGAGATGAGTATCTGAGTTACAAGCTTTGGCACGCAATTAAGACATTGTGGAAATTGTTTCACAACCAATACCGCCTGGAACACCATAGTGTGATGGTGTGTCCGAACATCATAGTTGCACCCTATTGGATATGGTGCGTACCATGATGTCTCTTATCGAATTACCACTACCGTTCATGGGTTAGGCATTAGAGACAACCGCACTCACTTTAAATAGGGCACCACGTAATTCCGTTGAGAAGACACCGTTTGAACTGTGGTTTGGAGAAACCTAAGTTGTCGTTTCTTAAAGGTTTGGGGCTGCGACGCTTATGTGAAAAGGTTTCGGGTTGATAAGCTAGAACCCAAAGCGGATAAAATGCATCTTCATAGGACACCCAAAACAGTTGGGTATACCTCCTAATTCAGATCCGAAAGCAATAGGGATTGTTTCTTGGATCGGGTCCTTTCTCGAGGAAAGGTTTATCTCGAGAATTGAGTGGGAGGATAGTGGAGACTTGATGAGGTTATTGAACCATCACTTCAACCAGTGTGTAGCAGGGCACATGAAGTTGTTCCTGTGGCACCTACACCAATTGAAGTGGAAGCTTATGATATTGATCATGAAGCTTCGGATCAAGTCACTACCGAACCTCGTAGGACGACAAGGACGCGTACTGCTTCGGAGTGGTACGGTGATCCTGTCTTGAAGGTCATGTTGCTAGACAACAATGAACCTACGAGCTATGGAGAAGTGATGGTGGGCCCAAATTCCGACAAATGGTTAGGAGCCATGAAATCCGAGATAGGATCCATGTATCAGAACAAAGCATGGACTTTGGTGGACTTGCCCAATGATCGGCAAGCCATTGAGATAAATGGATCTTTAAGAAGAAGACGGACGTGGACGGTAATGTCACTGTCTATGAAGCTCGACTTGTGGCGAAGAGTTTTTCACAAGTTCAAGGAGTTGACTATGATGAGATTTTCTCATCCGTAGCGATGCTTAAGTCCGTGGAATCATGTTAGCATTAGCTGCATTTATGAAATCTGGCAGACGGATGTCAAAACGAGTTTCCTTACCAGTTTTCGTAAGGAAAGATTGTATGTGATACAATTAGAAAGGTTTTGTCGATCCTAAGGATCCTAAAAGGTATGCTAGCTCCAGCGATCCTTCCATGGACTGGAGTAAGCATCTCGGAGTTGGAATTTGTACTTTGATAAGATGATCAAAGATTTTGGGTTTATACAAAGTTTATGAGAAACTTGTATTTCCAAAGAAGTGAGTGAGAGCACTATAGAATTTCTGATGAGTATATGTTGTTGACATATTGTTGATCAGAAATGATGTAGAATTTTCTGTAAAGCATATAGGGTTGTTTGAAAAGTGTTTTTCAATGGAAAACCTGAATTAAGCTACTTGAACATTGAGCATCAAGATCTATGAGGATAGATCAAAACCGCTTAATGGTACTTTCAAATGAGCATATACCTTGACATGATCTTGAAGGTGTTCAAGATGGATCAGTCAAAGAAGGAGTTCTTGCCTGAGATGTAAGGTATGAAGTTAAGACTTAAAGCTCGACCACGGCAGAACAGAGAGAAAGGATGAAGGTCGTCCCCTATGCTTTAGACGTAGGCTCTATAGTATGCTATGCTGTGTACCGCACCGGAAGTGTGCCTTGCCATGAGCCAGTCAAGGGGTACAAGAATGATCCAGGAATGGATCATTGGACAGCGGTCAAAATTGTCCTTGGAGTAAATAAGGACATGTTTCTCAATTATGGAGGTGATAAAGAGTTCGGCGTAAAGGGTTACGTCGATGCAAGCTTTAACACCTATCCGAGTGACTCTGAGTAGCAAACCGGATACGTATAGTGGAGCAACCATTTGGAATAGCTTCAAGTGGAGCGTAGAAGCAGCATTTACAATATGACTTAGAGATTTGCAAAGTAAATACGGATCTGAATGTTGCAGACCCGTTGACAAAAAACTTCTCTCACAAGCAAAACATGATCAAACCCCAGAACTCATTGAGTCTTAATCACATGATGATGTGAACTAGTTTAATGACACTAGTAAACTCTTTGGATGTTGGTCACATGGCGATGTGACCTGTGAGTGTTAATCACATGGCGATGTGAACTAGATTATTGACTCTAGTGCAAGTGGGAGACTGTTGGAAATATGCCCTAGAGGCAATAATAAATTAATTATTATTATATTTCCTTGTTCATGATAATCGTTTATTATCCATGCTATAATTGTATTGATAGGAAACTCAGATACATGTGTGGATACATAGACAACACCATGTCCCTAGTAAGCCTCTAGTTGACTAGCTCGTTGATCAATAGATGGTCACAGTTTCCTGACCATGGACATTGGATGTCATTGATAACGGGATCACATCATTAGGAGAATGATGTGATGGACAAGACCCAATCCTAAGCCTAGCACAAAGATCGTAGTTCGTATGCTAAAGCTTTTCTAATGTCAAGTATCATTTCCTTAGACCATGAGATTGTGCAACTCCCGGATACCGTAGGAATGCTTTGGGTGTACCAAACGTCACAACGTAACTGGGTCGCTATAAAGGTGCACTACAGGTATCTCCGAAAGTGTCTGTTGGGTTGGCACGAATCGAGACTGGGATTTGTCACTCCGTGTAAACGGAGAGGTATCTCTGGGCCCACTCGGTAGGACATCATCATAATGTGCACAATGTGATCAAAGGGTTGATCACGGGATGATGTGTTACGGAACGAGTAAAGAGACTTGCCGGTAACGAGATTGAACAAGGTATCGGTACACCGACGATCGAATCTCGGGCAAGTACAATACCGCTAGACAAAGGGAATTGTATACTGGATTGATTGAGTCCTTGACATCGTGGTTCATCCGATGAGATCATCATGGAACATGTGGGAGCCAACATGGGTATCCAGATCCCGCTGTTGGTTATTGACCGGAGAACATCTCGGTCATGTCTGCATGGTTCCCGAACCCGTAGGGTCTACACACTTAAGGTTCGATGCCGCTAGGGTTATAAAGGAAGTTTGTATGTGGTTACCGAATGTTGTTAGGAGTCCGGGATGAGATCCCGGATGTCACGAGGAGTTCCGGAATGGTCCGGAGGTAAAGATTTATATATGGGAAGTCCTGTTTTGGTCACCGGAAAAGTTTCGGGTTTTATCGGTAACGTACCGGGACCACCGGGAGGGTCCCGGGGGTCCACCAAGTGGGGCCACCGGCCCTGGAGGGCTGCATGGGCCAAGTGTGGGAGGGGACCAGCCCCAGGTGGGCTGGTGCGCACCCCCACAAGGGCGCAAGGCGCCTAGGGTTTGGGAAGGGGGTGCTTCCACCTAACTTGGGGGGCAAGTTTCCCCCCTCTCCCCCCTTGGCCGCCACCCTTAGATGGGATTGGGGCTGCCGCACGCCTTGGGGTGGAAACCCTAGAGGGGGCGCAACCCCCTCCCTCTCCCCTATATATACTTGAGGGTTTTGGGGCTGCCAACACATGAGTTTTGACCTCTCCCTGGCGCAACCCTACCTCTCTCCCTTCTCCTCTCCCGCGGTGCTTGGCGAAGCCCTGCAGGATTGCCACGCTCCTCCACCACCACCACGCCATTGTGCTGCTGCTGGACGGAGTCTTCCTCAACCTCTCCCTCTCTCCTTGCTGGATCAAGGCATGGGAGACGTCACCGGGCTGTACGTGTGTTGAACGCGGAGGTGCCGTCCGTTCGACACTAGGATCTCCGGTGATTTGGATCATGACGAGTACGACTCCTTCAACCCCGTTCTCTTGAATGCTTCCGCTTAGCGATCTACAAGGGTATGTAGATGCACTCTCTTTCCCCTCGTTGCTGGTTTCTCCATAGATAGATCTTGGTGACACGTAAGAAAATTTTGAATTTCTGCTACGTTCCCCAACAGACACCTCTTGGGAATGATGAACCCTATGGGTTGTTGTTGACCCTTTGGTACCTCACAAGGTCCGTCATACTCACACCTCACAAGGTACTTCACTCAAGAAGTGATGGCTTTTCAAGGGCTCTTGTGACTGTTTATGGGGTTGCACAACTAATACGTCTCCATCGTATCTACTTTTCCAAACTCTTTTGCCCTTGTTTTGGACTCTAATTTGCATGATTTGAATGGAACTAACCCGGACTGATGTTGTTTTCAGCAGAACTGCCATGGTGTTATTTTTGTGCAGAAACAGATGTTCTCGGAATGACCTAGAACTTGACGGAGATAACTTTTTGAATAAATAAAAAATATTGGCGAAAGAATCATCCGAAGGGGACCCACACCCTAGCCACAAGGGTGGGGGGGGGGTGCCCCCTGTCTTGTGGGCCCCCTAGACCTCGACCGACCTCAACTCCAACTCTATATATTCACGTTCGAGGGGGAAAAATCAGGGAGAAGGATTCATCGTGTTTTACGATACGGAGCCGCCGCCAAGCCCTGTTCTTCCTCAGGAGGGCTGATCTGGAGTCCGTTCGGGGCTCCGGAGAGGGGAATCCGTCGCCATCGTCATCACTCAACCATCCTCCATCACCAATTTCATGATGCTCACCGCCGTGCATGAGTAATCCCGTCGTAGGCTTGCTGGACGGTGATGGGTTGGATGAGATTTACCATGTATTCGAGTTAGTTTTGTTAGGGTTTGATCCCTAGTATCCATTATGTTCTAAGATTGATGTTGCTATAACTTTTCCATGCTTAATGCTTGTCACTAGGGCCCGAGTGCCATGATTTCAGATTTGAACCTATTATGTTTCCTTGAATATATGAGTGTTCTTGATCCTATCTTGCAAGTTATAATCACCTACTACGTGTTATGATCCGGCAACCCCGGAGTGACAATAGCCGGGACACTTCCCGGTGATGACCGTAGTTTGAGGAGTTCATGTATTCACTGAGTGCTAGTGCTTTGGTACGGACTCTGTTAAAAGGAGGCCTTAATATCCCTTAGTTTCCACTAGGACCCCACTCCCACGGGAGGGTAGGACAAAATATGTCGTGCAAGTTCTTTTTCGTAAGCATGTATGACTATATTCGGAATACATGCCTACATTATATTGATGAATTGGAGCTAGTTATGTGTCACCCTAGGTTATAACTATTGAATGACGAATGTCATCCGACATAATTATCCATCATTGATCCATTGCCTACGAGATCGTTTCATATTGATCTTTGCTAAGTTACTTTTCCGTTGCCACTGTTACGATTGCTACAAAACTGCTACTGTTACTTTTGCCACCATTACCGTTACTTCCATACTACTTTGCTACTAAATACTTTGCTGCTGATATTAAGTCTTTCAGGTATGGTTGAATTGACAACTCAGCTGCTAATACTTGAGAATATTCTTTGGTCCCCTTGTGTCGAATAAATAAATTTGGGTTGAATACTCTATCCTCGATAACTGTTGCGATCCCCTATACTTGTGGGTTATCAAGAACTTTTTCTAGCACCGTTGCCGGGGAGCATAGCTCTATTCTCTGGGTCACTTGAGATTTATATCTGTTGATCACTATGAGGAATTTAAAAGATCAAAGAACCAAGAATTTTCCCTCAACTACGAGGGGAGGTAAGGAACTGCCATCTGGCTCTGCACTTGATTCACCTTCTGTTTTGAGTAAACTTGTGACACCTACACCTGCTATTGATTCTGAATGTCGCATGTTATTGATGATGCCACTTGTAATACCCCGAGTATCATGCTACAATAACCCCCTGGGTTTAATCTAATCTTTTTGCTAAACAATGCATGATCATCTTTGATCCTATCTCTTTTCAAATTCCCCTTGAATTCAAATTCAATTACTAAGTGAAATTCAATATTTCACAACATGAGATCTAAAATGTTCATCATGTGGCAAATAATCATTTGTTACTATTGGTGGTGAACCAACATTTTTATAAGGTGTTTCACTGCCCTAAACTAAATAAAACAGTGTCCTAGTCGATAATTTAATTGCCTTTCTAATTGTTAAAATACTAAACTACTTTATTTTGGTGCCAAGTTAATTATAGCAAAGGCCTAAGTTAAAATGATATTTTAGGTGCAAGATTAGTTTTCATAAAACTATTTTGATTTCTGAAAATAAAAGAAAGCATAATAGTAAAAAACAAATGTAAAAGAAGAGGTGAGAGAGAGAGAGCGCCCCCCTTGCCTTCCCTGGGCCTTGGCCCATCCAAGTCGGCCCGACCTTTTTCCCCCACCGGTCGCCTTCTTCCCCTGTAGCCCCGACCCGAGCCGCGTCGGGCGTGATCCCATCGCACCACCTCGTCACTGTCGCCGCGAGAGGATAAGGCCCGGGACGCCTCGGTCCTCCTCCCCCACGCCTCACTCTCTCCCCTGACGCTCCGCTTCCCTCTGGGCTCGCCCCAGATCCCCTCCTCCCCACGCTCACTTGCTTCCTCTCCCGCCATGGCCGCCTCGGCCGACACCGTCGCGAGCTCACCCACATAGTGGCTATTGCTGCCTCGCCTCGTCTCCGTGCCGGAGCGGTCCGCCTACGTCCTCTACTTCACCCGTGCCCACGAACGCGAGACCGGATGCGCCACAGCGACGCCTACGCCATCTCCTCCCCCCTCGGACGCCACCACCCTCGTCATCGACTCTGGCCACCCCGAACCCCGTCGAGCCTGCTGCCAACCCCCCTTACGGCTCTCGGTGAGCCACGCCCTCCCCATCTTCCCCCGCCGTAGTACTGCTCCCCCACGACGCCCGCCGCCGTGCTCGCGCCTGTCCCCTGGAAGCAGTCCCGTGCGTGCATGGCCACGCCCTTCCTCCCCATGCTCACATCCGGCCAAGCCGCAGCCACCCCGCCTGGCGCCCTACTCGCTGCTGCGGCTGCACCCGCCGCTGGCCTCGCCTCTGCCCTGGTGTCGCGCACGCCGTCGCGCTGGCCACTGACCATCGCCGCACCCCTCCTGGCCACGGCCGTACCGGCCCGCACCCGCTTGTCTCGTTGTTGTCGCCCCTGCAGGGCGACCCAACCCCTGCCGCCATTACCGCCGGATGAGTCACCGCGGTAGCTCTCGACGAGGGATCCGACGCCCCAAACGGTCAGCCGGAGCTGGATTCCGGTGAGATCCGGCGCCTCTCCGCCGCGGGAGCGCTTGCCGGTCTCCACAGGTGCTGGTGCCGACGTGGCCAACCGGGCCCACCACCTTAGGACACTGCCAAGTGGCCCTAGGGGCCCGACTGGCCTTGTTGACCTAGTCAACGGCTGACTGGGCATCGCCCAATCACTGCCAGTGAGCCCCGCATGGGCCCCTGTTGGCCAGTCAACTGGTCTGTTGACCACTGACGCAGGGCTGATGCTAGGATGATGTCATAATTCTCTTTTTGACGAATTTAGTATTTTAAAACAAATTCAGAATATCGCTAAAACTTTGTTAAATCATAGAAAATAAATCGTAGCTCAGATGAAAAAACTTTATATATGAAAGTTGCTCAGAACGACAAGACGAATCTGAATGCGTGGTCCGTTCATCTGCCACACGTCCCTAGCATAGCGAACATGCAACCTTTCCCCTTCGGTTCATCTGTTTGACAGATGTCCGGAACCGGGAAAACTTTCCTGGATGTTTCCCCCTTCGCCAGTATCACCTAGCACTGCGTTAGAACACTTCTAGCCCTGCTTATTATCTTATTATGCTTATGTTTGCGTGTATTTACTGTTTTCTCCCCCCTCTTCTCTTTGGTAGACCCTGTGACGGTTGCCGATGCCGCTATGATCAACTACGCCGATGATGACCCTCCTTCTTGTCTGAGCAACCAGGCAAGCCCCCCCTTTGATCATCCCGATATCGCCCATTCTGTACTCTCATGCTTGCATTAGATTTTGCTACTGTTATTGTTTGCTCCTATTCTGATGCATAGCCTGCTTCTGTACCTGCTTATTCTTACCTACCTGCTTATCCTAAACTGCTTAGTATAGGTTGGCTAGTGATCCGTCAGTGACCCCCACCTCGTCCTTGTTACCCATGCTTCATCATCGATGACTCGATCAGCGTGATCGACGATCAGAGCCCGACACCTCACATCACATCACACCCCTTTTGTTGCTCGACTCTGCAGAGCTACTATCGAGTGCCGAGAGTGATCCCTCATAACGCACTCCTGATGATAATTCTGTAGCATAGCTATTCGGTCGTGGTCATCGAGGGTGATTTCCTCTTTCACCATTCCCAATACGGCTCTGTCGTTCAACATCTCAAGTGTGAACCACGAGGGTGGTCCCTCTTACGTTCACCTTGATGATTACATTGAGTGGAATCCACCGTGGGTGATTCCTCGGGGTTTCCCCTTGATGTTTGGACACACGGTTACCTTGACTTTACTAGAGACCTTGGTGAAAGTCAGGCGGGCCCGGAGAGCACTCGCAAGATAATGACATGGCATGACCGGGCATTCTAGGCCCTTGTCGTAAGTCCACGAGACGGGGCGACAGGTCACTTTCGATCGTGAGTCTCTGCTCGTCTCCGCAAGCTAATAATACACTATGGTTTGGGTATTTGTTATGAGTTGGCCTTTGGCCTTTACGCACCAACCACCACGTGAGAATAGTTATGGGCCTCGACGTCGCAGTATCAGCCGAAGCTTTGCTAGACGTCCAATTCAGCATTGTGGGCCTGTCGGGCCAGTGCCATCCAGTATGAGGTGGTGCTCGTCCCGGCTCATCGCACAACAACCCGGAGTGCAACGGGCGATGGGCCCAGACCCTGGAGTACTTAGTATGTAGACCGGCGGGGACCTCTCTGCTGAGCCTAGGTCGGGCTACGACGTGTTGATCTTCCGAGGGCGGGCATTGACCCCAGAAAGGTGTATCTGGCCAGAGTGATCGAGCGTGTTGGGTAACGTGGTGCACCCCTGCAGGGAAGATATATATTCGAATACCGTGTCCACGGTAATGGACATTCAGACTTATATCCTGATCTTATACAACTACAAATGGATACTTGAATATGTGGCTCTGAGATTGCTTTCTCACAGGGAGTCGAGGAAGGATCTCTGGGCATTAATGTTATAACATGTTTGTTAAATATAAACTGCTATTCTTTACTCTTCTACATGCTGCAAGATGCTCGGAGCTGCGTGAAGATGCTAGTCTCCGATAGGCTAGGCTTTCCCCCTCTATTCTGGCATTCTGTAGTTCAGTCCACAGATACAACCCTTCCATTTGATACAAATGCATACTTAGTATAGATCTGCTGCTTGCGAGTACTTTGGATGAGTACTCACGGTTGCTTTGCTACCCCTTTTCCCCCTTCTCTCTTCTTTCCGATTGATGCAACCAGATGGTGGATCCCTGGAGCCAGATGCCACCGCTGATGGATGCTACTACGTGAAGGCCGTCGACGACCAGGAGTAGTTAGGAGGTCCCAGGCAGGAGGCCTTGCCTCTTCGATCGTTGTTGCTTTTGTGCTAGCCTTCTTAAGGCATCCTTGTTTAACTTATGTCTCTACTCAGATATTGCTGCTTCCGCTGACTCTTGTGTATCGAGCTTGTATTCGAGCCCTCGAGGCCCCTGGCTTGTAATATAAAGCTTGTATTATTTTGATTTATGTCTAGAGTTGTGTTGTGATATCTTCCTGTGAGTCCCTGATCTTGATCGTACACATTTGCGTGTATGATTAGTGTACGATTGAATCGGGGGCGTCACACCACTTCTTCTATGCATGATGCTTATGATGATACTACTTCTCTGCTTGATAATACTCTGCCACTAAGTGAATTTCTTGATGAACAACTTGCTAGGGTTAGAGAGACTGGAATTATAAAACTGATGATATTAATGAAAGTGATGATGAAGATTCTCCCCCTAGATATGAATTGCCTGTTGTACCTGAGGGTTATATTATGGATGAAGAAACTGCTAGAGACTTTATTGCTTGCAATGATAGATATGATCTTAAGAAACTGTTACCCAAGCTGAAAGAAAAGTCTTTGAATGCTAGAATGCAATATGATCCTGCGTTTGCTACTTCACCTATCTGTGTTATTGATAAGGATTATGAGTTATCTATCGATCCCGAGTTAATTACTTTGGTTGAATCTGATCCTTTCCATGGTTATGAATCTGAAACTGTTGTGGCACATCTTACTAAACTGAATGATATAGCCACCCTATTTACTCATGAGGAAAAATTCACTATTATTATATTCTTAAGTTGTTTCCTTTCTCATTAAAGGGTGATGCTAAGATATGGTTTAATTCTCTTGCTCCTGGTTGTGTGCGTAGTCCCTAGGATATGATTTATTACTTCTCTGCAAAATATTTTCCTGCTCATAAGAAACAAGCTGCCTTGCAGGAAATATTTAACTTTGTGCAAATTGAAGAAGAGAGTCTCCCACAAGCTTGGGGGAGGCTTCTCCAATTACTTAATGCTTTGCCTGATCATCCACTTAAGAAAAATGAAATACTTGATATCTTTTATAATGGACTAACCGATGCTTCTAGAGACCACCTAGATAGTTGTGCTGGTTGTGTTTTCAGGGAAAGAACTGTTGAGCAAGATGAATTGCTATTGAATAATATATTGAGTAATGATAATGCTTAGACACTTCCTGAACCAACTCCTAAGCCAACTCCGAAGAAAAGGGGTATTCTATTTCTTAGTCCTGAAGATATGCAAGAGGCGAAGAAATCTATTAAAGAAAAAGGTATTAAAGCTGAAGATGTTAAGAATTTACCGCCTATTGAAGAAACAAATAGTCTTGATAACCCGACACAGGTAGTAAAGGTAAATTCTCTCTATAGATTTGATGAAGGTGATATTCCTCATATAAGTCTGCTAGTCAATGGTTGGCTGGGTTTGATAATTTAATTGTTAAACAAGAAAACTTCAATGCTTATGTTGGCAGACAATTGAAACGAAATGCTTATATGGTTGAACACTTGAGTGATTATATGTCTAGAGTTAAAAGTGATCTTAAGCTTATTAGTAAACATGCTTCCATGTTTATGACTCAAGTAGAACAAGTACTTAAGGCACAAGATGATTTGCTCAGTGAGTTGAATAGTAAGAATAATGATAATGTTGTTAGGGTTATGACTAGAGGTGGTAAAATGACTCAAGAACCTTTGTATCCTGAGGGCCATCCTAAGATAATTGAGCAAGATTCTTAGAGAATTAATACTGATGCACCATTCCTTTAATAAAAGAAAAAGAATACTGACAGGACTTTGCATGCTTCTAGTGAACCTGTTATTGACACACCTAAGAATCCCAATGATATTTCTATTTATGATGCTGAGACACAAACTGGTGATGAACATGAACCTAGTGACAATGTTAATGATGATGTTCATGATGATGCTCAACCTAGTAATGACAATGATGTAGAAGTTGAACCTGCTGTTGATCTTGATAACCCATAATCAAAGAATCAAAGTTATGATAAGAGAGACTTTGTTGCTAGGAAGCACGGTAAAGAAAAATAACCATGGGTTCAGAAACCCATGCCTTTTCCCCCTAAGCCATCCAAGAAAAAGGATGATGAGGATTTTGGGCACTTTGCTGAAATGATTAGACCTATCTTTTTGCGTATGCGTTTGACTGATATGCTTAAAATGCCTCCTTATGCTAAGTATATGAAAGATATTGTTACAAATAAAAGAAAGATACCATAAGCTAAAATTTCCACCATGCTTGCTAATTATACTTTTAAGGGTGGAATCCCAAAGAAACTAAGGAGTACCAACTATACCATGCTCCATTAAAAGAAACTATGTTAAAACTACTTTATGTGATCTTGGAGCCGGTGTTAGTGTTATGACTTTCTCTTTGTATCATAGACTTGATTTGAATAAGTTGACACCTACTGATATCTCTTTGCAAATGGCTGATAAATCAACTGCTATACCCATCGGTATTTGTGAGGATGTGCCTATTGTGGTTGCAAACATTACTATTTTAACAAACTTCATTATTATTGATATTCCCGGGGACGACAGTATGTCGATCATCCTTGGTAGACCCTTTCTGAATACTGCAGGGGCTGTTATTGATTGCAACAAAGGCAATGCCACATTTCATGTTAATGGTAATCAATATACGGTACACTTCCCGAAGAAACTGTTGGGGAATGTAGCATGTAATTTCAAAAAAAAAAAACCTACGATCACGCAAGATCTATCTAGGAGATGCATAGCAATGAGAGGGGGAGAGTGTGTCCACGTACCCTCGTAGACCGAAAGCGGAAGCGTTAGGGTAACGCGGTTGATGTAGTCGAACGTCTTCACGATCCAACCGATCCAAGTACCGAACGTACGGCACCTCCGTGTTCAACACATGTTCAGCTCGATGACGTCCCTCGAACTCTTGATCCAGTAGAGGGTCGAGGGAGAGTTCCATCAGCACGACAGCGTGGCGACGGTGTTGATGATGTGATCCGTGCAGGGCTTCGCCTAAGCACTACCACACTATGACCGGAGGAGTAAACTGTGGAGGGGGGCACCACACACGGCAAAGAGAACAATTGATTATTCTTTAGGGTGCCTTCCTACCCCCGTATATTAAAGGAGGAGAGGGAGAGGCCGGCAAGCCCCTGTAGGGCGCACCAAGATAGAGGAGTCCTACTATGACTCCAAGTCCTAGTAGGATTCCGTTTGGTGGAAGGGGGAAAAAGGAAGGGAGAGGGAGAGGGAGAGGGAAAGGGGGCCGCGCCCCCTCCCCTAGTCCTATTCGGACAGCCCATGGGGGGGTGGTGCCACCCCCTTATGTGCTGTCCTCTGTCTCTCCTATGACCCGTGATGGCCCATTACTTCCCCGGGGGGTTCTGGAACCCCTATGGCACTCCGTTTTTACCCGATACCTCTTAGAACTCTTCCGGTGTCCAAATAACATCGTCCAATATATCATTCTTTATGTCTCGACCATTTCGAGACTCCTCGTCATGTTCGTGATCTCATCTGGGAGTCCGAACAAACTTCGATCATCAAACACACATAACTCATAATACAAATTGTCATCGAACGTTAAGCGTGCGGACCCTACGGGTTCGAGAACTATGTAGACATGACCGAGACACATCTCTGGTCAATAACCAATAGCGGAACCTGGATGCTCATATTGGTTCCTACATATTCTACGAAGATCTTTATCGGTCAAACCGCACAACAACATACGTTGTTCCCTTTATCATCGGTATGTTACTTGCCCGAGATTCGATCGTCAGTATCATCATACCTAGTTCAATCTCGTTATCGGCAAGTCTCTTTACTCGTTTCGTAATGCTTCATCTTGCAACTAGCTCATTAGTTACATTTCTTGCAAGGCTTATAGTGATGAGCATTACCGAGAGGGCCTAGAGATACCTCTCCGATGCACGGAGTGACAAATCCTAATATTGATCTATGCTAACCCAACAAACACCTTCAGAGACACCTGTAGAGCATCTTTATAATCACCCAGTTATGTTGTGATGTTTGATAGCACAGAAGGTGTTCCTCCGGTATTCGGGAGTTGTATAATCTCATAGTCATAGGAACATGTATAAGTCATGGATAAAGCAATAGCAATAAAACTTAAAGATCATTATGATAAGCTAACGGATGGGTCTTTTCCATCACATCATTCTCTAATGATGTGATCCCGTTCATCAAATTACAACACATGTCTATGGTCAGGAAACATAACCATCTTTGATTAACGAGCTAGTCAAGTAGAGGCATACTAGGGACACTATGTTTTGTCTATGTATTCGCACATGTACTATGTTTCTGGTTAATGCAATTCTAGCATGAATAATAAACATTTATCATGATATAAGGAAATATAAATAACAACGTTATTATTGCCTCTAGGGCACATTTCCTTCAGTCTCCCACTTGCATTGGAGCCAATAATATAGATTACATAGTAATGATTCTAACACCCATGGAGTCTTGGTGTTGATCATGTTTTGCTCGTGGAAGAGGCTTAGTCAACGAGACTGCAACATTCGGATCCGTATGTATCTTGCAAATCTCTATGTCTCCCTCCTTAACTTGATCGCAGATGGAATTGAAGCATCTCTTGATGTGTTTGGTTCTCTTGTGAAATCTGGATTCCTTTGCCAAGGCAATTGCATTGGCATTGTCATAAAAGATTTTTATTGCACCCAATGCACTAGGTATTACACCTAGATCGGATATGAACTACTTCATCCAGACTCCTTCACTTGCTTCTTCCGAAGCAGCTATGTACTCCGCTTCACACGTAGATCCCGCCACGACGCTCTGCTTGGAACTGCACCAACTGACAACTCCACCATTCAATATAAATACGTATCCGGTTTGCGACTTAGAGTCATTCGAATCAGTGTCAAATCTTGCATCCACATAACCATTTACGACAAGCTCTTTGTCACCTCCATAAACGATAAACATATCCTTAGTCCTTTTCAGGTATTTCAGGATGTTCTTGAGCGCTGTCTAGTGATCCACTCCTGGATTACTTTGGTACCTCCCTACTAAACTTATAGCAAGGCACACATCAGGTCTGGTACACAGCATTGCATACATGATAGAACCTATGGCTGAGGCATAGGGAATGAGTTTCATTTTCTCTCTATCTTCTGGAGTGGTCGGGCATTGAGTCTGACTGAACTTCACACCTTGTAATACAGGCAAGAACCCTTTCTTTGACTGATCCATTTTGAACTTCTTCAAAATTTATCAAGGCATGTGCTTTGTGAAAGTCCAATTAAGCGTCTTGATCTATCTCCATAGAACTTGATGCCCAATATATAAGCAGCTTCACTGGGGTCTTTCATTGAAAATTTCTTATTCAAGTATCCTTTTGTGCTATCCAGAAATTCTGTATTATTTCCAATCAACAATATGTCATCCACATATAATATTAGAAATGCTACAGAGCTCCCACTCTCTTGTAAATACAGGCTTCTCCAAAAGTCTGTATAAAACCATATGCTTTGATCACATTATCAAAGCGTATATGCCAACTCCGAGAGGCTTGCACCAGTCCATAAATGGATCGCTGGAGCTTGCACACTTTGTTAGCACCTTTTGGATCGACAAAACCTTCTGGTTGCATCATATACAACTCTTCTTTAAGAAATCCATTAAGGCATGCGGTTTTGACATCCATTTGCCAAATTTCATAATCATAAAATGCGGGCAATTGCTAACATGATTCGGACAGACTTAAGCATCACTACGGGTGAGAAGGTCTCATCGTAGTCAACTCCTTGAACTTCCTGAAAACCTTCTGCAACAAGTCGAGCTTTGTACACAGTAACATTACCGTCAACGTCAGTCTTCTTCTTGAAGATCCATTTATTTTCTATGGCTTGCCGATCATCGGGCAAGTCCACCAAAGTCTACACTTTGTTCTCATACATGGATCCCATCTCAGATTTCATGGCCTCAAGCCATTTCGTGGAATCTGGGCTCATCATCGCTTCCTCATAGTTCGTAGGTTCATCATGGTCTAGTAACATGACTTCCAGAATAGGATTACCGTACCACTCTAGTGCAGACCGTACTCTGGTTGACCTACGAGGTTCGGTAGCAACTCGATCTAAAGTTTCATGACCATCATCATTAGCTTACTCTCTAATTGGTGTAGGAATCACTGGAACTGATTTCTTTGATAACATACTTTCCAATTCGGGAGAAGGTACAATTACCTCATCACGTTCTACTTTCCTCCCACTCACTTCTTTAGAGAGAAACTCCTTCTCTAGAAAGGGTCCATTCTTAGCAACGAATATCTTGCCTTTGGATCTGTGATAGAAGGTGTACCCAACAATTTCCTTTGGGTATCCTATGAAGACGCATTTCTCCGATTTGGGTTCGAGCTTATCAGGTTGAAGCTTTTTCACATAAGCATCGCATCACCAAACTTTAAGAAATGACAACTTGGGTTTCTTGCCAAACCACAGTTCATATGGTGTCGTCTCAACGGATTTTGATGGTGCCCTATTTAACGTGAATGCAGTCGTCTCTAAAGCATAACCCCAAAATGATAGCGGTAAATTAGTAAGAGACATCATAGATCGCACCATATCTAATAAAGTACGGTTACGACGTTCGGACACACCATTACGTCATGGTGTTCTAGGTGGCATGAGTTGCAAAACTATTCCACATTGTTTCAAATGAAGACCAAACTCATAGCTCAAATATTCGCCTTCACGATCAGATTGTAGAAACCTTATTTTCTTGTTACGATGATTTTCCACTTCACTCTGAAATTCTTTGAACTTTTCAAATGTTTCAGACTTATGTTTCATTAAGTAGATATACCCATATCTGCTCAAATCATCTATGAAGGTCAGAAAATAACGATACCCGCCGCAAGCCTCAACACTCATTGGACCGCATACATCGGTATGTATTATTTCCAATAAGTCAGTGGCTCGCTCCATTGTTCCGGAGAACGGAGTCTTAGTCATTTTGCCCATGAGGCATGGTTCGCAAGCACTAAGTGATTCATAATCAAATGATTCCAAAATCCCATCAGCATGGAGTTTCTTCATGCGCTTTACACCAATATGACCTAAACAACAGTGCCACAAATAAGTTGCACTATCATTATCAACTTTGCATCTTTTGGCTTCAATATTATGAACATGTGTATCACTACGACCGAGATTCAACAAAAATAGACCACTCATCAAGGGTGGATGACCATAAAAGATATTACTCATATAAATAGAACAACCATTATTCTCTGAATTAAATGAATAGCCGGCTCGCATCAAAGAAGATCCAGATATAGTGCTCATGCTTAACACTGGCACCAACTAACAATTATTCAGGTGTAAAACTAATCCCGAAGATATATACAGAGGTAGTGTGCCAACGACGATCACATCGACCTTGGAACCTTCCAACACGCACCGTCACCTCGTCCTTAACTTCGTTTAATCCGTAGCCCATGTTTTGAGTTGCAAATATGAGCAACAAAACCAGTATCAAATACCCAGGCGCTACTACGAGAATTAGTAAGGTGCACATAAATAACATGTATATCAAATATACCTTTCACTTTGCCATCCTTCTTATCCGCCAAATACTTGGGGCAGTTCTGCTTCCAGTGACCAGTCCCTTTGCAATAGAAGCACTCAGTTTCAGTCTTAGGTTCAGACTTGGGCTTCTTCCCGGGAGTAGCAACTTGCTTGCTATTCTTCTTGAAGTTCCCCTTCTTCCCTTTGCCCTTTTTCTTGAAACTAGTGGTCTTGTTAACCATCAACACTTGATGCTCCTTCTTGATTTCTACCTCCACATCCTTTAGCATTGCGAAGAGCTTGGGAATAGTCTTTTCCACCCCTTGCATATTATAGTTCGTCACGAAGCCTTCATAGCTTGGTGGCAGTGATTGAAGAACTCTGTCAATGACACTATCATCAGCAAGATTAACTCCCAGTTGAGTCAAGTGGTTATGGTACCCAGACATTCTGAGTATGTGTTCACTGACAGAACTATTCTCCTCCATCTTGCAGCTATAGAACTTGTTGGAGACTTCGTATCTCTCAACTCGGGCTTGCTTGAAATATTAACTTCAACTCTTGGAACATCTCATATGCTCCATAATGTTCAAAACATCTTTGAAGTCCCGATTCTAAGCCATAAAAGCATATCACACTGAACTATCGAGTAGTCATCAACACACGACTGCCAGGCATTCACAATGTCTGCAGTTGCTGGCGCAGGTGATACACCTAGCGGTGCATCCAAGATGTAATTCTTCTGTGCAGCAATGATGATAATCCTCAAGTTATGGACCCAGTCCATGTAATTGCTACCATCATCTTTCAACTTAGCTTTCTCTAGGAACACATTAAAATTTAAGGGAATCGTAGAATGGGCCATTGATCTACAACAACATAAATATGCAAAAAACTATCAGGACTAAGTTCATGATAAATTAAAGTTGAATTAATCATATTACTAAAGAGCTTCCACTTAGATTGACATCCCTCTAGTCATCTAAATGATCACGTGATCCATATCAACTAAACCATGTCCGATCATCATGTAAGATGGTGTAGATTTCAATGGTGAACATCTCTATGTTGATCATATCTACTATGTGATTCATGTTCGACCTTTCGGTCTCAGTGTTCTGAGGCCATATCTGCATATGCTAGGCTCGTCAAGTTTAACCCGAGTATTCTGCACGTGCAAAACTGGCTTGCACCCGTTATATGTGAATGTAGAGCTTATCACACCCGATCATCACATGGTGTGTCGGCACGACAAACTGTAGGAACGGTGCATACTCAGGTAGAACACTTATACCTTGAAATTTGGTGAGGGATCATCTTATGATGCTACCGCCGCACTAAGCAAAATAAGATGCATAAAAGATAAACATCACATGCAATCAAAACATGTGACATGATATGGCCATCATCATCTTGTGCCTTTGATCTCCATCTCCAAAGCACCATCATGATCTCTATCGTCACCGACTTGACACCTTGATCTCCATCGTACCATCGTTGTTGTCTCGCCAACTATTGCTTCTACAACTATCGCTACTGCTTAGTGATAAAGTAAAGCAATTACATGGCGACCGCATTTCATACAATAAAGCGACAACCATATGGCTCCTGCCAGTTGCCGATAACTTTGTTACAAAACATGATCATCTCATACAACAATTTATGTCACATCATGTCTTGACCATATCACATGACAACAAGCCCTGCAAAAACAAGTTAGACATCCTCTACTTTGTTGTTGCAAGTTTTACGTGGCTACTACGGGATTCTAGCAAGAACCGTTCTTACCTATGCATCAAAACCACAACGATTTTTCATCAAGTGTGCTATTTTAACCTTCAACAAGGACCGACCGTAGTCAAACTTGATTCAACTAAAGTTGGAGAAACAGACATCCGCCAGCCACCTATGTGCAAAGCACGTCGGTAGAACTAGTCTCATGAACGCGGTCATGTAATGTCGGTCCGGGCTGCTTCATCCAACAATACCGCCAAATCAAACTAAGACATTGGTGGTAAGCAATATGACTATTATCGCCCACAACTCTTTGTATTCTACTCGTGCATATCATCTACGGATATACCTGGCTCTGATACCACTGTTGGGGAACGTAGCATGCAATTTCAAAAAATTTCCTACGATCACGCAAGATCTATCTAGGATAGCATAGCAATGAGAGCGGGAGAGTGTGTCCATGATAACCCACAAGTATAGGGGATCGCAACAGTTTTCGAGGGTAGAGTATTCAACCCAAATTTATTGATTCGACACAAGGGGAGCCAAAGAATATTCTCAAGTATTAGCACTTGAGTTGTCAATTCAACCACACCTGAAAGACTTAATATCTGCAGCAAAGTATTTAGTAGCAAAGTAGTATGGAAGTAACGGTAACAGTGGCAAAAGTGACAGTAGTAGTTTTGTAGTAATCGTAGCAGTGGCGGCGGAAAAGTAACTATGTGAAAATCTCGTAGGCAATGGATCAATGATGGATAATTATGTCGGATGCAATTCATCATGCAATAGTTATAACATAGGGTGACATAGAACTAGCTCCAGTTCATCAATGTAGTGTAGGCATGTATTCTGAATATAGTCATACGTGCTTATGGAAAAGAACTTACATGACATCTTTTGTGCTACCCTCCCGTGGAAGCGGGGTCCTATTGGAAACTAAGGGATATTAAGGCCTCCTTTTAATAGAGTACCGGACCAAAGCATTAACACTTAGTGAATACATGAACTCCTCAAACTACGGTCATCACCGGGAAGTGTCCCGACTATTGTCACTCTGGGGTTTGCCAGATCATAACACATAGTAGGTGACTATAACTTCCAAGATAGGAACAAGAACACTCATTTATTCATGAAAACATAATAGGTTCAGATCTGAAATCATGGCACTCGGGCCCTAGTGACAAGCATTAAGCATAGCAAAGTCATAGCAACATCAATCTTAGAACATAATGGATACTAGGGACCAAACCCTATCAAAACTAACTCAATTACATGGTAAATCTCATCCAACCCATCACCGTCCAGCAAGCCTACGATGGGATTACTCACACACGGTAGTGGGCATCATGAAATTGGTGATGGAGGATGGTTGATGATGACGATTGTCGGTGTCAAAACCGGCGGATCTCGGGTAGGGGGTCCCGAACTATGCGTCTAGGAGGATGGTAACAGGAGACAAGGAACACGATGTTTTACCCAGGTTCGGGCCCTCTTGATGGAGGTAAAACCCTACATCCTTCTTGATTAATATTGATGATGTGTGTTACAAGAGTGGATCTACCACGAGATCAAGGAGGCTAAACCCTAGAAGCTAGCCTATGGTATGATTGTTGTTCGTCCTATGGACTAAAGCCATCCGGTTTATATAGACACCGGAGAGGGCTAGGGTTACACAGAGTCGGTTACAATGGTAGGAGATCTACATATCCGTATTGCCAAGCTTTCCTTCCACGCCAAGGAAAGTCCCATCCGGACACAGGACGAAGTCTTCAATCTTGTATCTTCATAGTATTGGAGTCCGGCCGATGATGATAGTTCGGCTATCCGGACACCCCCTAGTCCGGAACTCCCTCAGTAGCCCCTGAACCAAGCTTCAATGACGACGAGTCCGGCGCGCATGTTGTCTTCGGCATTGCAAGGCGGATTCTTCCTCCGAATAATTTATAGAAGATTGTGAACACCAGGATAGTGTCCGGCTCTGCAAAAATAAATTCCACGCACCACCATAGATAGAATAATATTACACAAGTTCAATCTGCTGACGTATTTTGCGGCGTGACGTCACACCACTACCAAGCCTTTACTAGAATCGTTTTTATTGTACCACCTCAGCGCGTTTAGCGAAGCGGTTTCCTTGGCACGTCTTGTCGAAGCAGAGATCGTGTTCCCCTTATTCCGGGATTCCTATCAATACGGACGTGGGTAACCCAACCGCGCCATTGATTGCGGCGCTTGGGAGATAAGCGAGTTTTACCAGGCCGGTGGGGACACATGTTGTTGTCCGCCCATATAAGGGGATAAAGATCCAACCCTTTTACCTGCGCCTTCTTCCTCCTTGGCTTATCCATCTCCGCAAACTCAAGCTCCAGCGCCCAAGTCCGCACTTCTCACCTCAACCTTCTCCAACTATGTCCGGAGAGGGAGGCAAGTGGATGGCCTCCTCCGTCACGGAGGGCAGATCCAGAAGCTGCGCGACGCCGGATATTTGTCCAGCAACATCGCGCACCGGCTCCCCGACGAGGGAGAGCTCATCCCCACCCCCAGGCCCCATGAGAGGGTAGTATTTGTTCCCCATTTCCTCCACGGACTGGGCTTCCCACTTCATCCCTTCGTCCGGGGGCTGATGTTCTACTACGGCCTGGATTTCCATGATCTGGCCCCGAATTTCATCCTCAACATCTCGGCGTTTATCATCGTGTGTGAGGCCTTCCTCTGCATCCAGCCCCACTTCGGCTTGTGGCTCAAGACCTTTAGTGTCAAGCCGAAGGTTGTGAAGGGCAGCCAAGCGGAGTGCGAAGGCGCCATGGTGGGCAGGATGTTCCACGTTACTTGGCTGGAGGGCACTTTCATGGAAGCCATTAAGGGGTGGCAATCGGGGTGGTTCTACATCACCGAGCCGCATGACCCTGAATGGGCAGCGGCCCCCGAATTCAGATCCGGCATCCCTACGTGGCTCACCTCCTAGAAAGAGAGTGGCCGGATCTGGGGTGATTCGGAGGAGCTGACCGGACTCCAAGCCTGTATCCAAAAGCTGGTGGACAAGAAGCTCAAGCTTGTCAACGTAGTCCAGGTCATGCTCATCCGCCGGATTCTCCCATGCCAACGACGGGGTTTCAACATGTGGGAGTTCGATCCGGCGCAGCACCAGACTCTGAGCGGGCTCTTCGACACTACGTATGAAGATGTCTGGAAGGTGCTGTTCAAGGGCGCCGAGGCTCCCGCATCCGCTACCAAAGATCGCGGATTCGGCTCGCAGCGTCCGGCTGACAAGGTAAGTGATTTTGTCCTTTACGGAATGCTCGTTTTCCATAGTTTCACTCTATGCGGGATCTAAACTCCCTTTACCTTTGACAGGACTGGCTGGCGAAGGCTGAACAGACTATCTGTCCGGCCCCATTTCCAGAGGACCCAGCGGACGCCCGCCTAACGGGGCTGCTGGCTCCGGCTCCCCACGCGGTGCCGGAGAAGAAGGCCACGGGACTCAGAAGAGTTACCGTTTTCAGGTGCTATCGAATGACGACTCCGAGGCCGACTCCTCTCACCAAGGTGAGGAGGAGAAGAAGAGAGCCTCTCCCCCAGTGGGGGGAGAGAAGAAAAGGAAGGCCTCCCCAACGAGGGAGGCCGAAGGGTCCAAGAAGGGAAAAACTCTTCCCCCGGACTGCTCTGCCAATGCCAGTGATGATGACAAGGACTGGCCTCTGAGGGCCAAGCCCCTGGCGAGATCGTGAGTATCCAGACTCCCGAATAACTCCATGGTTTTTCTATTTTGCCACACACTGTCTTTCTAATGCCGCATACAACCCTGCAGTCCGCCCAAGGACGATCTTCCCGCTTCGTCGAGCGGGTCCTTAGGTGCGTCGGATATGGGTTCTCTTTCGACTGCCTCCACCCCCCGTGACACGGACGATGCCGAGGTGGGATCCCGGGAAGGGACCCACCAGGAGGAGGAGGCCCCGGAGGTGTCGCAGGACAACCTCCCGGACTTTGCACCGGACTCGGCTCCAGATCCCATAGTGGCTCCGGAGTCCGGTGGGCGGCCCCTTCATAAGAAGGGCAAGACCGTGACACCGGCAGCCTGTGTCCAACCGGAGGCGCCGGATAGCTTGCTGGAGGCGCTCAATGGCGCCTCCATCGAAGAGGAACACCGCACTGTTATGAGTGTGGTGATTCAGAAGGTGCAGCTCGCCAAGAGCGGGCTGACCGAAGCCTGCAGCAGCCTTCTAACAGGCTTTGAGGTAAGAATTTTGATATATGTAAAATAGTACCGCATAGACAGTAGCCCCTGATGCTCGGTTCGGTGTTCGGAAAGAAAAGCCGGACCGAGGATCTTAAGAAGATATACGCAGGAGTCATAGAAAATATGTCAATATGGGATTGCAGGCTGCGCTGCTGACCTCTGCCGCACTGACTGCGGAGGTCAATACTTTGAAGGAAAGCCTCGAGTGGTCCGAGAACGAGCTCGGCCGTGCCAAGAAGCAGCTCGAGGACAAGGAAGGTGAGTAACACCTTATTAAAATTGTACCTTACAGAAAAGGATTTTGGTTGCAAAAAGAATGACAAGGATAACATGGGTATTGCAGGGGCCACTAATGAGGTGGCGACCCTGAAAGAGGCGGTGGCCGTGGCCGAACGCAATGCGGCCGCGGAGCGCACCGAGCGAGATAAGCAGGAGGCGCGGGTGGCGGAGGTACAGCAAGAGCTCCAGGATCTCCTGAAAAAACATGAGAGCCTCGAGCGTGACTCGAAGACTCGAGAGTCTGAGCTTGCAATGGCTCTTGAGAGTGCCAAAGCTGCTAAGGCCGAAACCTACAAGGCCCTCCAAGAAATCAAGGAATTGAAGAAAATAGCGGCGGGTAAGGCATTTTTCATGCAAAGTAAGCATGTGAGTGTTAATTACCTGTTACTTACCCGAATTTGGAGCTCTCCAGGAATGTTCGCAGATCTTCCTCGCAGCGTATCCGATGCCGCCGCATTCTACCGGGCCGAGGAGGGGAGCTCGACGGAGAAGGTCTTCTGGTCTCAGTATGCTGAGGCCGGACATCCGGTGCCCCTTAGCGACCATCTGAAGCAGCTGGTCGAGCTCCACAAGGTGTCCGAACAGGCCATGAAGGGCCTCATAGTTCGGCTATGGCCTAAGGAGGCCATGCCTGGGAGCTACTTCGGCCTGGTGCGGCGGCTGGTGGATGCGTGCCCGTGGGTTGAAGTCATCAAGCACTCTGCTTGTATTGAGGGTGCCCGTCGGGCCCTTGCCCGCGCAAAGGTGCACTGGGCCAAGCTGGATGCCCAGAAGCTCGTTACGGACCCACCGCCGCAGGACAAGGAGCACCGCATGTCACGACCGGTTTTCCAATAAAAATATTTATTGAGAAACCAATCTTTTGAGTCCAGTATGAGAGAAATCCTCCTCACTGGTAGACAAATTCTTGATACAATAAGCCAGTAGCATAAAATATATTACAGGGTCGAACTACGGTTGCTCAACCAAATTATTACAAGCACGCCAATAATTATACATAATGGCGGACATGACACAGTGGTGTGGAGGCATACTACTGACTCGAGGATAGGGCGGTGGTGGAGAAACACAGCGGGGAGAGAAATACAAGACTCTAAGTCTATCATCTCATCGAGCGTCGAGGTGAGGCTCGATGAATTTATTTGGTAGCGGAAGCGGATATAAAACAGTGACCAAATCCAGGGTCGCACGAGACTGACTGGGACTCCTCTAGGTGTCGGACTCGCTATCAAACTCTTCATCCATGAGATCGCCTTCGTCAGCATCTGGCCAAATCAACAAGCCAGTGAGTACTTTGAAAGTACTCGCAAGACAGTTCGGACGTAAGATATAACAAATGCATGCATGGATGCGTCATGAAGAATTCACCAATGTACATTCAAAAATTAGCATAACAAGGTAAGTAAAAGGGAAACGGCGGTAGTCCGCCTGAAATCCCAACAAAACATAAATAACTACCGATCGGGTGTATGAAGCGATGCCTCGAAAGGTGAATAAATAAATATAAGGAAATGATGCCACAGTCGGGCGTCTTAGCGACACCACATAAAGGGCTTTAAAAGAAATACCACAGTCGGATGTCGGGGCGACATCACAGAAAGGGCTTTAAAAGAAAT
>NC_041381.1:490024358-490069761 GCF_002162155.2 Triticum dicoccoides | reverse complement strand
AAATACCACAGTCGGACGTCGGGGCGACATCACAGAAAGGGCTTTAAAAAGAAATGCCACAATCGGACGTCGGGGCGACATCACAGAAAGGGCTTTAAAAAGAAATGCCACAGTCGGACGTCGGGGCGACATCACATAAAGGGCTTGAAAAGAAAGTAAAATACAATAATGCCACAGTCGGACGTCTGAGCGACATCGCAGAAAGGGCTTTGATTCACAAGTAAATAATACTCACAATAAACATTTAATTCATGAGAATAAATGGGTTAGTCCATCCACAGGAATAATCATTTAACCGGTATTAGCACTCATGCGAATCACCGGAGTCTCTGTCATCAAAACTGACATTTGATTAGAATAAGATAATATCGATCTGGGACAGGGAATAGATGATTTGGAGGAATATATGACTCTGCATAGTTTGTACAAAATTTTTCCCACAGCCAACAGATTTCCGTAGTCACGAAGGACTAGTTCCGTTTACGGTATTTCGGAAGAAAACACAGCTAACCAGTACACACCCATCCTACCTCTCGATGCTAGGAATCACCCTAGACATCGTCCAAGAAAAACTTTTGAGACGGGGAGATCACAATCTCGAATAGCATGGGATCAAATTTATATACGCGCGCTCTAAGGGGTGCCCCCCTCTCGGTCCCAACCGGAAACACCCATGCCCCCTGACCGGATGACTGGGTTTAATCCAGGGCCATGGAACCATCATCACGGCCTCTCCTTTTGGTGTGTACCAGAAAAGCGGTTTGCAACTTACTAAACCATATTCCTTGCGGAAAACATGTGGTAGTACAGGGAAGGAAATGAGAGGAACTGGACCGATACGGTTTGACACTGAAGTCACATAGTCTGGCATAAGACTGGCATGCTACGACACTGCCACCTCACCCATCCTCATGCCAACACATGGCCATTCATACTCACATCCATCCACTTATGGATCATTGAACTCACTTACCTCATTATTGCATAAAATAACGTTTATCGATATGCTCCTCAACATGCCATGAAACTAACTAAATGCAAAACATGCCAAGACACTCATCATATCAAAAGTTCAAACATGCTTGCCTGGTTCAGAGTAGTCGGAGCCTAGCTCGGTGAAGTTCGCGGCTCCGTCACCTCCTTCGGTATCTACGGTATAAAGAAAATATATGCGCTATCGTAAATACCAAGGAGTGCACAAAAATATTCCAAATATTTTTCAAATAAATCTGATAAAAAACTAGACAAAATTTTAAAGAGAACAGAAAAAGAATCAATCAAAAATACTTTTCTGTTTAAAAGTTATAAGGGTTTTTGTCCAGGGACTCATCTGTAATGAAACAGAAGATTTCCAGGGGCTAGCTTGTAAAAACAGAAAACGTTCCAGTGTTGAATACGCCAGCCCAGAGGGGAAAGCGCATTTTGCCCGAAGGCGCTTCCAGAAAACGTTTCAATAGAGAGAGCAGAGAGGCTGACGGTGGGGTCCCACTCGTCAGGTTTAAACTTTCAAAAGGGGGGGGGGCGAAGCTCGTCGGCGCCCCAGAGCCGCGGTGGTCGCCGACGGTGATCCACGGCGAGGCAGGGGGATCGGAGGGTACCTCCGTGCTCAGGGCGCCATTCCCCGTCGGTTGTTGGTGGTGGTGGTCGCCGACGAGTACCACGTCAACGGCGAGCTTTGCTCCGGCGGACGGCGGCTCGGGTGGTCGAGGGACTCGTCGGAGAGGGCTGCAGAGATCAAATTGAGGAGGGGGTTAGGCTCCTGGTAGCTAGAGAGGGTAACGGACGGGGTTTGGGCGCCGGAGATGGCCTCACCGGAGCGAATCGTGGTGGAGGCCGAGGCGGATCGGGGCGGCCGGAGTTGGGGGAGGAGACCTCCTCGAGGTCCTCCTAGTGGCCTGGCGTGGCGTTGGTGAGGAGTGGTGATGCTGCGTGCACGAGGGTGAGCTCGGGGGCCCTTTTTATAGGCGGCCCGAGGCGGTTGCCGTGAACGGGGATCTCCGGCGAGTGATTACGGCGGTGCTGTGGATGTGCAGTGGGATTAGGGGCTTGAGCATCGTCGTTGAGGTCCACCGGTCCCATTTAGGTGCTAAACGGGCTGGAGTTTGGTGCTTTGGGGTGAGTTCGACAGAACGGGGCGGCGCGGGCCCGTCGGCGGCAGGGAGCGCGTCCCGTGCTTGCCGGCCATGGTGGCGGTGCCACGGGCGTGCGCTGGCACGCATGAGGCCACGCGGAGAGCAGAGGGGCGATGGGCGGCGCGGAACGGCGTTGAGCCGCCGTTCTTGTCCCCTGTCGGCCGCCACGGGAGGTCCCGACGCCGCAGAAGACGCCGGCGAGGGCGGGCCAGCGTGGCACCGACGCCAGGAAGACTCCATGCACGCGTGTGAAGCTCCGGACAAGAGGGAGGGGCTGCGAGCATCGAGCCAAGCGCACTGTCTATGCGTGATAGAAACTGACGGACGAAAACGACACTGAAACTGAATTTTTCTGAATTTTGAACAGCAGCAGTGCATGCAAGGTGTTCGACAGAATGAATTTGGCCTCTGGTGATTTTTCCTTGAGCTGATTTTTGGTGGAGTGGCTTCTCATTGCTCCAGTAGGCTGCCTGATTTTTGGTGGAATTTTTGGAGGAGTGTAGATATGAATTTCATCAAATTTGGCAAATCTGGTCCAAACTTGCAGAGACTGAATTTTGAAAAAATTGAAAAGAGGAGGAGTGGATCAAGATGGTTCTGGGTTGTGGGTACAAAGGACATTCCAGGAGAGTTGGTTTGGGATCAAAATACAAAGGCAAAGTGGTACTTGCTTTGAAAATTACTCAGGCTCCAAATAATTTTCAGAATTGATTTGAGAGGAAAAATAATTAGAATAAAATCCAAAACTTGCTTGGCTTAGTTGGGACAGAGAACTTAGGTTGATCACAAGGAGTAGGGGAGGTTTTGGAGGGGTTTTATCACATGGGCAAAAATGCAAAGTCATGGGTGGTTTTCAAGATATGAAAATCCCAAATTTTCATAGAGTTCTTTTTTTTAAAAGAAAAAGATTAAACTCCCAAAATAAATTTGAGAGGGAACCAACAGAGAAGAAGTTTCAAAAGATCAAACACCAAAGTTTGAAAAAATAAAATCCTAGCCAAAGCAAAGGAAGTTTTTAAGAGGAAGGTTTTCAGAAAGAAAAAAATTTAAAAGGCCTCTCTTCAAAAACCACAAAGTTTTTGATAAAAACCAAATAAAAATTTTGGAGTGTCACACCGCATGCCCGAGATGTATTATAAGAGTGTGCTGAAGGGCCCCCGCACTATTGCGGGTGAGTGCTCCAAAGATGTAATATTTGAGTAGACTCGCATTTTGTTATCCTGTGCGCTGAAAACTTAGTTCATTTGCGCTAAGCAACGCATTTTAATTTAAAATATTACCTTCTGTGCGGCTGTTTATCAAATCTGAGAGATGGCAAGTCGTCGGCTTCAGCCCCCATGCCACGAGTGCTGGGGTGTTCGGCATAAATTTGAGCACTCTTGTTCCCATATTTGGGTCCATCTAGGGAGGCGCTCAACACAACGAACAAGGCAACCGGACTTATAGTGCTTGAACACTCTCACTTAGCCATAAAATTCTATAATTTTAAATTTCGGCGAAGCCCCTAGTCTTCGGAAGGCCGAATTTGGGGCGCTATCCACGCCTAGGCTGGACAAAAACCGGCTGCTCGCTCTAAGCGGCATAAGTCTTTAGGGACTCGCAAAAAACCTCTCGAACAGCGACCAGCTCTCGCCTCATCATGATGGTCAGTTTTAGCTTTCTCCACTGAGGCGTTAACCCAGCTCAACTGGGGCGCAATCGCAGTGGTTCTCCCAGTGCTACCTTAGCCGATACAACAGAACGTAAGGTACCAAAACATGGGAGCCGGGCAAACCCAACTATTGACCCAAGACATGATTCGGAGCCGATGCATATAATGCTATAAGTTCGGGGTGCCGCACTTGTGAAAGTGTTCAGACTTATCACACCATGATGCGGGAAATGTGAGCCCCTGGTGTATTTAACCGTACCAAAACGTACGGATGCGACATGTCACAAATGAACATATGTGTAAAAGAGAAATGCAATTGGAAGCAAAAAGGTGCTGCATTACTTATTCAAGAAAAACTGCTGTAAGTGTAGAACAATACAAATGGTGCGATAAGCAAGGGATGGGACTGTTAAACATGTCCCCCTCCAGGGGTAGGCTGCGGAATGGTGCATAAAACAAATTTAATGCTCGTAATGGAGACCACCTGGATATTCGTTGTAGCTTTTCTTCTTCCCTGGCTGTTGCATCATGAGTTCGGCAGGTCTACTGCCGGATAGGGCCTCTGACGAACGGGGTCCTGTGGGTAAAATAAAAAGGAAAAAGAAAAAAAGAACGACACACTTGAGAGCCCCTGGTGTGGTTGAGCCGCAGTCTGGCCCTATCGTGGTCACGCCCCTCTCTCCATGCCCATGGTATCTTCAGAGCGTAATGGTGTACGCGAAGGACCTGTCTTGACGTTTTACAGGGGTTGGGGTTGGGGCCGCACTGCTACGCGTGCTCGGAACATGCCAGGTGGTCATGTTGTAGGTTACTCCAGGCGCGCTTAGCTGTGTCCGGCCGCTTAACGGCCGGACTCGAGAATTGCCTTAAGAGGCTGCATTATACTTCTGCAGCGAGAGCCGCTATATGTTCCTCCGTGCGGAGAGAACATTCAGTGTTTCCGTTGACCGTGATGACTCCTCGAGGGCCTGGCATATTGAACTTGAGGTATGCGTAGTGCGGCACCGCGTTGAACTTTGCAAATGCGGTACGTCCGAGCAGGGCATGATAGCCGCTGCGGAACGGAACTATGTCGAAGATTAACTCCTCGCTTCGGAAGTTATCCGGGGATCCGAAGACCACTTCGAGTGTAACTGAGCCTGTACAATTGGCTTCTACACCTGGTATGACACCTTTAAAGGCCGTCTTGGTAGGTTTAATCCTTGAGGGGTCTATGCCCATTTTGCGCACTGTATCCTGATAAAGCAGGTTCAGGCTGCTGCCGCCGTCCATCAGGACTCTGGTGAGGTGAAATCCATTGACGATTGGGTCTAAGACCAATGCGGCGAATCCGCCATGGCGGATGCTGGTGGGGTGGTCCCTTCGGTCAAAAGTGATCTGGCAGGAGGACCATGGATTGAACTTCGGGGCAACTGGCTCCATCGCGTATACATCCCTGAGTGCACGCTTCCGCTCCCTTTTGGGTATGTGCATTGCGTATATCATGTTCACCGTCTGCACCTGTGGGGGGAAATCCTTCTGTCCTCTATTGTTCGGCGGTCGGGTCTCTTCCTCGTTATCGCTATGTAGCCCCTTGTCATTGTTTTCGGCAATTAACTTGCCTGCCTGCTTGAATACCCAACAGTCCCTGTTGGTGTGGTTGGCTGGCTTTTCGGGGGTGCCGTGTATCTGGCACAAGCGGTCGAGTATTCGGTCCAAATTGGACGGACCCGGAGTAGTTCTTTTGAATGGCTTTTTCCGCTGACCGGGTTTAGAGCCTCTGAATCTGGCATTTACTGCCATATCCTCACTATTGTCGCCGTTAATGCGGCGTTTGTTTTTGTTACGACGCGACCTGCCATTACGGACCTTGATATCCGGACTGCCAGAATTTTTGCTGAGGTTGTTGCTGCGTGCTAGCCAGCTGTCCTCACCCGCGCAGAAGCGGGTCATGAGTGATGTGAGGGCTGCCATGGATTTCGGCTTTTCCTGTCCCAGGTGCCGGGAAAGCCACTCGTCGCGGATATTATGCTTGAAGGCTGCAAGAGCCTCCACATCCGGACAGTCGACGATTTGGTTTTTCTTGGTTAAGAACCGTGTCCAGAATTGTCTGGCCGATTCATCTGGCTGCTGAATTATGTGGCTTAGGTCATCAACGTCTGGTGGTCGCACATACGTGCCTTGGAAGTTATCGAGGAATGCGGCTTCCAGGTCTTGCCAACTCGCAATTGACTCTGCTGGCAAGCTGTTAAGCCAATGTCGGGCTGGTCCTTTAAGCTTGAGGGGGAGATATTTGATGGCGTGAAGATCGTCACCGCGGGCCATGTGGATGTGAAGGAGATAGTCTTTGATCCAAACTGCGGGGTCTGTTGTGCCATCGTAAGATTCAATATTCACGGGTTTAAACCCTTCGGGGATTTGATGAGCCATTACTTCGTCTGTGAAGCATAGTGGGTGTGCGGCGCCTCTGTACTGGGCGATATCACGACGGAGCTCGAAAGAGCTTTGTCTATTTTGTTCGGCCCGGCCGGACTTACTGTGTCCGGCGCGACGGTTGTCATCAAGTATCATGGGGCGCCCATGCGATCCATAGATCGATCTTGATTGTCTTGCCCTATCCTCCAATATATCTCGCAAGTCCGGAGCATTCCCCTGTGGCCTTGTGCTTTTCAAGCGATGCCGGGGTACGGGTCTAGTGAAGGGCCTAGAGGCCTATCTGTCGCGACCACGGGGTGGTCGGTCAGCTGTATTGTCTCCTGGTGATGCGGGTTCATACGCCTCCTCCTCTAATCGGGGGAGCAGCTTGTGTTTAGGGTAGTTTTTGGAGGGGCGTTCGAGCTCATGCTCTTCGGCCGCGAGGACTTCAGTCCATCTGTCGGCTAGCAGATCTTGATCAGCTCTAAGCTGTTGCTGCTTTTTCTTGAGGCTGTTCGCCGTGGCCATAAGCCTGCATTTGAAACGCTCTTGTTCGACGGGATCCTCAGGCACGACGAATTCATCGTCGTCGAGGCTTGCCTCGTCTCCGGAGGGAGGCATATAATCCTCTACCTCTTCTTCTGCCGCTCTCTCATGAGGGCTGGCGTCTCCGTCCTCCTGCGCTTGATCTTGCTAGAGTGGGTTGTCTTCGGCACTGTCCGGTGTATTATTATCTCCGGTGCCGAATCTTCATTCTTGCTGTGGCGGGATTTAGAGCGGCGCCACTGACGCCGGCGCTTAGGCTGTTTCTTGGAGGGGTCATCCTCCGCTGTTCCTTCGCCATTCCCATCCTTTGGGATATCCACCATGTATATGTCATATGATGAGGTGGCTTTCCAGTGCCCAGTGGGCGCTGGTTCTTGGTCGTCTCCGGCATCGTCGTCCATACCGTCGATGTCTTCCGAGTCGTAGTCTAGCATGTCGGTTAGATCGTCGATAGTGGCTACCAAGTGGGTGGTGGGTGGGCTTTGAATTTCTTCTTCGTCCGCATCCCAACCGTCCTGACCGCAGTCCGGCCAGGGCTCTCCTGATAACGAGAGATACTTTAGCGAACTCAAGATGTCGCTGAAAGGTGAGTGTTGAAAGATGTCCGCTGCGGTGAACTCCATGATCGGCGCTCGATCAGATCCGATTGGAGGGGGCGCGGGAGGTTCGGAGTCCGGCAAGGAGTCCGGCACCTCGGAGTCACGAGCTTCATGACTGACAAGGTCAGTGTTGGGCTCTATCGCCGTAGAGGTTGCAGCCCCCGAGGCGGTGTCTAGCCATCCATCCTCGACCTGCGCAGCCGGCTCCAAATTGAAGATCGGAGCGGGTTCGAGTGCAGCCTCCAGGGTACTGTCCGGCTGCAGAGCTAAATCATGCTCGCCATGACAGTGCGACACTCTTGGCTATGGCTCGAATCCATCGAGGATCAAGTCCCCGCGGATGTCAGCTGTGAAGTTCAAACTTCCAAATCTGACCTGACGGACAGGGGCGTAGCTTTCGATCTGCTCCAGTTGGCCAAGCGAATTGGCCCGCAGTGCGAAGCCGCCGAATACGAAGATCTGTCCGGGGAGGAAGGTCTCACCCTGGACTGCGTCATTGATGATGATCGAAGAAGCCATCGAGCCTATCGGTGACGATACAGAGGAACTCTCAATGAAAGCACCAATGTCGGTGTCAAAACCGGCGGATCTCGGGTAGGGGGTCCCGAACTATGCGTCTAGGCGGATGGTAACAGGAGACAAAGAACACGATGTTTTACCCAGGTTCGGGCCCTCTTGATGGAGGTAAAACCCTACATCCTGCTTGATTAATATTGATGATGTGTGTTACAAGAGTGGATCTACCACGAGATCAAGGAGGCTAAACCCTAGAAGCTAGCCTATGGTATGATTGTTGTTCATCCTATGGACTAAAGCCATCCGGTTTATATAGACACCGGAGAGGGCTAGGGTTACACAGAGTCGGTTACAATGGTAGGAGATCTACATATCCGTATCGCCAAGCTTGCCTTCCACGCCAAGGAAAGTCCCATCCGGACACGGGACGAAGTCTTCAATCTTGTATCTTCATAGTCTTGGAGTCCGACCGATGATGATAGTTCGGCTATCCGGACACCCCCTAGTCCGGAACTCCCTCAACGATGGCAACGGATTCCCTCTCCGGAGCCCCGAACGGACTCCAGATCAACCCTCCCGAGGAAGAACAGGGCTTGGCGGCGACTCCGTATCATAAAACGCGATGAATCCTTCAGTCTGATTTTTTCTCCCCGAACATGAATATATGGAGTTGGAGTTCAGGTCGGTGGAGGTCCAGGGGACCCACGAGGCAGAGGGGCACGCCCTAGGGGGGGGGCGCCCTCCACCCTCATGGACAGGGTGTGGCCCCCCTTCTATTGATTATTTCGCCAATATTTTTTATTAATTCCAAAATGTGACTCCGTGGAGTTTTAGGTCATTCTGAGAAGTTTTATTTCTGCACAAAAATAACACCATGGCAATTCTGCTGAAAACAGCATCAGTCCAGGTTAGTTACATTCAAATCATGCAAGTTAGAGTCCAAAACAAGGGAAAAGTGTTTGGAAAAGTAGATACGTTGGAGACGTATCAACTCCCCCAAGCTTAAACCTTTGCTTGTCCTCAAGCAATTCAGTTGACAAACTGAAAGTGATAAACAAAAACTTTTACAAACTCTGTTTGATCTTGTTGTTGCAAATATGTAAAGCCAACATTCAAGATTTCAGCAAGATCATGAACTAACCATATTCACAATAACATTTAGGTCTCATGTGTACTCATATCAATGGCATAATCAACTAGCGAGCAATAATAATAAATCTCAGCAAGATCATGAACTGACCATATTCACAATGGCATAATCAAAAGTAGATACGTTGGAGACGTATCAGTCCACGTACCCTCATTGACCAAAAGCGGAAGCGTTAGGTTAACGCGATTGATGTATTTGAACATCTTCATGATCCAACCGAACCAAGTACTGAACGTACGACACCTCCTTGTTCAGCACACGTTCATCTTGATGACGTCCCTCGAACTCTTGATCCAGTAGAGGGTCAAGGGAGAGTTTCTCAGCACGATGGCGTTGCGATGGTGTTGATGGTGTGATCTGCGCAGGGCTTCACCTAAGCACTACGACGCTATGACCGGAGGAGTAAACTGTGCAGAGAGGCACTGCACACGGAAAAGAGAACAATTGATGTGTCTTTGGGGTGCCCCCTGCCCCTGTATATAAAGGAGGAGAGTGGGAGGCTGGCCGGCCCCTGTAGGGCGCTCCAAGAGAGAGGAAACTCCAAGTCCTATTAGGATTCCCTTTGGTGGAAGGAAGAAGAAGGATGGGAGAGGGAGAGGGGGCCACGCCCCCTTCCCTAGTCCCATTCGGACTCGCCATGGGGGGGGGGGGCGTGCCGCCCCCTTATGGGCTGTCCTCTGTCTCCCCTATGGCCCATGATGGCCCATTACTTCCCCGGGGGGTTTCGGTAACCCCTCCGACACTCCGTTTTTACCCGGTACCTCTCGGAACACTTCCGGTGTCCGAATAACATCATCCAATATATCATTCTTTATGTATCGACCATTTAGAGACTCCTCGTCATGTCCGTGATCTCATCCGGGACTCCGAACATATTTGGTCATCAAAAACACATAACTCATAATACAAATCATCATCGAACGTTAAGCGTGCGGACCCTACGAGTTCGAGAACTATGTAGACATGACCGAGACACATCTCTGGTCAATAACCAATAGCTGAACCTGGATGCTCATATTGGTTCCTACATATTCTACAAAGATCTTTATCGGTCAAACCGCACAACAACATACATTGTTCCCTTTGTCATCAGTATGTTACTTGCCCGAGATTCGATCATCGGTATCATCGTACCTAGTTTAATCTCGTTACCGGCAAATCTCTTTACTCGTTCTGTAATGCTTCATCCCGCAACTAACTCATTAGTTACATTGCTTGCAAGGCTTATAGTGATGAGCGTTACCGAGAGGGCCTAGAGATACCACTCCGATACACGGAGTGAAAAATCCTAATCTCGATCTATGCCAACCCAACAAACACCTTTGGAGACACCTGTAGAGCATCTTTATAATCACCTAGTTACGTTGTGACGTTTGATAGCACAAGAGGTGTTCCTCCGATATTCGGGAGTTGCATAATCTCATAGATAGAGGAACTTGTATAAGTCATGGAGAAAGCAATATCAATAAAACTTAACAATCATTATGCTAAGCTAATGGATGGGTCTTTTCCATCACATCATTCTCTAATGATGTGATCCTGTTCATTAAATTACAACACATGTCTATGGTCGGGAAACATAACTATCTTTGATTAACGAGCTAGTCAAGTAGAGGCATACTAGGGACACTATGTTTTGTCTATGTATTCACACATGTACTAAGTTTCTGGTTAATAAAATTCACATGAATAATAAACATTTATCATGATATAAGGAAATATAAATAACAACTTTATTATTGCCTCTAGGGCATATTTCCTTCAGAAACAACGTCAAGTTCATAGGATCAATTCTATTGGAAAAATTTCAACTATTACTATTGGAGGTTTTGAATTCCCTCTTCCTACTGCCAAAAAGAAATATGATATTCTTATTGTTGGGGACATGCATATCCCCGTTGAGGTAACCTAGTATTATTCGAAAATTCTCCGGTCTCATGTCATTCTGAAGAGGTTTGTTAATAAGACTTGATCAACCTTGTTAATGGATTCCTTTTGATGAGCATGAGATGGACGAATTTAGAAGGCATAAATTTATGTACCCTCCTTTTAATTTCTGTTATTTAGATTAAAAAAAGCAAAATTAGTATTTTCTCTCTGTTTTTTGAATTATCCTTGCAATAAAAAATATCCCAAAAATAAAAGTTCTCCAAATGCCCTGAAAATTTAGTATGATTTTTTTATAGAATATTTGAGATTTTCTGGCACTTATAACACACCTGGCGGCCACACCAGCTAGCCACAAGGGTGGAGGGCATGCCCTACCTCCTGGGCGCCCCCTGTCTTGTGGGCCCCATGTGCCCCCCCTCCACTTATTCCAGCACCCATCCACTTCATCTTCCTTCAGAAAAAATTACCCCGTAGCTCAAACTCATGTTCTTGCTCATTTTGCTGCCATTTTCGACCTCCTTGCTCAAATCTCCATTCAAAAAACTTCTTTGGGGGATTGTTCTTTGGTATGTGACTTCTCCAATGGTCCAATTAGTTTTTGTTCTAGTGCTTTATTTATTGCAAATTTTTGTTGCTGAGGTGACCGTGTTCTTGAGCTTGCATGTCAAATTTATATGGTCCAAAGTAGTGTTGATGCATGATTTAGCCTTTAGACACTTGTGGGAGTAGTTGCTATCAATCTTGTTGAGTTTGGTTCACTTTTATTTTGAGTCACTAAAAATTTCTGAAATTTTTAGAGGAAGAAAATGATGAGGAGATTGTTGAGAGGCTCCTCGAGCTGGGGTTCGAAGGAAAAGGAGAATGAAGAGAATGAAAAGCCCAAGTACAACCTTCCTCGCACCGAGGAAGTCTGACCGTGTGAATGGCCAAGTGATGCATTCTTGGAGGCAGCCAGAATTTATGAGGATTTACATTATTTGGCTAAGAATGCAGGCATCACCGACTTCCTCCATGACCAGTGTGAACAGTATCTCCTACTCACTAATACTTTCGTGCAAAATTTTCACTTTCTTGCTAGGAGATCACCACCCTCGGTAGAATTTTATTTATATGATGAGTATAAGGAGATGTCGCTCTATGATTTTTGTGAGGTTTGCAAGTTACCTTTTGAGGGCAACCTCGAGGAACCACATCCTTGTGATGTGGAAGATTTTATTAAAGATATTACTATAGGGGAAAGGAGAAAGGTGTTGACAGCAAGAACATCTAGTATACATTTTCCTGTCCTGCGCTACTACTCACTATTTGCAAGTAGATGTTTAATTGGTCGCGGGGATAGTGGAGGCCTTAGTGCTCCTGACCTTGCCATTTTGCTCCATGCTTTACTTCGTGATAAAACTTTTAGTTTAGGCGCCATGGTTGCTAAACATTTGAGTTTAAACCGTACAAAGGGTACTATCTTTGGAGGTATCGATTAGACACTATGAGAAAGAACAAAATTTGCTGCCCACTATTTACTTAGATTATAAGAGCATGGTAGCACATGATTTTCTTTGCCATGATAAGGAAAAGAGACTCATTTATAACCTGATATTTGACGATGATAATTTTCAGATTGTTACCTTGCCTGCACCTATTTTGTTCGATCTCCATTCATGCAGGTACTTTGTTTTTCCCGTGGATATTCACACATATTGGAGGGGGACACGATCCCCAGATCCGGAGTCAAAGCCATCACCTGATCCATATCAGGAGTCTATTTATCAGTGTGATCACAGGAGCTCGCTAACCAGTTGAACCCCAAGGATCCTCCTGAGTACACCGGAGAGGGCTACTTTGATCCTTGGGCCTAGACCAACTTAGGCCAAAAGCCTAAGCTTGGGGGAGTACATATTTCTCACCGACATTACATTCATGTTCACACACTCATTCCAGTTGTCGGTGTTCATACTTTTTCATTGTACTATCCATGATAGTTTATTTTCTTTTCCTGCTTTCTTCTTGTGTGTTTGAAAAAAATTGAGAAAAAAAATTTGTTGCAGCTTCTAGCTAGTTTACTCTTCATGCTTGTAGTAGTAGTATTAGTAAGAAAACCAAAAAATATTTCTCGTTCTTCTTTTGCTTGTTGGGAGCTTTCCCGTGTAAATAGTTTTTCTCGTTCTCGTTTTACTTCCTTCGGAAAAACAAAAACTCCAAAAAAATTTCAGTGTGTTTCTTTGAAATTCTTTTCTTTTCTTTGGGGGTCGAGAGGAGAAGACCATGATGAAGATGATGAGTGGATCTCATGTGCATTATTGTTGATCTAACAAAGAGCCCATATGACCTTGTCTTCTCCTTTGAATAAATGTTTGCAGATTCCAGCTTAGTCCAATGCACGTGCACTATTATTATTATTATCCACACCGTTCGGTCATGCAAGTGAAAGGCAATAATGACAACATATGATGAAATGATTGAGATGAGGAAAAGCTGGTATGAACTCGACCTATCTTGTTTTTGTAAATATGATTAGTTCATCATTCCTGATTCATCATATTATGAATGAAACATGTTTGCAATGACAATTAGATGTTATAGTTACTCATGCCATGCTTAATTAGCTGAGAGTTTATAATGGTTTACCTTGCGTGCCAACATGCTATTAAAATGGTTGTGATGTAGTATGATAGGATGGTATCCTCCTTTGAATGATTTGAGTGACTTAACTTGGCACATGTTCACGCATGTAGTTAAAACAAAATCAACATAGCCTCCACGATATTTATGTTCATGGTGATTTATATCCTACTCATGCTTGAACTCATTGTTGGTTAATCATAATGCATGTTTATGACCGTGTCGCTCTCTAGTTGATCGCTTCCTAGTCTCTTTCAGGCCTTCCTTGTACTAAGCGAGAATACTGCTTGTGCACCCACTTCCATAAACCCGAAAGTTGTTCCACATGAGTCCACCATACCTACCTGTATGCGGTATTTACCTGCCGTTCCAAGTAAATTTGCATGTGCCAAACTCTAAACCTTCAAATGAAATTCTGTTTTGTATGCTCAAATTGCTCATGTACCAACTAGAGATGTCTATATCTTCCATGCTAGGTGGGTTATTCTCACGATAAGTGGACTCCACTCATCATTCACGAGAAAATAGCCGGTAACTGGGATGCCCAGTTGCTACCTCTTGAGCTTGCGTTGGTTTTCCTTTGAAGAGGAAAGGGTGATGCAACAAAGTAGCGTAAGTATTTCCCTCAGTTTTGAGAACCAAGGTATCAATCCAGTAGGAGATGACGCACAAGTCACCGAAGACCTGCACAAACAATCAAGAACTTGTAACCAACGCGATAAAGGGGTTGTCAATCCCTTCACGGTCACACGCAAAAGTGAGATCTGATAGAGATAATAAAGCAAATATTTTTGGTATTTTTGATGTATAGATTGGAAAGTAAAGATTGCAAAATAATAGATAGGAAACTAACAAGATGTAAACGAGATTCAATAATATGGAAAAGAGACTTAATATGACGGAAAATAGATCCGGGGGCCATAGGTTTCACTAGTGGCTTCTCTCGAGATAACATGTATTACGGTGGGTGAACAAATTACTGTCGAGCAATTGATAGAAAAGCGCATAATTACGATGACATCTAAGGCAGTGATCATGAACATAGACATCACGTCCATGTCAAGTAGACTGACTCCTGCCTGCATCTACTACTATTACTCCACACATCGACCGCTATCCAGCATGCATCTAGAGTATTAAGTTCATAAAGAACGTAGTAACGCATTAAGCAAGATGACATGATGTAGAGGGATAAACTCAAGCAATATGATATAAACCCCATCTTTTTATCCTCGATGGAAACAATACAATACATGCCTTGCTGCCCCTACTGCCACTGGGAAAGGACACCGCAAGATTGAACCCAAAGCTAAGCACTTCTCTCATGGAAAGAAAGATCAATCTAGTAGGCCAAACTAAACCGATAATTCGAAGAGACTTGCAAAGATATAAAATCATGCATATAAGAATTCAGAGAAGAACCAAATAATATTCATAGATAATCTTGATCATAAATCCACATTTCATCAGATCTTGGCAAACACACCGCAAAAGAATATTACATCGAATAGATCTCCAAGAACATCAAGGAGAACTTTGTATTGAGAATCAAAGAGAGAGAAGAAGCCATCTAGCTAGCTAATAACTATGGACCCGAAGGTCTGTGGTAAACTACACACGCTTCATCGGAGAGGTAATGGTGTTGATGAAGAAGCCCTCCGTGATCGAATCCCCCTCCGACAGATCGCCGAAAAAGGCCCCAAGATGGGATGTCATGGGTACAGAAGGTTGCGGCGGTGGAAAAGTGGTTTCGTGGCTCCCCCCGATGTTTTTAGGGTATAAGAGTATATATAGGCGAAAGAACTAGGTCGGTGGAGCTACGAGGGGCCCACGAGGGTGGGGGCACGCCTACCCCCCTAGGCGCACCCTCCTACCTCATGGACGCCTTGTTGCGTCTCCGACTTCATCTCCAAGTCTTCTGGTTTGCACTCGATCCAAGAAAGATTATCGCGAAGGTTTCATTCCGTATGGACTCTGTTTGGTACTCCTTTTCTGCAAAACTCTAAAACGGGCAAAAAACAAAAATTGGTATTGGCCCCTCGGTTAATAGGTTAGTCCCAAAAATAATATAAAATAGCATATTAAAGCCCATTAATCATCGAAAACAGATAATATAATAGCATGGAACAATCAAAAATTATAAATATTATGGGGACGTATCAAGCATCCCCAAGCTTAATTCCTGCTCGTCCTCGAGTAGGTAAATTATAAAAACAGAATTTTTGATGTGGAATGCTACCTAACATATTTATCAATGTAATTTTCTTTATTGTGGCATGAATGTTCAAATCCAAAAGATTCAAGACAAAATTTTAATATTGACATAAAAACAATAGTACTTCAAGCATACTAACAAAGCAATCATGTCTTCTCAAAATAACATGGCCAAAGAAAGCTATCCCTACAAAATCATATAGTCTGGTTATGCTCTATCTTCATCACACAAAGTATTTAATCATGCACAACCCCGATGACAAGCCAAGCAATTGTTTCATACTTTTGATGTTCTCAAACTTTTTCAATCTTCACGAAATACATGGGCGTGAGCCATGGACATAGCACTATAGGTGGAATAGAAGGGTGGTTGTGGAGAAGACAAAAAGGAGAAGATAGTCTCACACCAACTAGGCGTATCAACGGACTATGGAGATGCCATCAATAGATATCAATGTGAGTGAGTACGGATTGCTATGCAATGGATGCACTAGAGCTATAAGTGTATGAAAGCTCAAGAAAAGGAACTAAGTGGGCGTGCATCCAGCTTGCTTGCTCAAGAAGACCTAGGGCACTTTTGAGGAAGCCCATCATTCGAATATACAAGCCAAGTTCTATAATGATAAATTCCCACAATTATATGAAAGTGACAACATAGGAGACTCTCTATCATGAAGATCATGGTGCTACTTTGAAGCACAAGTGTGGAAAAAGGATAGTAGCATTGCCACTTCTCTCTTTTTCTCTCATTTTTTTATTTGGGCCTTTTCTCTTTTTTTATGGCCTCTTTTTTTCTTTATTTTTTATATTTTTCGTCCGGAGTCTCATCCTGACTTGTGGGGGAATCATAGTCTCCATCATCCTTTCCTCACCCGGACAATGGTCTAATAATGAAAATCATCACACTTTTATTTACTTACAACTCAAGAATTACAACTCGATACTTAGAACAAAATATGACTCTATGTGAATGTCTCCAACGGTGTACCAGGATGTGCAATGATTCAAGAGTAACATGTACGAAAAATTATGAATGGTGGCTTTGCCACAAATACGATGTCAACTACATGATCATGCAAGGCGATATGACAATGATGAAGCGTGTCATAATAAACGGAACGGTGGAAAGTTGCATGGCAATATATCTTAGAATTGCTATGGAAATGCCATAATAGGTAGGTATGGTGGCTGTTTTGAGGAAGGTATATGGTGGGTGTATGGTACCGGTGAAAGTTACGCGGTACTAGAGAGGCTAGCAATGGTGGAAGGGTGAGAGTGCGTATAATCCATGGACTCAACATTAGTCATAAAGAACTCACATACTTATTGCAAAAATCTATTAGTTATCGAAACAAAGTACTACGCACATGCTCCTAGGGGGATAGATTGGTAGGAAAATACCATCGCTCGTCCCCAACCGCCACTCATAAGGAAGACAATAAATAAATAAATCATGCTCCAACTTCATCACATAACGGTTCACCATACGTGCATGCTACGGGAATCACAAACTTTAACACAAGTATCTCTCAAATTCACAACTACTCTACTAGCATGACTCTAATATCACCATCTTCATATCTCAAAACAATCACGAAGAATCAAACTTCTCATAGTATTCAATGCACTTTATATGAAAGTTTTTATTATACCCATCTTGGATGCCCATCATATTAGGACTAATTTTTATAACCAAAGCAAATTACCAGGCTATTCTAAAAGACTCTCAAAATAATATAAGTGAGGCATGAGAGATCAACAATTTCTATAAAATAAAACCACCGCCGTGCTATAAAAAGATATAAGTGAAGCACTATAGCAATATTGTCTAGCTCAAAAGATATAAGTGAAGCACATAGAGTATTCTAATAAATCATGATTCATGCGTGTCTCTCCCAAAAGGTGTGTACAGAAAGTATTATTGTGGTAAACTAAAAAGCAAAGACTCAAATCATACAAGACGCTCCAAGCAAAACACATATCATGTGGTGAATAAAAATATAGCCTCAAGTAAAGTTACCGATAGACGAAGACGAAAGAGGGGATGCCTTCCGGGGCATCCCCAAGCTTAGGATTTTGGTTTTCCTTGAATTTTAACTTGGGGTGCCTTGGGCATCCCCAAGCTTAGGCTGTTGCCACTCCTTATTCCAAAATCCATCAAATCCTTACCCAAAACTTGAAAACTTCACAACACAAAACTTCAACAGAAAATCTCATGAGCTCTGTTAGTATAAGAAAATAAACCACCACTTTAAGGTACTGTAATTAACTCATTCTTTATTTATATTGGTGTTAAACCTACTGTATTCCAACTTATCTATGGTTCATACCCCCCGATACTACTCATAGATTCATCAAAATAAGCAAACAACACACACAAAAACAGAATCTGTCAAAAACAGAACAGTCTGTAGCAATATGTAACTTTCGAATACTTATGTAAATCCAAAAATTCTGAAATAAATTTTTGGACGTGAGTAATTTGTCTATTAATCTTATGCAAAAAGAATCAACCTAAAATCACTCTTCTGTAATAATTGAAAGCTATTCTCGTGAGCGCAAAAGTTTCTGTTGTTTACAAAAAGATCGCAAAGACTTCACCCAAGTCTCCCCAAAGGTTCTACTTGGCACAAACACTAACTAAAACATAAAACCACATCTAAACAGAAGCTAGATGGATTCTTTATTACTAAATAGGAGCAAAAAGTAAATAACAAAAATAAAATTGGGTTGCCTCCCAACAAGCGCTATCGTTTAACGCCCCTACCTAGGCATAAAACAAGAATAGATCTAGGTATTGCCATCTTTGGTATGCAATCCATAAGTGGCTCTCATAATAGATTCATAAGGCAATTTAATTTTCTTCCTAGGACATTTTTCCAATACCTTCCATAATGGAAATTGGAATCTAATGTTTCCTTCTTTCATATCAATAATTGCACCAATCGTTCTAAGGAAAGGTCTAGCAAGAACAATAGGACATGTAGGATTGCAATCTATATCAAGAACAATGAAATCTATGGGCACATAATTCCTATTTGCAACAATAAGAACATAATTAATCCTTCCCATAGGTTTCTTAATGGTGGAATTCACAAGATGCAAATTTAGAGAACACTCATCAAATTCACGGAAACCTAGCACATTACACGAAGTTTTGGAATCGTGGAAACACTAGCACCAAAATCACACAAAGCATAACATTCATAATCTTTAATAGTAGTTTCCCACTAATCATAAGGTTTTCTAGGGATAGAAACTTCTTGTTCAGGCTTTTCTTCAAAAGATTGCATCAAAGCATCAATGATATGTTTAGTAAAAGCTTTATTTTGATTATAAGCATGAGGAGAATTTAACACAGATTGCAACAAGGATACACAATCAATTAAAGAATAATTATCATAACTAAATTCCTTGAAATCCAAAATAGTGGGTTCATTGCTACTTAAACTTTTGACCTCTTCAATCCCACATTTATCAATTTTTGTATCTAGATCTAAAAACTCTCAATCATTGGGACGCCTTTTAACTAAAGTTGACTCATCTCATGTCCCATCTTTATCAAGATTCATATTGGAAAACAAAGATTTAATAGGAGTCACATCAATCACTTTTAGATCTTCAGCATTATTATCATGAAAACTAGAAGAACATGCCTTCACAAACCAATCTTTTTTAGCATGTATCCTAGCGGTTCTTTCTTTGCACTCATCAATGTAAATTTTCATGGATTTGAGAGACTCATTGATATCATGCTTAGGTGGAATAGATCTAAATTTCAAAGAGTCAACATCAATCGAAATTCTATCCACGTTCCTAGCCAACTCATCAATCTTAAGCAATTTTTCTTCAATCAAAGCATTAAAATTCTTTTGTGAACTCATAAATTCTTTAGTACTATTATCAAAATCAGAGGGCAACTTATTAAGATTTCCATAAGAGTTCTTGTCAAACTTACCATAATTATTAGAGGAATTACTAGGAAACGGACTAGGACTAAAATATACGCCTTGTTACCAAAATTGTTCCTACCAACAAAATTCACATCCATAGCTTCATTATTATTCTCAATCAAAGTGGAGAAAGACATATCATTAGGATCAGAAGAAACACTTTTATTAGCAAACAATTTCATAAGTTCATCCATCTTTCCAATCAAAACATTAATCTCTTCAATCGCATGAACTTTTTTACTAGTGGATCATTCAGTGTGCCATTGAGAATAATTAACCTTAATATTGTCTAGGAGCTTAGTAGCTTCTCCTAAAGTGATTTACATAAAAGTGCCTCCCGTGGCCGAATCTAAAAGATTTCTAGAAGCAAAATTCAATCCAGCATAAATTTTTTGTATAATCGTCCACAAATTCAAACCATGTGTAGGGCAATTACATATCATTAATTTCATCCTCTCCCAAGATTGTGCAACATGCTCATGATCAAATTGCTTAAAATTCATCATATCGTTCCTAAGGGAGATGATCTTAGCGGGAGGAAAATACTTAGAGATGAAAGCATCTTTACACTTATTCCATGAATCAACTATTTTTAGGCAAAGATGAGAACTAAGTTTTAGCACGATCTCTAAGAGAAAATGGAAATAACTTCAATTTAACAATATCATTGTCCACATCTTTCTTCTTTTGCATATCGCACAAATTAACGAAATTGTTTAGATGGGATGTGACATCTTCACTAGGAAGGCTAGAAAATTGATCTTTCATAACAAGATTCAACAAAGCGGCATTAATCTTGCAAGATTCATCATTAGTAGTAGGAGCAATCGGAGTGCTAATAAAATCATTGTTGTTGGTATTGGAGAAGTCACAAAATTTAGTATTATCTTGAGCCATCATGACAAGCAATTAATCCAACACACAAACACACAAGAAGCAAGCAAAAAGAGACGAACGGAAGAGGGGCAAAGAAAATGCAAAGGTTTTTGAAAATCATTTTAGAAGTGGGGGAGAGGAAAATGAGAGGCGAATGGCAAATAATGTAATGCAAGGGAGAAGAGTTTATGATGGGTACTTGGTATGGCTTGAATTGGCATAGATCTCCCCAGCAACGGTGCCAGAAATCGGCAAGTTGACGGGAGATAAAATCTTGTCTTGACTTGGCGTAGGTATCCCCGGCAACGGCGCCAGAAATCCTTCATGCTACCTCTTGAGCTTGCGTTGGTTTTCCCTTGAAGAGGAAAGGGTGATGCAGGAAAGTAGCATAAGTATTTCCCTTAGTTTTGAGAACCAAAGTATCAATCCAGTAGGAGATGACGCACAAGTCACCAAATACCTGCACAAACAATCAAGAACTTGCAACCAACGCGATAAAGGGGTTGTCAATCCCTTCACGGTCACTCGCAAAACTAAGATCTGATAGAGATAATAAAGTAAATATTTTTGGTATTTTTGATGTATAGATTGGAAATTAAAGATTGTGAAATAATAGATAGGAAACTAGCACGATGTAAACGAGATTCAATAATATGGAAAAGAGACCTGGGGGCCATATGTTTCACTAGTGGCTTATCTTGAGATAGCATGTATTATGGTGGGTGAACAAATTACTGCCAATCAATTGATAGAAAGCGCATAATTATGATGACATCTAAGGCAATGATCATGAACATAGGCATCACGTCCGTGTCAAGTAGACCGACTCCTGCCTGCATCTACTACTATTACTCCACACATCGACCGCTATCCAACATGCATCTAGAGTATTAAGTTAATAAAGAATGGAGTAACACATTAAGCAAGATGACATGATGTAGAGGGATAAACTCAAGAAATATGATATAAACCCCATCTTTTTATCCTCGATGGCGACAATACAATACGTGCCTTGCTACCCCTACTGTCACTGGGAAAGGACACCGCAAGATTGAACCCAAAGCTAAGCACTTCTCTCATGGCAAGAAAGATCAATCTAGTAGGCTAAACTAAACCGATAATTCGAAGAGACTTGCAAAGATATCAAATCAAGCACATAATAATTCAGAGAAGAACCAAATAATATTCATAGATAATCTTGATCATAAACCCACAATTCATCGGATCTCGGCAAACACACTTCAAAAGAATATTACATCGAATAGATCTCCAAGAATATCGAGGAGAACTTTGTATTGAGAATCAAAGAGAGGGAAGAAGCCATCTAGCTAATAATTATGGACCTGAAGGTCTGTGGTAAACTACTCACGCTTCATCTGAGAGGTAATGGTGTTGATGTAGAAGCCCTCCATGATCGAATCCCCCTCCGGCAGATCGCTGGAAAAGCCCCAAGATGGGATCTCGCGGGTAGAGAAGGTTGCGGCGGTGCAAAAGTGGTTTCGTGGCTTCCCCCAATGTTTTTAGGGTATAAGAGTATTAATAGGCGAAAGAACTAGGTCGGTGGAGCTACAAGGGGCCCACGAGGGTGGGGGCGCGCCTACCCCCTGAGCGCGCTCTCCTGCCGCGTGGACGCCTCGTTGTGTCTTCGACTTCATCTCCAAGTCTTCTGGTTTGCTTTCAGTACAAGAAAGATCATCGCGAAGGTTTCATTCCGTTTGGTATTACTTTTCTGCGAAACTCTAAAATAGGCAAAAATACAGAAACTGGCACTGGGCCCTTGGTTAATAGGTTAGTCCCAAAAATAATATAAAATAGCATATTAAAGCCCATTAAACATCCAAAATAGATAATATAATAGCATGGAACAATAAAAAATTATAGATATGTTGGAGACGTATCAAGCATCCCCAAGCTTAATTCCTGCTCGTCCTCGAGTAGGTAAATGATAAAAATAGAATTTTTGATGTGGAACGCTACCTAACATATTTATCAATGTAATTTTCTTTATTGTGGCATGAATGTTCAGATCCGAAAGATTCAAGACAAAAGTTTCATATTGACATAAAAACAATAATACTTCAAGCATACTAACCAAACAATCATGTCTTCTCAAAATAACATGGCCAAAGAAAGCTATTCCCTACAAAATCATATAGTCTAGTTATGCTCTATCTTCATCACACAAAGTATTTAATCATGCACAACCCCGATGACAAGCCAAGCAATTGTTTCATACTTTTGATGTTCTCAAACTTTTTCAATCTTCACGCAATACATGAGCGTGAGCCATGGACATATCACTATAGGTGGAATAGAAGGGTGGTTGTGGAGAAGACAAAAAGGAGAAGATAGTCTCACATCAACTAGATGTATCAACGGACTATGGAGATGCCCAACAATAGATATCAATGTGAGTGAGTAGGGATTGCCATGCAACAGATGCACTAGAGCTATAAGTGTATGAAAGGTCAACAAAAGAAACTAAGTGGGTGTTTATCCAACTTGCTTGCTCACGAAGACCTAGGGCACTTTTGAGGAAGCCCATCATTGGAATATACAAGCCAAGTTCTATAATGAAAAATTCCAACTAGTATATGAAAGTGACAACATAGGGAACTCTCTATCATGAAGATCATGGTGCTACTTTGAAGCACAAGTGTGGAAAAAGGATAGTAGCATTCCCCCTTCTCTCTTTTTCTCTCATTTTTTATTTGGGCCCTTTCTCTTTTTTTATGGCCTCTTTTTTTTCGTCCGGAGTCTCATCCCGACTTGTGGGGGAATCATAGTCTCCATCATCCTTTGCTCACTGGGACAATGCTCTAATAATGAAAATCATCACACTTTTATTTACTTACAACTCAAGAATTACAACTCGATACTTAGAACAAAATATGACCCTATGTGAATGCCTCCGGCGGTGTGCTGGGATGTGCAATGATTCAAGAGTGACATGTACGAAAAATTATGAACGGTGGCTTTGCCACAAATACGATGTCAACTACATGATCATGCAAGGCGATATGACAATGATGAAGCGTGTCATAATAAATGGAATGGCGGAAAGTTGCATGGCAATATATCTCAGAATGGCTATGGAAATGCCATAATAGGTAGGTATGGTGGCTGTTTTGAGGAAGGTATATGGTGGGTGTATGGTACCAGCGAAAGTTGTGCGGTACTAGAGAGGCTAGCAATGGTGGAAGGATGAGAGTACGTATAATCCATGGACTCAACATTAGTCATAAAGAACTCACATACTTATTGCAAAAATCTATAAGTTATCAAAATGAAGTACTACGTGCATGCTCCTAGGAGGATAGATTGGTAGGAAAATACCATCGCTCGTCCCTGACCGCCACTCATAAGGAAGACAATCAATAAATAAATCATGCTCCAACTTCATCACATAAATGTTCACCATACGTGCATGCTACAGGAATCACAAACTTTAACACAAGTATCTCTCAAATTCACAACAACTCTACTAGCATGACTCTAATATCACCATCTTCATATCTTAAAACAATCATGAAGAATCAAACTTCTCATAGTATTCAATGCACTTTATATGAAAGTTTTTATTATACCCATCATGGATGCCCTTCATATTAGGACTAATTTTTATAACCAAAGCAAATTACCAGGCTGTTCTAAAAGACTCTCAAAATAATATAAGTGAGGCATGAGAGATCAACAATTTCTATAAAATAAAACCACCGCCGTGCTCTAAAAATATATAATTGAAGCACTAGAGAAATATTGTCTAGCTCAAAAGATATAAGTGAAGCACATAGAGTATTCAAATAAATCACGATTCATGCATGTCTCTCCCAAAAGGTGTGTACATAAAGGATGATTTTGGTAAACTAAAAAGCTAAGACTCAGATCATACAAGACGCTCCAAGCAAAACACATATCATGTGGTGAATAAAAATATAGCCTCAAGTAAAGTTACCGATAGACAAAGACGAAAGAGGGGATGCCTTCCGGGGCATCCCCAAGCTTAGGCTTTTGGTTGTCCTTGAATTTTACCTTGGGGAGCCCTGGGCATCCCCAAGCTTAGGCTTTTAGTTGTCCTTGAATTTTACCTTGGGGTGCCTTGGGCATCCCCAAGCATAGGCTTTTGGTTCTCCTTGAATTTTACCTTGGGATGCCTTGGTCATCCCCAATATTAGGCTCTTGCCACTCCTTATTCCAAAATCCATCAAATCCTTACACAAAACTTGAAAACTTCACAACACAAAACTTCAACAGAAAATCTCATGAGCTCCGTTAGTATAAGGAAATAAACCACCACTTTAAGGTACTGTAATGAACTCATTGTTTATTTATATTGGTGTTAAACCTACTGTATTCCAACTTCTTTATGGTTCATACCCCCCGATACTACTCATAGATTCATTAAAATAAGCAAACAACACACGAAAAACAGAATTTGTCAAAAACAGAACAGTCTATAGAAATTTGTAACTTTAGAATACTTGTGTAACTCCAGAAATTCTAAAATAAATTTGTGGACGTGAGTAATTTTTCTATTAATCTTCTGCAAAAATAATCAACCTAAAATCACTCTTCTGTAAAAAATTATAGCTATTCTCGTGAGCGCAAAAGTTAAGATCGCAAAGACTTCACCCAAGTCTTCCCAAAGGTTCTACTTGGCACAAACACTAATTAAAACATAAAACCACATCTAAAAAGAAGCTAGATGAATTATTTATTGATAAACAGGAGTAAAAAGTAAATAACAAAAATAAAATTGGGTTGCCTCCCAACAAGCGCTATCGTTTAATGCCCCTAGCTAGGCATAAAAACAAGAATAGATCTAGGTATTGCCATATTTGGTATGCAATCCATAAGTGGCTCTCATAATAGATTCATAAGGAAATTTAATTTTCTTCCTAGGAAAGTGTTCCATGCCCTTCCTTAATAGAAATTGGAACCTAATGTTTCCTTCTTTCATATCAATAATTGCACCAATCATTCTAAGTAAAGGTCTACCAAGAATAATAGGAAATGTAGGATTGCAATCTATATCAAGAACAATGAAATGTACGGGCACATAATTATTATTTGCAACAATAAGAACATCATTAATCCTTCCCATAGGTTTCTTAATGGTGGAATCCGCAAGATTCAAATTTAAAGAACAATAATCAAATTCATGGAAACCTACCACATCACACAAAGTTTTTGGAATCGTGGAAACACTAGCACCGAAATCACACAAAGCATACCATTCATAATCTTTAATCTTAATTTTAATAGTAGGTTCCCACTCATCATAAAGTTTTCTAGGGATAGAAACTTCTAGTTCACGCTTTTCTTCAAAAGATTGCATCAAAGCATCAATGATATGTTTAGTAAAAGCTTTATTTTGATTGCATGAGGAGAATTTAACATGGATGGCAACAGGGAAATAAATCTATTAAAGAACAGTTATCACAATTAAATTCCTTGAAATCCAAAATAGTAGGTTCATTGCTACTTAAAGTTTTGATCTCTTCAATCCCACTTTTATCAATTTTTGTAACTAGATCTAAAAACTCTGAATCATTGGGACGCCTTTGAACTAAAGTTGACTCATCTCCAGTCCCATATTTATCAATATTCATATTGTAAAACAAAGATTTAATAGGAGTCACATCAATCACTTTTAGATCTTCATCATTATTATCATGAAAACTAGAAGAACACGCTTTCACAAACCAATCTTTTTTACCACGCATCCTAGCGGTTCTTTCTTTGCACTCATCAATGAAAATTCTCATGGCTTTGAGAGACTCATTGATATCATTATTAGGTGGAATGGATCTAAATTTCAAAGAACCAACATCAAGAGAAATTCTATCCACGTTCCTAGCCAACTCATCAATCTTAAGCAATTTTTCTTCAATCAAAGCATTAAAATTCTTTTGTGAACTCATAAATTCTTTAATACTATTCTCAAAAATAGAGCAACTTATTAAAATTTCTATAAGATTTGTTGTAGGAATACCATAATTATTAGAGGAATTACTAGGAAACGACCTCGGATTAAAATTGCCTCTATACGTGTTGTTACCAAAATTGTTCCTACCAACAAAATTCACATCCATAGCTTCATTATTATTCTCAATAAAAGTGGACAAAGGCATATCATTAGGATCAGAAGAAACACTTTTATTCGCAAACAATTTCATAAGTTTATCCATCTTTCCACTCAAAACATTAATCTCTTCAATCGCATGATCTTTTTTACTAGTGGATCTTTCGGTGTGCCATTGAGAATAATTAGCCATAATATTATCTAGGAGTTTAGTAGCTTCTCCTAAAGTGATTTCCATAAAAGTGCCTCCCGCGGCCGAATCTAAAAGATTTCTAGAAGCAAAATTCAATCCAGCATAATTTTTTTGTATAATCACCCACAAATTCAAACCATGTGTAGGGAAATTAAGTATCATTAATTTCATCCTCACCCAAGATTGTGCAACATGCTCATGATCAAGTTGCTTAAAATTCATAATATCGTTCCTAAGGGAGATGATCTTAGCGGGAGGAAAATACTTAGAGATGAAAGCATCTTTACACTTTTTCCATGAATCAATACTATTTTTAGGCAAAGATGAGAACCAAGTTTTAGCACAATCTCTAAGCGAAAACGGAAATAGCTTCAATTTAACAATATCATTATCCACATCTTTCTTCTTTTGGACATCACACAAATCAACGAAATTGTTTTAGATGGGATGCGACATCTTCACTAGGAAGGCTAGAAAATTGATCTTTCATAACAAGATTCAACAAAGCGGCATTAATCTTGCAAGATTCAACATTAGTAGTAGGAGAAATTGGAGTGCTAATAAAATCATTGTTGTTGATATTGGAGAAATCACATAATTTAGTATTATCTTGAGCCATTCTGACAAGCAATCAATCCAACACACAAGCACACAAGAAGCAAGCGAAAAGAGACGAACGGAAGAGGGGTGAAGAAAAGGCAAAGGTTTTCAAAAATCGTTTTAGAAGTGGGGGAGAGGAAAATGAGAGGCGAATGGCGAATAATGTAATGCAAGGGAGAAGAGTTTATGATGGGTACTTGGTATGGCTTGACTTGGCGTAGATCTCCCCGGCAACAGCGCCCAAAATCGGCAAGTTGATGGGAGATAAAATCTTGTCTTGACTTGCCGTAGGTCTCCCCGGCAACGGCGCCAGAAATCCTTCTTGCTACCTCTTGAGATTGCGTTGGTTTTCCCTTGAAGAGGAAAGGGTGATGAAGGAAACTAGCATAAGTATTTCCCTCAGTTTTGAGAACCAAGGTATCAATTCAGTAGGAGACGACGCACAAGTCACCGAATACCTGCACAAAAAATTAAGAACTTGCAACCAACGCGATAAAGGGGTTGTCAATTCCTTAACGTTCACTCGCAAAAGTGAGATTTCTGATAGAGATAATAAAGTAAATATTTTTGGTATTTTTGATGTATAGATTGGAAAGTAAAGATTGCAAAATAATAGATAGGAAACTAGCAAGATGTAAACGAGATTCAATAATATGGAAAAGAGACTTAATATGATGGAAAAGAGACCCCGGGCCCATAGGTTTCACTAGTGGCTTCTCTCGAGATAGCATGTATTACGGTGGGTGAACAAATTACTGCCGAGCAATTGATAGAAAAGTGCATAATTATGATGACATCTAAGGCAATGATCATGAACATAGACATCACGTCCGTGTCAAGTAGACTGACTCCTACCTACATCTACTACTATTACTCCACACATCGACCACTATCCAACATGCATCTAGAATATTAGGTTCATAAAGAATGGAGTAATGCATTGAGCAAGATGACATGATGTAGAGGGATAAACTCAAGCAATATGATATAAACCCCATCTTTTTATCCTTGATTGCAACAATACAATATGTGCCTTGCTACCCCTACTGTCACTGGGAAAGGACACCGCAAGATTGAACCCAAAGCTAAGCACTTCTCTCATGGCAAGAAAGATCAATCTAGTAGGCCAAACTAAACCGATAATTCGAAGAGACTTGCAAAGATATAAAATCATGCATATAAGAATTCAGAGAAGAACCAAATAATATTCATAGATAATCTTGATCATAAATCCACGATTCATCGGATCTTGGCAAACACACCGCAAAAGAATATTACATTGAATAGATCTCCAAGAACATCGAGGAGAACTTTGTATTGAGAATCAAAGAGAGAGAGAGAGAAGAAGCCATCTAGGTAATAACTATGGCCCCGAAGGTCTGTGGTAAACTACTCATGCTTCATCGAAGAGGTAATGGTGTTGATGTATAAGTCCTCCGTGATCGAACCCCCCTCTGGCAGATCACCGGAAAAGGCCCCAAGATGGGATCTCACAGGTATAGAAGGTTGCGGCGGTGGAAATGTGGTTCCGTGGCTACCCTCGATGTTTTTAGGGTATAAGAGTATATATAGGCGAAAGAATTAGGTCACTGGAGTTATGAGGGGCCCACGAGGGTGGGGGCGCGCCTACCCCCCTGGGCACGCCCTCCTGCCTCATGGATGCCTCGTTGCATCTCCGACTTCATCTCCAAGTCTTCTGGTTTGCTTTCGGTCCAAGAAAGATCATCGTGAAGGTTTCATTCTGTTTGGACTCCGTTTGGTATTCCTTTTCTGCAAAACTCTAAAATAGGCAAAAAAATAGAAACTGGCATTGGGCCCTCGGTTAATAGGTTAGTCCCAAAAATAATATAAAAGAGCATATTAAAGCCCATTAAACATCTAAAACAGATAATATAATAGCATGGAACAATAAAAAATTATAGAGACCTTGGAGAGTATCACCAGTCCCATGCTCAAATCAAATAAAAATAATTTCAAACAAAACTCCCCTAGGATTGTTGTTAGTTGGATGGTACCCGTTGTTTCGGACCAGCCGTCGAATGTGTTTGTTGGTGGTGGGGGAGTATAAATTTACCGTTCTATTTGGGAAGCGCCTATAATGTATGTAGCATGGAAGATACCGAGATCTCTTGGTTGTTATGTTGACAATGAAAGGATACCACTCAAAATATTATTTATCTCTGTTTCAAAACTCGAGCTCTGGCACCTCTGTAAATCCCTGCTTCCCTCTGTGAAGGGCCTATCTACTTACTTTTATGTTGAGTCATCATCCTCTTATAAAAAGCACCAGTTAGAGAGCACCACTTTCATTTGTATGCGTTGTTATTAATTGATATTGAGTATGGCTGTAACTGGATCTCTTTTGCCATGAACTACAATGTCTAGTCAGTCCTTCATCTTCAGGGGTGCTCTGCATTTCTGTTTTGCGGTCTCAGAAAGGGCTAGTGAGATACCATCATGTTATATCATATCATGATTGTTTTGAGAAAGTGTTGTCATCCGAGATTTATTGTTATTACTCGCTAGTTGATTATGCCATTGATATGAGTAAATGTGAGACCTAAATGTTATTGTGAATATGGTTAGTTCATAATCTTTGCTGAAACCTTGAACGCTGGCTTTACATATTTGCAACAACAAGATCAAACCGAGTTTGTAAAAGTTTTACTTTATCACTTTCAGTTTGTCAACTGAATTGCTTGAGGACAAGCAATGGGTTAAGCTTGGGGAGTTGATACGTCTCCATTGTATCTACTTTTCCAAACTCTTTTGCCCTTGTTTTGGACTCTAATTTGCATGATTTGAATGGAACTAAACCGGAATGACGCTGTTTTCAGTAGAACTGCCATGGTGTTATTTTTTGCAGAAACAAAAGCTCTCGGAATGACCTGAAACTACACGAAGATAACTTTTGGAATAAATAAAAAATATTGGTGAATGAATCATCCGAAGGGGACCCACACCCTAGCCACAAGGGTGGGGGCGCGCCCTACCCCCCTAGGTGCGCCCCCTGTCTTGTTGGCCCCCTGGACCTCCATCGACCTCAACTCCAACTCCATATATTCACGTTCGGGGAGAAAAATATAGGGAGAAGGATTCATCGCATTTTACGACACGGAGCCGCCGCCAAGCCATGTTCTTCCTCATGAGGGCTGATCTGGAGTCTGTTCGAGGCACCAGAGAGGGGAATCTGTCGCCATCGTCATCATCAACCATCCTCCATCACCAATTTCATGATGCTCACCGCTGTGCGTGAGTAATCCCATTGTAGGCTTGCTGGACGGTGATGGGTTGGATGAGATTTACCTTGTAATCGAGTTAGTTCTATTAGGTTTTGATCCCTAGTATCCATTATGTTCTAAGATTGATGTTGCTATGACTTTGCCATGCTTAATGCTTGTCACTAGGGTCAGAGTGCCATGATTTCAGATCTGAACCTATTATGTTTCCATGAATATATGAGTGTTCTTGATCCTATCTTGCAAGTTATAGTCACCTACTACATGTTATGATCCAACAACCCCGGAGTGACAATAGCTGGGACACTTCCCGGTGATGACTGTAGTTTGAGGAGTTCATGTATTCACTAAGTGCTAATGCTTTGGTCCGGTACTCTATTAAAAGGAGGCCTTAATATCCCTTAGTTTCCACTAGCTAGGACCTTGCTACCATGGGAGGGTAGGACAAAAGATGACATGCAAGTTCTTTTCCATAAGCACGTAAGACTATATTCGGAATACATGCCTACATTATATTGATGAATTGGAGCTAGTTCTGTGTCACCCTAGGTTATAACTGTTGCATGAAAAATGACATCCGACAGAATTATCCATCATTGATCCATTGCCTATGATCATGTTTCATATTGATCTTTGCTAAGTTACTTTTCCGTTGCCATTGTTACGATTGCTACAAAACTGCTATTGTTACTTTTGCCACCATTACCGTTACTTCCATACTACTTTGCTACTAAATACTTTGTTGCAGATATTAAGTCTTTCAGGTGTGGTTGAATTGACAATTCAGCTGCTAATACTTGAGAATATTCTTTGGCTCCCCTTGTGTTGAATAAATAAAATTGGGTTGAATACTCTACCCTTGAAAACTGTTGTGATCCCCTATACTTGTGGCTTATCAACAACCTGATGTTAAACCCCCTTCCTTACTGAGCTTGCTTGGATTTTTGGTTGAAAATCCCTTCTCCTGTTGGTGGGTGGTGATTTTAACATTATCCGAAGGAAGGAAGAGAAAAATAACAGTAATTTTAATGCGAGATAGCCATTTATGTTCATTATTGAGAGTTTGGACTTGAGAAAGATAGCTTTATTGGTCCGCCAGTTCACATGGGCTAACAATTTTCCCTCACCGACTTATGACTGTTGGATCGAGTCTTGATGAGTGTTTAATGGGAGAGGAAATTTTCTTTGGTGGTTGTTCGTGCTCTCTAGAGAAGTATATCCGATAATACTCCTCTTCTTTTGGATTCTGGTGAGGCTTCTCATCCGGGAACACAAGGAAGCCTTTTCTTTTCAAACATCTTGGTTTGAGGGGGAAGGTTTTCTCGATACTTCGAGTCATGAATGGTCAAAGGAGACTAGAGGGCTACTAACATTGAGAAGTGAAAATTTAAAATCTAGCACCTTGGGCAAATCCTTTGGGGTGGACTAAGCACATTACTGGTGAGTACAAGAAAGAAAAGGATCGTCTCCTTGCAATCGTTAATGCTTTGGACATTAAGGCAGAATCTGCGCCTCTCTGTGTAGTTGATATTGAGGGTAAGAGAGAGGCGGACAATTTCTTGGCCAAGCTTTTGTGTGAGGAAGAAATCAAATGGGCTCGACGGGCAAAAGTAAAATTTGTGCAGGAACATGTAGCGACCAGACCTCAAACGGTCAAGTCTCTGTGCATCAGTGTCATCCCTGGATCGGTAATGCTGACACGCACAGTATTCGAGGATTTATAACAGAGTTTCAATCACACACTTATTACATCGAGTCCTCATAAAGAGTATGATTACATAAATGAATCATGGCTGAAGGCCATCTAAACTAAGTAACAACCGAAGGCTTCGAAGGTAAATGAGTCCATCAACTCCAATGGCATAGCTGAGTGCAAAACAATGACCTATCGTAGCTTATTCCTCGTCCGAGTAGTATGCAACATAAGACGTTGCAGCCCAAAAACGGGTCAGCACATGGAATATGCTGGCATAGTTACACTGTAAAGCAATGATAATGCAAGAACTATATCTACATGCAATATTTGGCTGGTGGAGGCTGTAAGTTTCATAGTTTTGCATAAAGCTAGTTTTTCCCTACAACAAAGGAATAGATTTTATTAACTACTCATATGTTGCCCATTATTTAAGAAGGTAACCCCAACTCAAATCCCAATTAAAAGTATCATCATTAACCCAACATCATAATTAATTAGAGTAATGTGTTGAGATCACATCAATAGATTCAAGTACCAGATACTCAAGATGTCCATAACCGGGGACACGGCTAACCATGATTAGTTTATACACTCTGCAGAGGTTTGCGCACTTTTCCCCACAAGACTCGATCTCCTCCGTTGGTTTTTCTCGCACTACATGATGTTTGAGAAACGGATGACCGAGACACAGTCTTTCAGAAGCGTTAGCACCTTACGATGGGTAGACCATACCACCTACACCCCCTACATCTGCTAGTCTACCACTGTAAGAGGTCACACGACTTACTTAACTCTGCCAGAGCCAATAATGGCATGTGGCCGCACACGGAAGTTTCCAGCATTAACAATCTTATGATCTCTTTGAGCCTGGGTGGCGGTCCATAGGATAATCACTGGTAGCCCCGAGATTTCCAAAATAAAAACAGGCAATCACTGGGTTCCCCAGGTGCCTTAGTCCACCCAGATATGTATTTAAGTTGCCACCTCAAGTACCAGATACTCAAGATGTCCATAACCGGGGACACGGCTAACCATGATTAGTTTATACACTCTGCAGAGGTTTGCGCACTTTTCCCCACAAGACTCGATCTCCTTCGTTGGTTTTTCTCGCACTACATGATTTTCGAGAAATGGATGACTGAGACACGGTCTTTCAGAAGCATTAGCACCTTATGATGGGTAGACCGTACCACCTACTTCCCCTACATCTGCTACTCTACCACTGTAAGAGGTCACACAACTTACTTAACTATGCCAGAGCCCATAATGGCATGTGGCTGCACACGGAAGTTTCTAGCATGAACAATCTTATGATCCCTTTGAGCCTGGGTGGCAGTCCATAGGATAATCACCGGTAACCCCGGTGTCGTGGAATTGTCACGTCAGATGTCCTCGTGAAAGGACTTAGTTGTGGAGCCATCGCAACTAGGAAGCTTGAAGGGGTTAATCGGGACAAGGGACACGAGAGATTTTTTGCTAGTTCGGCCCCTTACGGTGAAGGTAAGGCCTACGTCTAGTTGGGTTGGTATTGATGTTCGATGACCAGGGAGCGAGATACGCTATGCCCGGCTCTCGATGAGTTGTTTCTTGCCCTAAGCCGCCAGCAGGTCGTCCCCTTATATACACGGTTTGACGCCCTGTGGCTTACAGAGTCCTGGCTGGCTTATAAACAGTGTCCGACTGGGTGACTAGTTAAGTCTACCTTATGATACAAGTCATATTATTATGGCAGTTTATTACAACAGGCCTTAAGTCGCCTGCGGGCCTTAAGCCCTCTATGAACCGCCATCTTCACCTTTGGTCTTGGGCTTCTCTCTGGTAAGTCTTCTTTGCGTAACCCGGCCCCTCCTGGGCGGCTGACACAAATAGTTATATCCCCAACATTAGGCCCCAGATTGATTTGAACCTGTTCATGTCAATCTTAAAATACCTTATGGAACTATCCTTCAGTCTTTTGTCTTGCGCGAAGATTTTAACCCGCTGTGACGTCATCATCTGGATCCGGGTTAAATCACCGTGACGTCATCTTCAATAAAACTTATTTTTACTCCGTCATATCTTCCAACGGATCTTTGCCTTTACTGAACATCCTGAGAATCGAGGCGTCAGGGCCGCTGGATAATAAATTTTATCTCGTTTCTCGCGCCGCCTCAGTTATCCTTCTCTTATAAATAGGCGCGACCCTGGTCTTCCCATTCTCCTTCTTCCAGTCGTCTCCTTCCTCTTGCTGCTTCTCTGTCGCTCGAGCTCTGCCGCCGCCGCCGTCGCAGATCTCGTCTTCACCAACTCCGGCCGCTGCATCAACCTGGTTTGACCAGAGAAACGCGACGAGCCTTCGCTGCAACCCTGCATCTGTAAGTCTCCTCTTTCCTGCCTCTTAGATCCACATTAGGACCTTCGAGTTCGTCGGGGTTCATCACCATTAGAACCAAACCCTGGTTAGTTCTCTTCTTAGATGCCTCTTCTGATCTGAGAATGATAAAAAATGGCCGCGGTAGTTGTTTTCGCACTTGTTTTGGATATAAAACAGGTCCCTTTCTCTACCTAAGATCCTCATTCGAGCCTATGAACACGTCTGCATCAGCTTTTAGGTCTAGAAAGTTTTCTTATCAGAACAGATCTTTGATCTCCAACAACAGTAGCAGATTATGAAACCTGTTTGTATCACCCGGAAAACTGCTTCTATTGAATACGTTTAAACTCAACTGCCTATGTAGCCGGTTCAAATAAATAACACTGATCTGTTAACCTTACTTGTTTCTTATGACCTTAAGAGGTTTGAACTGCTTTTGATACCTGTGGCGGCTTAGACACTGTTGCACAACTATCCTTATATCATTAGGCCCCTTATTAAGCCGCCACCTTGAATAATTAAGATATTTCTTCTGGGTTAAAATTGAACCGGATCTTCTTATTTTGTCATAGGCCAATTTTTGTCATGGCTCCTAAGGCTGCCAAGGCCCCCGTGACCTGCAATTGGGTCCCATCCATAGTTACCAAGAGTAAACTGGCTGAGTTCGTGAAATCTGGCCACCTGCCAAAAAAGGAGGTCATGTCTTATCGTGCCCCTGACCCGTCTGAAGAGAGGCCTCAACCCAAAGAAGGGGAGGTAATAATTTTTACGGATCATATGAGCCGGGGATTTGCTCCTCCCGGCTCAAAATTCTTCAGGGAGGTTTTGAATTTCTTTGACCTTAGACCTGAAGACATCGGACCCAATTCCGTGTCAAATATTTGCAATTTCCAAGTCTTCTGCGAGGTGTACCTGGGAGAGGAGCCAAGTCTGCTATTGTTTAGGGAACTTTTCTACATGAACCGGCAAAATGAACGTGCCAACGGGCCCAGTCTTGAGCTTGGCGGCATCTCGATCCAGCGACACAGAGACTGCCTTTTTCCTTATGCTGAGCTGCCGCGTCACCCAAAATCTTGGAACCAAACGTGGTTCTACTGTCAGGACACTTCTCCGGCTGATGAGAAGCCTCTGCCTGGTTTTTGCGCCCTGCGCCTTGAGTCCAACCACCCGCTAACAGACAAACTGACGGCCGTTGAACGTCTGCCTCTCAATCCTACCATCAAGAAGATCAAAGCTCTCTTGGGAAACGGTTTAAACGGCATCGATCTGGTCCTAGTCTGGGTCACTTGGCGAATACTTCCCTTAAGCCGCCGTTCCGGCTTAATGTGTACTTACACAGGCGAAAAGGATGACCCGTTACGCCATAGTCCTGACGACTTACCAGATGATGTGGTGGATGCTACGACCCAGTCGCTGCTGAAGGAGGGCACTGTGACGAGTAACACCTTCGGCTTACTTCCCTTTTGCAAGAAGAACCCGGCCCCTGCAGTAAGTTATCAATCTTAATAAATACTATTTGCTATATTATACCTTTTTTGGTACCCATAATTCCTTATCCTTTTCCACAGGCCGATGATAACTTCTGGAAGGTCAAATATGACCATGAGGCTGCCAAACAAGCCAGGACGACCAAGAAAAACAAAAGGAAAGCCGCCAAGACGGGAACCTCAAAGAAGAAGAAACCCAGCACCTCCGACTTACTCAAATTGGATGATAGTTCTTCGGATGATGAAGAGGTAATCTTTAAATTTTCTTAATTCCCTTGTCATTACCTGTCTGACATTCTATCCCTCCAGGAGGATACGGGGAACAGTCAAGCAGCCGATGAAGAGGTAACTATAATCTCCTCCAACTCAGAGCCTTTGCCAAAGCAAAAGATACGAAGGGTGACCCGGAAAGTAAGATTTTCACATACTCTTGCTTATCAAGATCCTCAATTTCTTTTGAAGCAACAACAGCTTGTGAACCAGAGGCAGACCCGGAACAACAAGGATGCGGAACTCTCCTCCGGCTTATCTGACGTAACCAGGAAGCTTCAGACTGAGGTTATCTCTGATTTACATTCTGTCTTACCTTTAGCGGGCTTAATTCGTCAACCTCTCAATTTGTCTGACTCCAATTATCAGGATACCTCTCCTTCTTCCGGCGAATCCATGCAATCAAATATGCCGGCTTTCAAAACTGCTCCCGGGTAATGTAACCTTATGTACCTTGAGCTTTACTTTACCCATGCTTGCGTATTCATCCTTCTGCCTTTGTTAACAGCATGCAAGTGAAACCCAGCAAGAGGGCAAAGAATAATAAGCCGTCCCAAGACCCAATTGTAATTGAACCGGTGATTAATACGTCTGCTCCAGACAGCTCTACCCATCAACCGCCGCCTGAACCGGCTTCTGATATTCCAGTGCCAACCTCTGATCCGCCCGCCGAAGATACTCTCAACAGTTCTGATAACCCGGAGACTCCTAGCTCGGTGAAGACAAATGACCCGGAAGTTGAGATTGTGAGGCCTCAGTTTGTTGAATCAGGGCGGCCTACCGTCCTTGCCAAATGTACTGCCAAGGAAGAACTTGCCGAACGCCGAAAAGCCAAGCAGGACATTACTGATTATACTCACTTAAGCATTGGTGATATAGTCTCGGGCTATCTGAATCAAGTGCATAATAGCCGTGACCTGGAAATTGACATGGTAAAACAAATACAGCACAAATCTGAGGTATAACTTATACTATTTACCTGAATCTTACATACTGTACCAGCCCCCAAGTCTATTGCTTATGAATAAATATGATGTAGACTTAGAAATCTGCTTTACTTGTTAGTTTATCTGGTTCAAAGAGAATATATTTAACCCGGTTATAACATGATAGTTTTAAATTTGCAATATACATTAGCCCCCAAGGGTCAAGTATCTTTACTTGTAAAATGCTTGAGACTTAATATGTGTGACCCGGTATGATAGGTTTAAAATTCTTCAGCATACATTAGCCCCCAAGTGCCAAGTATCTTTACTTGTAAAGGGCTTGGGACTTGAATGTCACCTTACTATGATCCTTACCATAACCTAGTGTCAATGCAGGCCACCATAAGTTTTGAATCGGAGCTTACTGTTCTGAAGAGTCATCTGAAAACTCGAGAACTTGAAACTTACAAGGCCAACTCCAAATTTGAATTCAGTGTCTCTGAAAATGAGAAGTTGAAGAAAATTTTTGAGTCAGAGAAGAAAGCTTGGGCTGATGAGAAGGCTTCACTGGTGACTCGGGCCGAGACAGCAGAAGCATCTCTTGCAGAGGCAACAACCGAGCTGTCCAACATAAAATGGCAGATATCTCAAATGGTCTCAGCCATCTTCGGTAAGTTACTGTGCAAAACCTCAAACATTGTAATCTTCCAATGACTACTGTAATAGTTACCCCCGGCTTACCACTATGCTTGTGCACACACAGGCACCAGGAGTACCAACCTTAAGCAAAACATGCTGATCAAGCTTAAGGCTGTTTACACCCTAGTGGAACAGCTGTACACCGGGTCACAACGTGCCTTGGCCGTTGTAGCTTTATCAAATCCCAGTCCCCACCTTCTGCAAGACGTGTTGAAGCCTTGCTGTACTACCTCAGTAGATCCAAGACTTAAGGCGGGCGTCCTCAAGAGCCGGGGCCGTAGCCGCATTGAGCCGGGCTAAAGCATGGCTCCCATAACTAGACCCGGCCGACCTTGCCCTTGGATACCCAAGTCTGAAGGAGGACGGTACTGTATTTGACGACCATGATTTCACCGCCTGTGTAAAAGCCATACGTCCCATGGCAACCCTTGTTGGAAACGACACTGACCTTACCAAGTACGCACCGGGTTATGACAGTGAGAATCAGAGAATTCCAAACACTCCATATGATCAAATCAGCCTGATCCCTCCAATTCGTAAGCATACTTTTGCCCCTGAAGTGGACCCAGCCGGTTTAATAGATGATGAAGCTGAGTTTGAAGCTTTGAGCGACATTGACTCGGCCTCGTCAACTTTCCAGGACAAAACAACCGACGGAGAAGCGGAGAAGGATAACGCGGAGTCTTCAAGCCCGCCGAAGGAGTGAATCGCCAGGTGTTTAAAAAAAACAATGCTTCATTTATGCAGACTCGGGGAGTCATGTAATAGGGTAGAAAAAACCTCCCAATGTTTGTCATGCCTTCGCGCATGTTCCTGGCGCTTAACACTTTCGTAAACCGCCACTGCTATATATTTCTGGCTTTTATTTCCTTGGCGTGTTAAATTTGCTTGCCTTATTCTACACATAAAACAAGCAAAATTCCCTTGGCATTTTATCGCGTCCGGGGTCACGGAAAGTATTGATAACCCGGAACGCAAACCAAAAAACATCATAAACAGACTGGTTTATGACTATACTTTGCTAAGCATAAGCATAATAGCATACCTGCTATCCTTTGATAATCTTCCCTACTGATATGATGCTCACCGGTACTTAACAACCTGGTGTGACCAATATTAAACCGGAAAGACAAAAATCATCTCATGATGCTTTCACAAGGTCTCAGGATAGTCAAAATAATTTATTCTTATAAATAACCAACATTTACAGGCTTTTGATTCGAATACGATCGGTAAACCGTTCTAAAGGGGTTAAGCTAAGATTCGTATACGATCATATAGCCCCCAGTGGCTTGGCGATGCCGATCAATTGGGTATCGACAGCTATGTTCTCTTTGGTTCGAATATGACCTATGTTTGAACAGGAAGCCCCCAAGTGACCATAAGATTTGTTTAATGATGCTGACTCGAATACGATCCACGTCAGACCCAAAGGGGTTAAGATGTGATTCAAATATGATCAAGAAGCCCCCAAGTGGGTTTGGCAGTATGCCGATCAAGCGGGTATCGACAACTATGTTCTCTTTGGTTCGAATACGACCTATGTTTGAATAGGAAGCCCCCAAATGATCATGGCTAGATTCAGATATGATCATAAGCCGGACCAAAGGGAAAGACGGATTCAGATATGATCCGCTTGCTGTTAGTAGTGTCCACCACCTGGTAAAGAAGACATAAAAACATTCTTTATGGGAAAAAAGGACAGAGGTCCTGCTTTATTGCTTTATATAATATGTACATTGTCAAAAGTATATACATCTTAAGAGCCAGTGGCTTAAGTATAGTAAGGCCGAAGATGGGCGATATTCCACGGCCGGCGGGTCTCCTCCTCCGACTTACACGAGTCCTTGTGTTCTCGAATATCAATGAGGTAATATGACCTGTTGTTCAGATTCTTGCTGACCACAAAGGGTCCTTCCCAAGGTGGCGATAGCTTGTGCATGTCAGACTGATCCTGGATGAGCCGGAGCACCAAATCACCTTCCTGAAAGGTTCTGCTCTTGACCTAACGGCTCTGATAACGGCGCAGGTCTTGCTGGTAAATCGCCGAGCGGGCTATTGCCAAGTCTCGCTCCTCATCCAACAAGGCAAGTGCCTCCTGATGAGCATGTTCGTTGTCCGCCTCAACATAAGCCGCCACATGGGGTGAGTCGTGTCGGATGTCACTTGGTAGAACTGCCTCTACTCCATAGACCATGAAAAAAGGTGTGTAACCCGTAGATCTGTTAGGCGTAGTGTTGATGCTCCATAATACAGAGGGTAACTCCTCCACCCAGCAACCCGGAGTCCGTTTTAAGGGGACAAAGAGCCGGGGCTTAATACCCTTCAGTATCTCTTGATTAGCTCTTTCTGCTTGACCATTGGATTGAGGATGAGCAACAGATGAAGCATCAAGACGGATATGTTCTCATTGGCAGAACTCTTCCATAGCTCCTTTGGAAAGATTAGTACCATTATCAGTTATAATGTTGTGTGGGAAACCAAATCAAAAGATCACCTTTTTCATGAACTGAACCGCTGTGGCTACATCACACTTACTGACTGGCTCCGCCTCAACCCACTTTGTAAACTTATCTACTGCTACCAGGAGATGTGTCTTTTTATCCTTAGACCTTTTGAAGGGTCCAACCATGTCAAGCCCCCAGACTGCGAACGGCCAAGTAATTGGGATCATCCTTAATTCTTGAGCCGGCACATGAGCACGTCGTGAGAACTTCTGACAACCGTCACGTTTACTGACCAGATCCTCCGCATCAGCATGAGCCGTGAGCCAGTAGAAACCTTGACGGAAAGCCTTGGCCACCAGAGATTTTGAGCCGGCATGATGACCACAATCTCCTTCATGGATCTCTTGAAGTATCTCTTGACCCTCCGCAGGTGACACACAATGTTGGAATGCCCCTGTGACACTGAGGTGATGTAACTCGCCATTAACAATTGTCATAGATTTGGACCGCCTGACAATTTGTCTCGCCAAGGTCTCATCCTCAGGCAGCTCTCCCCGGGTCATATAAGCCAAGTATGGCAATGTCCAATCTTGGATGACGTGAAGCGCGGCCACCAACTATGCCTCCTGGTCTGGCACTGCTAGCTCTTCCTCTGTGGGTACCTTGACAGAAGGATTATGCAAAACGTCAACAAAGGTGTTAGGCGGCACCGGCTTATGCTGAGATCCCAACCGGCTTAACGCATCAGCCGCCTCATTCTTCCTTCTATCAATGTGCTCCACTTGATATCCTTTGAAGTGCCCAGCTACAGCATCTACTTCACAACGGTAAGCCGCCATAAGGGGATCTTTAGAATCCCACTTGCCTGAGACCTGTTGAGCCACGAGATCTGAGTCGCCCAAACACCTTACCCGGCTCAAATTCATCTCCTTAGCCATTCGGAGACCATGGAGCAAGGCCTCGTATTCAGCTGCATTGTTAGTACATGGAAACATGAGCTGGAGCACATAGCGAAATTTGTCACCTCGAGGGAAGTTAAAACAACTCCAGCCCCTGAGCCTTCTAACTACCTGGACCCATCAAAGTGAATAGTCCAATACGTATTATCCGGCTTCTCCTCAGGTGCCTGCGACTCTGTCCAATCATTGATAAAGTCGACCAAGGCTTGAGATTTGATAGCAGTACGAGGCATATACTTCAAACCATAGGGCCCAAGCTCAATAGACCACTTAGCGATTCGTCCCGTGGCTTCCCTGTTCTAAATGATGTCTCCCGGAGGGGCTGAACTTACCACCGTTATAGGATGACTTTGGAAGTACTGCTTTAGCTTCCGGTTTGCCATGAACACACCATAAACAAGTTTATACCAATGTGGATATCTTTGTTTAGACTCAATGAGCACCTCGCTGACGTAGTAAACCGGCCGCTGAAGCAGGTGCTCCTTGCCTGCCTCCTTACGCTCCACCACAATGGCAACACTGACGGCCTATGAATTAGCAGCCACATATAACAACAGCGGCTCTCTATCAACGGGAGCCGCAAGAACCGGTGGCTCAGACAACTGTCTCTTTAAATCTTCAAAGGTAGTGTTAGCAGCATCACTCCAGACGAAGGTGTCTGTTTTCTTCATTATCTGATATAGCGGTAAGGCCTTCTCCCCTAACCGGCTTATGAACCGGCTTAAAGCGGTAACACGACCCGCCAGGCGCTGAACATCATTGATACACGCTGGCTTAGCCAGAGAGGTAATCGCCGTGATCTTCTCCAGATTAGCTTCAATGCCTCTGTTTGACACCAGAAAACCCAAGAGCTTGCCCGCAGGTACACCAAACACACACTTGGCCAGGTTAAGCATCATCTTGTAAACCCGGAGATTGTCAAAGGTCTCTCTCAAGTCAGATATCAGGGTTTCCTTTTCTCTGGACTTCACCACAATGTCATCCACATAAGCATGAACATTACGCCCAATTTGATCGTGCAAACAGTTCTCTACACATCGTTGATAAGTCGCCTGGGCACTCTTGAGTCCAAACGGCATAGATACATAATAGAAGGCCCCAAACAGAGTGATGAAAGTTGTCTTCTCCTGGTCCTTAACTACCATCTTGATCTGATGATAACCAGAGTAAGCATCCAGGAAGCTCAAACGTTCACAACCCACCGTAGCATCAATGATTTGATCAATACGGGGGAGAGCAAAGGGATCAGCCAGACAAGCCTTGTTTAAGTCCGTGTAATCACACACATCTGCCAAGTGTCGTTCTTCCTAAGCACTAACACCGGGCTAGCCAACCACTCCAGGTGAAAAACTTCAACAATAAACCCGGCCGCTAAGAGCCGGGCGACCTCTTCCCCAATAGCTTTCCGTCTCTCTTCGTTGAACCATCAGAGAAACTGCCTGACCGGCTTATACTTTGGATCAATATTGAGAGTGTGCTCAGCGAGTTCCCTCGGTACACCCAGCATGTCAGAAGGTTTCCATGCAAAGATGTCCCGGTTCTCATGGATGAACTCGATGAGCGTGCTTTCCTATTTAGGATCCAAATTGGCACTGATACTGAACTGATTAGAGGTGTCTCCTGGGGTAAAGTCAACAAGCTTTGTCTCAGCGGCCGATTTAAACTTCAACGCCGGGTCATGCTCAGTAGTTGGTTTCTTGAGGGAGGTCATATCCGCCGGGTCAACATTGTCTTGATAGAATTTGAGCTCCTCCGCGGCACAGGAAGTCTCAGCGTAAGCCGCGTCACCTTCTTCACATTCCAAGGCCACCTTTCGACTCCCATGCGCAGTGATGGTGCCCTTGTAACCCGACATCTTGAGCTGTAAGTAAACGTAACACGGCTCTGCCATGAATTTAGCATAAGCCGGTCGCCCAAACAGAGCATGATATGGACTCCTGATTTTGACCACTTCAAACGTCAACTTCTCAGCCCTAGAGTTGTACTCATCTCCAAAGGCCACCACCAATTCAATCTTGCCAACTGGGTAAGCCGACTTGCCTGAAACCACCCCATGGGAAACAGTGTTGGATGTTCTCAGATTCTTCTCAGTCAACCCCATGCGCTGAAAAGTCTCGTAGTAGAGGATATTGATGATGCTACCTCCGTCCATGAGTACCTTAGTGAATTTATATCCACCAACCTGGGGTGCTACCACCAAGGCTAACTGACCCGGATTATCGACTCGTGGAGGGTGATCCTCTCTGCTCCATATAATGGGTTGCTCTGACCATCTGAAATAACGAGGAATTGCCGGCTCAATCGAATTTACGGCCCTCTTATGAACCTTCTGGTCACGTTTGCATAAGGTAGTGGTAAACACATGGTACTGCCCACCGCTCAACTATTTCGGATGGCTTTGATAACCCGACTGCTGCTGCTATTGTCCTCCCTGACCAGATTGTTGTTGATTATTTCCACCCGGCTGTCCCTGAAAACCGGAGTTTGAACCGCTGCCCGGGCCATGAAAGCCGCCAGCCCCTGAACCGCCGCCAGATCCATGACTACCATCAAAGGTATTGGAATTTTTAAACGCCTTCATGATCACGCAATCTTTCCACAGGTGTGTAGCGGGGTGCTCCCGAGTGCTGTGTTTCGGGTAGGGCTCATTGAGTAGCTGCTCAAGAGATGGGCCTGACCCGCCGGATCTAGGCCACTTACCCTTACGTCTCTGATTGTTACCCTGTGTATTAGCGTTGTCTACAAGCTCCGGCTTGCCGTCCGCCTTACGCTTATTGCCGCTTTGATTCACCGGGTTGTGCTGTTGACCCTTTCCATTGCCGTTCCTTTTTCCCTTCCCTGTCTTCTCATCGTCAGACGCGGGATCCTTGGTACTATTAGAATTGACATATTTGACTAAAGTCGCCATTAGCGTACCCATATCCTTGCAGTCACGCTTAAGGTGCCCCAGTTTCTGCCTCAACGGTCAAAGCTGCAATTTTTCTCCAACATGAGGACTGCAGATCCGGCATCCATCTTATCAGATGAATGAATTATCTCCTTGACCCGGCGTACCCAATGGGTGGTGGATTCACCCTCCCCCTGCTTACAATTCGTCAAGTCTATGATGATCGGTTTTCCGGGTATTAATTTCCAGAAAATGGCCCTTGTGCTCATCAGCCCCAGGATTACTGTTAGCTGATGAGGCACCAACTTGATACAGAAATTCCAAGCAAAATACAAAATATGTAGTACAAGACTATTCTGGTCTATGAGTACAACAAATGGTTTCTAGTGGTTGATGGCGGAAGCGGTTTGTGGATCATCAGCGTCTATGGGACTCCATTTCCCACAGGAACAGCTGACCAGGATAACTCCTATCTTCGCGAGGCTGCTATCACCGTTGTGTAGGTTCCGGGGCTGTCATCGCCAAGCTCCTCTCCATGCAAGAAATCTGGCCAAGACAATAGCCAGGGACAAGCCAGTGAGTACTTTGAATGTACTCGCAAACATTATGAACACAGGTATAATATAACAATCGATACACATGCTAAAAAAATATATTCTATGATCACAACGTCAGTCATAAAAATAAAATCCTTGATGCATGCAAGAATGTTATTAATATGTAACAATGAATACGTAATGACACAGTAGGAATAAAATGCACCATTCGGATGTCTGAAGCGACATCTCGAATTGATGGTAAAAAAAAACATGCCTCAGTCGGGCGTCTGAGCGACACCACAAAAAGGGCTTATAAAGTAAAATAAATAATAAGCATGCCACAGTCGGGCGTCTCAGTGACACCACATAAAGGGCTTATAAAGTAAATGAATAACAAGCATGCCACAGTCAGGCGTCTCAGCGACACCACATAAAGGGCTTATAAAGTAAATAAATAACAAGCATGCCACAGTCGGGCGTCTCAGC
>NC_041381.1:490001639-490023768 GCF_002162155.2 Triticum dicoccoides | reverse complement strand
ATAAAGGGCTTATAAAGTAAATGAATAACAAGCATGCCACAGTTGGGCGTCTCAGTGACACCACATAAAGGGCTTATAAAGTAAATAAATAACAAGCATGCCACAGTCGGGCGTCTTAGAGACACCACATAAAGGGCTTATAAAGTAAATGAATAACAAGCATGCCATAGTCGGGCGTCTCAGCGACACCACATAAAGGGCTTATAAAGTAAATGAACAACAAGCATGCCACAGTCGGGCGTCTCAGCGACACCACATAAAGGGCTTATGAATAATCACAGTAAATATCCAGGAGGTAGAACCATCCCAGGGATATTCGATAATGCCAATAATATAACGGGTGAGTCCACAACAAAATAATAATCACAATCAACACAAGTCTCAAGTCGTGATCTCAGTTCTGGTTTAACAGTTTCTCCTCCGAAGACCGACACTAAGACCAACCCTTGACCCATCCCAGATTGTAATCCTTAACCATGGACACGGCTATTCGAATAGGTTTAATCTCTGCAGAGGGTGTACTCTTTACCCACGAGTAACGGATTCCTTTAGTCCATCGGGACTAATTCCGTCTACGGCCTTTTAGTTGAAAACACACCTAACTTGCACACACCAGCTTAACTTACCGGTGTCTGGAATCACCCACGACACTTGTTAAGCAAAACTCTAAGTGGGGAGGCTACAACCTCGCGTAGCATGGGATAAATTTATATCGCACGCTCTAAGGGGTGGCCTCCCCTCTCGGTCTCAACCGGAAACACTCATGCCCCCGGACCAGGTGGCCTGCCTACCAGCTACAACCGGTATCTTCCACCATGGCCTCTCTGTACGGTGTGTGCTAGAAAGGGGTTGACGACTTACTGAACCGTACCCTACTTGTTGTAGAGACAAGTGGTAGTACGAAACAAGTATGGGGGTTACTGGAACAAGACTCGATCTATGGTCGACTCAGGAGGTTTTAAGTATTCCCTGCATGATTCGCATAACGAATTTATTTCAAACAACAGACAGAATCACCACTCATCATACCCCTCATGCCATGCCGGACACACTCGTCTCGACGAGGAACTAGGGACAAGCTCGGGTCTACCCAAGACAGAGACTTTCCCGTTTTCCTTCCGGTAGGCACGAAAGGCATACAAGGATGATCATTATCACAAGCATGTCCATTTCCAACAGCAAGGAAATTTCCAAGAAGCATTCATGCGAATGATCACATCACCACATAAAATAACGAGTTCTACGTATTGAGGTGGTGTCATAATCGTGTCAAACAATGCATGCAAAATATTATGCCTAGGTTCAAAATGCTTGCCTTCAAGGTGTGGAAAGGCAGGGTGCACTCCAAAACTTTTGAAAGTTTTCTCCTCTCTCCAAAAATCCTATTTAAAATATTTTTGAATCAATATATAGTTTCAAAAACAGTACCAAAAAGTTGTCTGAATTTTTTTTCAAATAAATCTTAAAATAAACTAGATTAAATTTGAGAGAGGTAGGAAAAATAATCGATTCATTTGGAGTTATATTTAAAAAGTTATAGACAGTCAAAGTTGTGGTCAAAATCTATTTTTAAAATTAAACAGAAAAAGAAAAACGTTTCGATTACTGACCACGTCGAAGGCGCATTTTGGATTTACGCTTCCACTTACTCCAGCATGGACGGCGCGTGAGTCACTGACAGTGGGCCCGCCTGGCCCACTAGTCAAGTTTGATTGGTCTTTCCTCCCTCCTCTTCCTCTGCCCGAACGGAGGCGGGACTCCGGCGATGCTCGCCGGTGAACGGCGGCACCGTTCGGGAAACCGAGGCCATCCGCGGGCTCAGGGGGTCGAGGCGGTCACTCTGGTAGTCGCTTTGGTCTCTGAGGTGGATGGAGCTGCCGGCGGCGAGTTCCGCAACGGATGGTGGCCGTTGGGCAGAGTGGGTTTTCTCCCGCGGCGAGTCCAGATCAAAATTGAGCAGGGGGATGGACTCACGAGGGGGAGAGGGAGCTCCTGGTGAAGATAGTGGAGAGGGGGAGGCTCTGGTGGCGCCGGAATGGCCAGGACAGTGGCGGCGGTTGCGGTTGCCGGAGATGGGGAAGAAGACCTCCCCGGGTCGATGGGCTGCCACGGGGGAACTAGGGGAGCGGTTTGAGGCTGCCTGGGGAACGAGACGTGCTCGGGGGCCTCTTCTTATAGTGCAACGAGGTTGGTTTGCGGCGGCCGTGGATAGGTTCGCCGGTGAACCGCCTCCCTGTTGCTGCGGAGTACGTGGCGGCGACGAGCGCTAGAGGACGCGCTTGTGGATGAGGTTGAGCTGCCCCAGGGGCAGATGGCGAGCGGGAGAGGCTCGGGCGGCACCGACCTGGCAGAGATGAGCTGCGGACGCCGATGTGCCGCCAAGGGGCTCTGACGGTGGTGCTGCAGGGCACCAGGGCTGCTTGGCGTGATGCGGTGAGCAGCCGAGTGAGTGGCGCGGCTCTGCAGAGTGGGCAAAACCAGGGGCGCGACGCGGTGGCTTGGGCGCGGCACGTGCAAAACGCGTGCTCTGCTCGCGCCCAGAGCACGCACGGGATGTGCTCGACAAAATGCCAGGGCGTGCTAGAGGTCTCGGGTGAGGTTGGGGTTTAAGAGACCTAGGTTAGGAGTAACTGGGAGTTTATTGGACAAGGTAGTTAGCCAAGGGAAGCAAGTTCATAGTGCAAAGTAAAACTCATGTCAAAACTGGTCATGCCCATAAAGTGTTTGACAGAATGCCACATGCACCTAGGCATTTCTTGGAGTGGTCAAATCTTCCAGAGTGTGGTCTCTTTAGATGAATGAGAGGGTGGTGAGGTTAGTTTGCCAAAAGAAGAAACTTGCTAGTGCAAGTTTTGCAAATCTTCAGATTTGGACAGAAAGAACATGGCATGATTGCAAGAACTAGAATTGCTCCAATGAGTCCAACCTCTTGGACTTAAGGTTTTAGCAGGGAGGGCTACAAGTAGGAAAAGAAATCACAGCAACAGGAGCAAGTCAAAATATAGATGTAGTACAATACATCAAGTTGGACCAGAATGAAGATGAGGATGGTTCAGTCAAATCTTTCAAAGGACATCACTGGGTTTTTGCAAAAAGTTAATTAATATACTCCTATTGACATCCCAAAATTTTGGTAGAAGTTTTAAAGAAATTTTTAAATAGGTTGTAGTGCAAAACTGCCCACTGGACCAGATTTGAAAACTACGTGTAGAACTCAAAATATTCAATGAATGGAATATATTTTTGCATAAAAGTGTTTTAAAAATATCACATGACATCTCCAATTTTTGGTGGAATTTTTGAAAGAATTTATCAAAGGGTTGCAGTGCAAATGGAACCCTAAACTTTTGAAAAACTAAATTAGAGAAATAAAGCTCAGGGAAAAAATGATTATATAGATAATCCCACTGATAAAAGAATTGTTTTACTTGAGAGGGCAAATGAGTCCAATAAAATTGGGTAGTTTTTCCACTTGAGGTAAAAACTCCATAAAAATAAAGGGAAGAAAGGTTCTGAAATCAAAAGAAAATCCAGAAAACAAAAGTTTAAGTCTCCTGGCAAAATTTTAATTAATTAAAACAAGGTTAAAATTTTGGGGTGTCACAAAGTCCACGACCGACATAGATTGCTTACAGGTGTCCTTGAAGTTCTGGATGAAACGAGCTTTTAACTCCTCCCACGAACCAATGGAATTGGGTGGTAAACTTTTTAATCAAGACCGGGCCGTTCCATCTAACATCATGGTGAAATATTTAGCCATTGCCGCGTCACTGAGTTCCAACAGCTCCATGGCCATCTCATAACTCTCAATCCATGCTCCAGGCTATAAGTCGGCCGTGTAATTCGGCACCTTTCGAGGTCCCTTGAAGTCCTTGGGCAGGCGCACGTTGCGCACAGCCGGTATCAAACAAGGAACACCACCGGTTCTGGTGGCTACTCCCATCTCAATAGAAGTCGTTGGATACTCTGGAATATTCTGATGAGCCGCCTGTTGAGCCACCAGCTGAGCCGCCCGCTCGTTCTCCTGACGTACTCGGTCTTGCACCGGGTTATAGCCACCATGTTGGTCATGGCGTTGGGCGTTGCTTGACAAAGCTTCAGACTCCATGTGCCTGCTATAACTCGGGCTTCGGTTCTGACGGGGCGGTGCTAACCAAGGAGGAGGAGTTGAATGAATCATATCCCGGCTATAAGAATAGGTCTCTTGCTGAGCCAGGGCCGTCTGGACAAGTTCTCGGATCCTCCGGGTCTCCACCGTTGTTGGATCATCACCGTACACTGGGAGAGCCGCCAGACGCGCTGATGCTACGATTAAATTCTCCATGGGGTTGGAAAAGTGACCCTCCGGAATCGGCACATAATGCGGTGGTGCCATGCTCACATGAGGAGGCGGCCTCTCTCGAGGCTGAGCCGATCCTCCTGCTCTGGCTGTCATAAGCTGATTGGCATCTGGCGGGTTACTTGGGCCGGCTCCGGGTGTAGCGAAAAGAACCCGAGGGTCATAATTCCGAGGTAAAAGAGATTGGGTTTTCTGGTGTCTCCTCCTCATTACCTCATTGGATGTGTTTAAGCTCATCGTGAGCTGGTAAGCTTCTGACTTCAACCGTTGTGCCCGGGCGTCGAGAGCCACCCGCTCTGTAGCTAGTCCAGTATCCTCAGCTGCCAAGGCCTCCTTGGCTTGAGCTATCTCCTCATGTACCCGTGCCACCTCCGTGTCATGCTCATCTTTGTTCGCAGGGATAACCGTGGTGGTTAACAGGGCTGTAAGCTTATCCATGAGATCTATCAGCACTTGAGCTGGCGGGCGCATAGGGCCTCCTGCCCCGGCCGCTCCTATCCCGGACGTAATTGCAGCAGCGGCTGTAGAGTTTTGGCCGGGTTGAGTCCCAGCCATGAAGACTCCTGCCCAATTCAGCGACTCACAGGGGTTCGGAATACTGAAGCCATCGGAATAGCCCCCGAGCATGCCATCTTGTACTTGATACAGCGAATCTGTTGAACCGGTGGACGAATCACCGTCAGAGTGGACGGCCGTCTCACCACCATCTTCAGGTCCTTCAGAAAGCTCTTCTCCGTGGACGCAGCCCACAAAGACACGCTTCATGCTGGGTTGAGCTCGGGCGGGTTTCGCACGCTGAGTCGTCTCAACGAGGTCGGTGCAGTTGTCCGTCTCAGGCCCCGGCTCACCAATCCGGCCGATGAAGACGTGGATCCCTCCGAAGGGGACCCGGTACCCATACTCAATTGAGCCGGCGTCGGGGCCCCAGCCTTCATCGTCGATGTAGATCTTGCCGCGATGACTCTTGGTCATCCGGCCCACTACGTATCCCTTGAGCCCTTCGAAGTTGCCCTTCAAGAACTCAAATCCACCGTGCGCTGACCCCACGGTGGGCGCCAACTGTCGTGGAATTCTCACGTCAGATGTCCTCGTGAAAGGACTTAGTTGTGGAGCCATCACAACTAGGAAGCTTGAAGGGGTTAATCGAGACAAGGGACACGCGAGGTTTTATACTAGTTTGGCCCCTTACGGTGAAGGTAAGGCCTACGTCTAGTTGGGTTGGTATTGATGTTCGATGACCAGGGAGCGAGATACGCTATGCCCGGCTCTCGATGAGTTGTTTCTTGCCCTAAGCCGCCAGGAGGTCGTCCCCTTATATACACGGGTTGACGCCCTGCGGCTTACAGAGTCCCGGCCGGCTTATAAATAGTGTCCGGCTCGGTGACTAGTTAAGTCTACCTTATGATACAAGTCATATTATTATGGAGGTTTATTACAACGGGCCTTAAGTCGTCTGCGGGCCTTAAGCCCTCTATGAACCGCCATCTTCACCTTTGGTCTTGGGCTTCTCTCTGGTAAGTCTTCTTTGCGTAACCCGGCCCCTCCTGGGTGGCTTACACAAATAGTTATATCCCCAACACCTAGGATTTCCAAAATAAAAACAGGCAATCACTGGGTTCCCCAGGTGCCTCAATCCACCCAGATGTGTATTTAAGTTGCCACCTTAATGTTAACCATACTTAAAATAATTCTCAAACTTCCATGTGTGAAACACGATCCAATCCCCGTCTACGAGCATGGCTAAGCAAAATAAGCATAACGTATATTCCTAGGGTGATCAAAAGGTATTAGGTTCCTACCTCAAGCACTGCAACCAAAACCACAAGTTCCCAATCCTACCAATGCAAATATGTGTGGGGCAGAACTAATGCATAGTAAAAACTGGGTATAAAAGAGTATGATCAAAGTGTAACTTGCCTTGCTGACGATCTGCAAACTCTAGAGATTCGTGATAACAAGCTTCGCACTCCGGGTAATCTAGCGTAGACAAACAATAGCATACATAAACAATCACTCAAACGAAACACGAGAAAACTCGAGAAAATATCGAAATCGAAGAAGAAACAAGAAACGGCTTAAACTAAAAAGAGTCAAAACCTAATAGCATTATTAACATGTGAATTAGATCTTAACAGTAGGTACAAGTGATTAGCTACGATTTGCAAAAAGAAACAACTCAAACGGAGCAACGAAACTCAACAAACGAAAGAAACAAGATCATTTACTAATCTGGACTAAAGTCAAATTTATAGTAAAAAAATCATCTTCAAGTTAATTAACTAGAAAGAGGGCTTCGAGATAAACATTTAGGCGTTGGTTTCATCTAAGTTGGATAAAGGAGTAAGAAGTTATACTAGTTTAAAGATCAGGGGCTAAATCGCGATAAAAATAATCACGGATAAGTCCCTGGCCAAAAATAAAATAAAAAGAAAAGACTAACGAACGAACGATCGCTGTCTGAACCTAATCGGCGAACAACGTTCGTTTAAATGAACGAACGGACGACATCCGCTAAATAAATAAACCGACGAAAAACCGATCTAAGAAAATAAACCGGAAAAACTAAAAAAATCGGGGTTAATAAAAAACCAACCGGTCAATGGTGGTCAATGGCGGCGGCTCCGGCTAGATCCGCGGCGGCGGCGGCGTTCGGCAACGACGGCAACGACACGAGTGGCGCGGAGCACGACGTGGGGTGGCATCGACGTCGGGGGGTGGCGGCGGCGTGGGTGAGGGCAGGCGGCGGCGCGGCGGCTTGGGGGCTCGAGGGGGCCTCGGGTGCGCTTTATAAAGGGGGGAGGGCGGCGACTGCCTTGGGGAAGGGGGCGACCGAGAGGAGTGCGGCTCAGACTCCTCGGCGTCCGTGCGCGGTGCAGCGCAGCGGGAAGAAGGCAGTAGCGCATGAGTGGGTCGGCTGGGCTTCGGCCCAGCCGGTCCGGAGAACTTTTTTTACAAAAATATCACCCGAAAAGAAAAAGATCCTAATAAAATAAAAAATTCTAAAAATTCCAAAACAATTTTTCACCGTCTAATTAAAATATTTAGAACAAATTGAACATTTTTCTGGCCTAAAATGCAATTTTGAAAAATGCATATATTTCTAATAGCAAATAAATTACTAGAAAAAACATAATTTGATTTTAAAATTCTTTCTCCAATATTTCTCTGAATTTGAAGAAGTCATATTATCTTTTCTCATTTATTTGTAATATCAGAAATAATTGGAGACAGAAATAATAAAATCAAATTGATCCCTTCTTCTAATTTGAAAAGAATTCAAATATGAATTTTGTGAAACCTCCAACTCTCTTCGTGGGTCCTTGAGTTGCTTAAGATTTCTACGATCTCAACCAAAATGCAAGAATAAATATGATATGCATATAATGATCTATGTATAACATCCAAATTGAAAATTGGGATGTTACAAACCTACCCCCCCTTAAGATGAATCTCGCCCTCGAGATTCGGGTTGGTCAGCAAAAAGGTTTGGGTGGTCTCTACGAAGGTCTTCCTCTCGCTCCCAGGTGGCTTCCTCCTTGGTATGGTGGCTCCACTGAACTTTGCAAAACTTGATAACCTTGCTACGAGTAAGTCGGCTAGAAAACTCGAGAATCTTGACTAGCTTCTCTTCATAGGTCAAACCACTGTCTAAATGAATCACTTCTAGTGGCACTATATCTCTCAGAGGAATACCAGCCATCTCTGCATGGCACTTCTTCAACTGGGAAATGTGAAACACATTTTGAACTCCTGACAATCATTCTGGCAATTCTAGCTTTTATGCAACTTCTCCCATACGTTCCAGAACTCGGTATAGTCCCACAAAATGTGGTGCTAGCTTTCCCTTAACTCCAAAACGCTTAACTCCTCGAAGCGGGGACACACGAAGATATACTCTGTCTCCGACTTTGTAAACTGTCTCCTTGCGTTTAGAATCCGCATAACTCTTCTGCCTGGACTGGGCTACCTTGAGTCTGTCGCGGATCAACTTAACCTTCTCTTCAGAATCTTTGATTAAATCTGGTCCAAACAACTGTCGATCTCCAACTTTGTCCCACGACAGTGGTGTCCTGCACCTCCTTCCGTACAAAGCTTCGAAAGGGGCCATCTTCAGACTGGCTTGATAACTATTGTTATAAGAGAACTCTGCATATGACAAATTGTCGTCCCAACTAGATCCATAATCTAGTGCACAAGCTCTCAACATGTCTTCCAAAATCTGATTGACTCACTCGGTCTAGCCATCTGTCTGTGGATGAAAGGTTAAACTGAACTGTAGCCTAGTACCCAAAGTCTCATGCAACTGATTCCAAAACTTTGAGGTAAACTTGGTTCCTCTATGCGATACAATGGTCCTCAGAACTCCATGAAGACATACGATCCTGGTCATGTATATCTTCGCCAACTTGGCACTCATATAAGTGGTCTTCACCGGGATGAAATGAGCTACCTTCATCAAACGATCGACTACAACCCAGATAGAGTCATAGCCTGAGCGAGTCCTGGGCAATCCTATGATAAAGTCAATGCCTAGCTTATCCCACTTCCATTCAGGAATCAACAATGGTTGTAGCAATCCAGCTGACTTTTGATGCTCTGCCTTAAATCTTTGACATACATCACATACTGCTACATATTCAGCAATATCCTTCTTCATTCCTGTCCACTAGAAAGTTTCCTTTAAATCCAGATACTTCTTAGTGTTTCCTGGGTGAATTGAATACGGTGAATCATGGGCCTCCTGCAGAATCAACTTCCTGATCTCGGGGTCATTAGGCACATAAACGCGATCCTCAAACCATAAAGTATCATGCTCATCCTCACGAAATCCTTTAGCCCTTCCTTTACTCATCCTTTCCTTTATCTCAGCAATCTCCTTGTCAGTCTTCTAGGCTTATTTGAACTTACCCATCAAAGTGGACTGAATTTCCAATGCTGCTACATAACCTCTCGGAACTATTTCCAAACATAGCTCACAAAGATCCTCTGCTAACTCCTTGGGTAATCCTCCGGTCATGAGCGTATTGACATAACTCTTGCGGCTTAACACATCTGCTACTACATTGGCCTTTCCGGGAAGATAGTGCAATTTCATATCGTAGTCCTTAATGAGCTCCAACCATCTCCTTCGCCTGAGATTTAACTCCTTCTGCGTGAAGATATATTTCAAACTCTTATGATCCGTGTATACCTCACAATGGTTTCCGATGAGAAAATGTCTCCATGTCTTCAGCGCATGCACTACAGCTGCTAACTCCAAATCATGCGCAGCGTAATTCAGCTCATGGGGTTTAAGTTGTCGTGAGGCATATGAAACAACTCTGCCTTCCTGCATAAGCACTGCTCCAAGTCCTCGACGTGAAGCATCGCAATAGAATTGATAATACTTGTGTTGGTCTGGAAGAATCAGCACTGGGGTTGTAATCAAACGTTTCTTCAACTCCTGAAAATTGGCTTCACACTCCTCAGTCCATTTAAACTTGGTGTCCTTCTTTAATAACTCCGTCATAGGCTTTGCAATCCTGGAGAAATTCTCAATGAACCTCTGGTAATATCTTGCGAGTCCAAGGAAACTCCTGATCTCTCCAACTGATGCGGGTGCCACCCATTTAGTCACAGAAGCAACCTTGGTAGGGTCTACTGCTATTCCTTCTCCGGATATAACATGTCCGAGAAATCCAACTCCCTTTAACCAAAACTAACATTTGCTGAACTTGGCATACAACTGATGTTCTCTGAGCTTCTCAAGAACCAAATGCAAATGCTCCTTATGCTCGTCTTCATTCTTTGAGTAGATCAATATATCGTCAATGAACACCATGATGAACTTATCCAAAAACTCCATAAACACCTTGTTCATCATGTTCATGAAATAGGCAGGCGCGTTAGTCAGACCAAATGACATAACGGTATACTCATATAGCCTGTACCTTGTGGTTAAAGCTATCTCAGGTATATCCTACTCTCGAATCTTCAACTATTGATAACCCGATCGAAGATCGATCTTAGAGAAGACTTTAGCTCCTTGCAACTAGTCAAACAAATCATTGATCATCGGCAATGGGTATTTGTTCTTGATTGTCACCTCATTCAACGCACGATAATCAACAACCATCCTTAATGATCCATCCTTCTCCACTAGAAGCACTGGGCTCCCCAAGGTGACGAACTTGGTCGTATGTAACCCTTATCCAGTAACTCCTTAATCTGCTTCTTAATTTCCTCCAAATCCTGTGCGGGCATCCGATATGGTCTCTTTGATATTGTCCCGGTGCCTGGCAATAGCTCAATCAAAAACTCAATGTCACAGTCCGGTGGCATGCCTGGCAACTCCTCCGGAAATACATCAAGGTAATCCTTCACCCCTAGTACTTCCTCCTGTACAACTCCTGATAAGGAATTCACTTGAGTCCTCTTCGGCACATGCCGGGATATATACTTGATCCTTCTTCCTTCTGGGGTGGTGAGGAATATCGACTTACTAGCACAATCAATGTTCCCTCCATACTTTGATAACCAATCCATGCCTAATATTATACCTAGTCCTTGTGACTCCAAAATTATTAGGTTCGAGGGAAACTCATAATTACCAATCCTTAAGGGTAACCGATCACACCATAGGCTGGCCATATACTCTTCTCCTGGTGAGCTTACTAACATGGGTGACCTAGGGGCTTGGGTTGGCAGTTTATACTTATCCACAAATCTCCTTGATATGTATGAATGCGATGCACCAGTATCAAAAAGTACAAGTGCGGGAAATGAATTAATCAAAATCTTACCGACAACTGCGTCGGGTTGATCCTCAATCTCCTCCATGCTGATGTGGTTCACCTGACCTTTGGTGAAGGGGTTGGGATTCTTGGCAGAACTCCCATTGCCATTTCCATTCTTCACGTCAGGGCATTCGTTGGCATAATGTCCAGTCTTCTGGCACTTGTAATAGGTAACATGGATCAAATCCTTCTTGGCTGGTGTTGAAGGGTTGGAGCGGTTCTGGATGCTGCTTCCTCCATTACCATTGCCATTCCTGGGGCCACTATGGGTGTGCAAACTTGCTCCATTGTGCGTGTGTCCTCCATGGTTGTGGGTATGTCCTCCCGAGTACGGGGAATGGCGAGGCTTCTGCTGAGCTCCTAAAGTATACCTCCCCTGTCCATACTTCCTCTTGCGATTATCAATTTGTTGTTGCTTGCCTTCAGTCATAAGAGCCCTGTCTACCAACTCCTAGTAGTTGTTGAATGTTGCCACCATCAACTGCATGCTCAGCTCATCATTCAGTCCTTCCAAAAACTTCTCCTACTTAGCGGCATCTTTAGTTACGTCATCAGGGGCATAGCATGCTAACTTACTAAACTCATCCACATACTGGCCCACTGTACGTCCTCCTTGGCGCAAGTTGCGAAACTCACGCTTCTTCATGTTCATAGCTCCTGCTGAAACATGGGCAGTGCGGAAAGCCTGCTGAAACTGATCCCATGTAACAGTGTCAATGGGGTAAGTGGCTGTGAAATTCTCCCACCATGATGTTGCGGGTCCATCAAGCTGATGTGCGGTAAAACGCACTCTCTCCGCATATGTGCATCCTGAAGTGGTCAGCTCCGTTCCAATCTTGCGGAGCCAATCATCTGCAACAATCAGTTCGGTGCTACTAGAGAACATCGGCGGATTCAACCTTAGGAAACGGGCTAGGTGATCAACAGGGGGTGGTGGTGGGTTATTGTTGTTGTTGCCTTGGTTCTGATTCTGGACTAAAAGTTGCATCAAGGTATTCTGCTGCTGGATCAACTGAGTGAGCTCCGGTGGGTAGGAAAATCCATTGTCACGTCTTGGAGGCATCTGATAGTTTATAAAGGGTGAGAAAACAGAATAGAATTGGGGTATAAGAGAGATTCACTACCCATAATGCTCATGAGACAAACACAATCAATTTCACTTCAATCAATAGCACACAGGTCACGCAAAAATTGTCTAACCTATAACTACAAACTCGATCGTTGCAACTACTTGGAGGGAAAATACTACTAATTACAGTGGTGGTCGTCTAGAAATTTTCATCAGAAGAAGACTCCATAATATCTGCTCCAGCTTCATCAACATAGTCATCATCGCTATCAGGGTCGGAGTTGGGTACGTCGAGGATGATGTAGTCTCCTGGCTGGGTGTCCTTCTTTGGCGCGGAGTCTCCCATGAATACTCCTAGCTTCCTTGTCAGGTCGTCATTCTTTTCCACTAATATAGCAATCTCCTCCTCGTATCCATCGCCTGTAGACTTGATCTCCTCTTCCAGCTCATTGTTTCTCCTCACCAGTTTCTTGATCTTCTTCATGGGGATAATTTGTTGATTCTCCTGTCGACGAATATGATCTCCCATCTCTTGAATGTATGCTGCAATTGATCCATCCCTCCTGGTATGAATCATCTCCAATTTGTCATCTCAACGGCCACATATCTGGTAGATGGTATTGTCCAACTCGTTGTGATACACCTCACATATGCGTCCAAAGGTGATATGTGCGGCCATGCTCTTTACAATACTCCAGCTTGGCGCATCCAGATAGAAATCAATAGGCTCCATTGTTGGCGCAAAGGTTCTCCCAGGTATCTAGACTTTAATCTTCCATCCCTCCTCTTCCGGTACAGATGTAGCGAAAGTCCCCGTGAAGCTTGGTAGTCCGATGTTCACATACTTAATTAGTGACTTTCTTCAAGTGCTTTCCGAAAGGGGTGTCATCATCCGGCTGAGCGAACTTGTTCCTGGGATCCGCCATCTATAGAGTAGGAAAAGAGGAGAATTAGAAATGAGTAAAGAAGAGAAATCATGTGGCTCATTCTAGTGGTCGCGTCCTACAGTCAGTGTGGGCTCTAATACCATCTTGTAACGACCAGACCTCAAACAGTCAAGTCTCTGTGCATCAGTGTCATCCCTGGATCGGTAATGCTGACACACACAATACTCGAGGATTTATAATAGAGTTTCAATCACACACTTATTACATCAAATCCTCATAAAGAGTATGATTACATAAATGAATCATGGCTGAAGACCATCTAAACTAAATAATAGCGGAAGGCTTCAAAGGTAAATGAGTCCATCAACTCCAACGGCATAGCTGAGTGCAAAACAACGACCTATCTCACCTTATTCGTCGTCTGAGTAGTCTGCAACATAAGACGTTGCAGCCCGAAAATGGGTCAGCACATGGAATATGCTGGCATAGTTACACTGTAAAGCAATGATAATGCAAGAACTATATCTACATGCAATATTTTGCTGGTGGAGGCTGTATGTTTCATAGTTTTGCATAAAGCCAGTTTTTCCCTACAACAAAGGAATAAATTTTATTAACTACTCCCATGTTGCCCATTATTTGAGAAGGTAACCCCAACTCAAATCCCAATTAAAAGTATAATCGTTAACCCAACATCACAATTAATTAGAGTAACATGTTGAGATCACATCAATAGATTCAAGTACCAGATACTCAAGATGTCCTAACCATGATTAGTTTATACACTCTGCAGAGGTTTGCACACTTTTCCCCACAAGAGTCGATCTCCTCCGTTGGTTTTTCTCGCACTACATGATGTTTGAGAAATGGATGACCGAGACACAGTCTTTCAGAAGTGTTAGCATCTTATGATGGGTAGACCGTACCACCTACACCCCCTTCATCTGCTAGTCTACCACTGTAAGAGGTCACATGACTTACTTAACTGTGCCAGAGCCCATAATGGCATGTGGCTACATAGGGAAGTTTCTAGCATGAACAATCTTATGATCCCTTTGAGCCCGGGTGGCGATCCATAGGATAATCACCGGTAACCCCGGGATTTCCAAAATAAAAACAGGCAATCACTGGGTTCCCCAGTTGCCTCAATCCACCCAGATGTGTATTTAAGTTGCCACCTTAATGTTAACCATAATTAAAATAACTCTCAAACTTCCATGTGTGAAACACAATCCAATCCCCGTCTATGAGCATGGCTAAGAAAAATAAGCATAACGTATATTCCCGGGGTGATCAAAAGGTATTAGGTTCCTACCTCAAGCACTATAACCAAAACCACAAGTTCCCAATCCTTCCAATGCAAATATGTGTCGGGCAGAACTAATGCATAGTAAAAACTGGGTATAAAAGAGTATGATGAAAGTGTAACTTGCCTTGCTGACGATCTGCAAACTCTAGAGATTCGTGATAACAAGCTTCGCACTCCGGCTAATCTAGCATAGACAAACAATAGCATACATAAGCAATCACTCAAATGAAACACGAAAAAACTCGAGAAAAGATCTAAATCGAACAAGAAACAAGCAATGACTTAAACTAACAAGAGTCAAAACCTAACAGCATTATTAACATGTGAATTAGATCTTAACATTAGGTACAAGTGATTAGCTACGATTTGCAAAAAGAAACAACTCAAACGGAGCAACAAAACTCAACAAACGAAAGAAACAAGATCGTTTACTAATCTGGACTAAAGTCAAATTTTACAGTACTAAAATCATGCTCAAGTTTATTAACTAGAAAGAGGGCTTCGAGACAAAGATTTAGGCGCTGGTTTCATCTAGTTTGGATAAACGAGTAAGAAGTTATACTAGTTTAAAGATCAGGGGCTGAATCAAAATAAAAATAATCGCGGATAAGTCCCTGGCCGAAAATAAAAAAAGAAAAGACTAATGAAAGAACGTTCGCTGTCTGAACCTAACCGGCGAACAACATTCGTTTAAACGAACGAATGGATGAACGTCCGCTAAATAAATAAATCGATGAAAAACCGATCTAAGAAAATAAACCGGAAAAACTAAAAAAATGGGGTTAATAAAAAAACCGATCAAAGGTGGCGGCGACGTCCGGTGATGGCGGCGACGACGCGGGTGGCGCGAGGCGCGGCGTGGGGTGGCGTCAGCGTCGGCGGGTGGCGGTGGCGCGACACGGCAGCTACGAGGCGGCGCGGCCGAGGGCAGGCGGCGGCGCGGCGGCTTGGGGGCTCCAGGGGGCCCCGGGTGCGCTTTATAAAGGGGGGAAGCGGCGGCTGCCTTGGAGAAGGGGGCAGCCGAGAGGAGTCCGGCTCGGACTCCTCGGCGTCCGTGCGCAGTGCGGCGCGACACGGCGGGTGGAAGGCGACGACGCGGGAGTGGGCCGGCTAGGCTTCGGCCCAGTCGGTCCGGAGAACCTTTTTCTAAAAATATCGCCCAAAAAGAAAATATCCTAATAAAATAAAAACAATCTAAAAATGCCAAAACAAATTTTCACCATCTAAATAAAATATTTAGAACAAAGTGAACATTTTTCTGGCCTAAAAATGCAATTTTAAAAAATGCATATTTTTCTAATAGAACATAAAATACGAGAAAAAAACATAATTTGATTTTAAAATTATTTCTCCAATATTTCTATGAATTTGAAGAAGTCATATTATCTTCGCTCATTTATTTGTAATATCGGAAATAATTGGAGATAAAAATAATAAAATCAAATTGATGGCTTCTTCTAATTTGAAAAGAATTCAAATATGAATTTTGTGAAACCTCCAACTCTCTCTGTGGGTTCTTGAGTTGCTTAAGATTTCTAGGATCTCAACCAAAATGCAAGAATAAATATGATATGCATATAATGATCTATGTATAACATCCAAATTGAAAATTGGGATGTTAGAGAACATGATAACAATACAAATTCTTTCATTTGGTTGTGAATGGAAAACATAAAAAAAAGAATATTCCATCTTGAACAAGATGAGGGGACCAGTGTCGGTCAGGGCCCTCTTAAATCTTACACAACTAACTTTTATAAGCGTATTTTTTAGCTCTATGCAATCCAATTTTGCATCCCTGGTGGAAGATGCCATTGAAGATATACCTCAACTCTCTACCGAGGAAAATGATGTGCTAACAACACCTTTCTTAGAAAAGGAGGTGTTTGAGGCCATATCTCACATGCAGTGTAATAAAGTGTCGGAACAAAATGGGTTCCTTGCTGAGTTCTACCAGAAATGTTGGGGGGTCGGAAAGGGTGATCTTCTTCCAATGTTTGAGGATTTTATGATGATCTTTCGTTATCTTGTCTTAACTTTAGAATTATCATGTTTTTACCCAAGATTGTGGATGTTGTTCAGATTGAGCAATTTAGGCCCATCTTCCTGTTGAACATCGGTTTTAAAATCTTCACGAAGGCGGGCACTAATGGATTGTCTGCTATTGCTCATACGGTCATGCTCTCAATGCAGACTGCCATTATGCCTGGTCGCAATATTCTTGAGGGAGTAGTTGTCCTTCAGGCGACGATCCATGAGCTCCACACTAAGGAACTCGATGGAGTTATATTAAAAGGTGGACTTTGAGAAGGCATACGACAAGTAAAGTGATATTTTCTTCAATGAGCCCTTTGCATGAAAGGTTTCACGGCTCAATGGAGGAAACAAGTGGCTTCTTGCAATCAGGACGGGTGTGTTGGGGTTAAGGTCAATAATGGCATCAACCATTATTTCCAAACTCCAAAGAGACTGAGGTAAGGTGAACCCATGTCGCCAATCTTATTTAATATAGTGGTGGATATGTTGGCTATTCTCATAGCAAGAGCTAATAAGGATGTTTAGGTTGGGGGCTTATCCCGCATCTGGTTGATGGAGGTGTGTCTATCCTCTAGTATGTGAACTAATGGCGTCTTCATTATGAAGTCTATGTATGCAGATCTTATGAACCGTGGACCTATTTTTTGCAAAATTCATATTTGGAAAACGAAAGTCCCTTCTAAGATGAAAGTTTCCATTTGGTTTTTGCAAAGGGAGGTAGTTCTTCACAAAGATAACCTTTATAAACGTAACTTGCATGGCGACAAAAAATGTTGTTTTTGTGATCAGGAGAAGAAAACTCATCATTCATTTATGTCATGTTCGTTTACTACAATGATCTGGTGCATAGTTCATGTTAAATACAATTTAGAATCACCAATGTGTATTTCAAATTTGTTTGGAAACTCGTTAGGTGGTTTTGGCAAATTTGACAATTTTGACTTGTGGATGAATTCATTTCACAAAATGAACTGCTTCTAAATTTTTTTCACTCTGTAAGTGCATCTAGTGCCACCCCTAGTTGGTTTTGGAGTATTGATGACAAACCTGGTTGAGGGACTAATGTGTTTGTGAGAATTGCAGGATAACACAGGTAGTAGTCCCTCATTGATTCGGCTTACTTACCGGAGATGACCCCTAAAAATGTGTGAAGACATTGAAGACAATGGTGGTCTGTGAAGCTATTCACGTTGAAGACTATGACACAAGAAGACATTGAGTGAAGACTATGGAGTGTGAAGACTTAGTGGTTTCGTTGTTTCCTTTTCTTCTTTGTTGAGTCATAGGAACCACCGCACTGTTAAGTGGGGTCCAAGTGAACAAAGTCAGAATGACTGAAGTGATGCTCAACCAAATCCTATGTCTTCGAGCGAAGACTATGAGTGCAAATCTTATCCAGAGTCGGATAAGTCAGCTTTACATATAGCCCAAGTCAAGCTGTCGCGTGTGTTTGAAATCTGACCATTGTGACACATGTCAGTTCCTTAGTGACCCAGGGTCATTTCGGACAAATTAGGTCGGGTTGCCCAGTGGCTATAAATAGCCCACCCCCTACACCATAAATTGGTGGCTGCTCAGAGTTAGTACACGGCTTTTGTCGTTTTGAGAGCAACCCACCTCCGAAGCCTTTGAGAGAGAATCCTTGCGAGGACAAAGCCCAAACCACCCAGAGCCCAAAGAGTGTTTGGCATCACTGAAGTCTTTCTGTCCGCGTGATCTGAAGACTTGTTACACTTGAGGACTGTGAATCCTCCAGCCGGTTAGGCGTCTCGTTCTGAGCATCCAAGAGCCATTGTGGATTGCCGGTGAACGAAGTCTGTGAAGGTTTGGAAATCTACCTTGAAGACTTACCAGAGTGATTGGGAGCGGACTAAGTGTCCTTAGCTCAAGGGGAATAAGGTGAAGACGCAGTCTTTTGAGTTGAATCTCAGCATCCCTAACCACACGTACAGTTGTCGCAGCAACTGGAACTGGTCGAACAAATCCCTGTCCTCCTGAAGCTACTGGTTCTATCTCTCACTTCTCTCTACTTATAGTTTGTCTTCGTGAAGTCATTGCCTGCTAGCATTATCTGTTTGACTTCACTGTGTGACTACCTGTTTTGATTGGCTTCATACTATCTTCCATCCTGATCTTTACTACCTAGCTGCTAATAGTCTTTGTGCTTTCACTTCATTGATTGAATACTTGACTATGGCTTGTCTAGTGTAGTCTACGTTCCGCTGCATACGAATAGTGTTGTTTCTATTGTTTGTCTTAAAAACTTCCATGTTTTGAAGACTTTCATAAAAACCGCCTATTCAGCCCCCCTCTAGTCGATAACTAGCCCTTTCAATTGGTATCAGAGCAAGGTACTCCCTTGTTCTGTGTGATTCGGTTTAACCACCTGGAGTTTTAGCTATGTCGACTGCAGGGATAATCAAAGTCTCCGCTGCGTGCCCCATCTTCGATGGCACTGAGTATCCCTACTGGAAGAATAGGATGCGCATGCATCTTGAAGCCATTGATGTCGATCTATGGTATGTCGTCAAGAACGGTGTTCCCAAGACTGGTGAAGGTGTCACCCCTGCTGATGTCAAGAAGTTCATTCAACTGGACTCTACACAGCCAAGAATATCATTTGTATTCATCTCACCAAAGGACAATATGGTCGTGTGAGTGCTCTGGAAACGTCGAAGCTAGTCTGGGACTGGCTCTCCAAGGTCAATTAATGCGTCTCCACTCAGCGAGATCAACGGATCAGTACTCTCTGCAACCTCTTCAACCGCTTCAAGAGACACGACAATGAGAATGTCCAGCTCACATTTGATCGCCTCACAAATATCACAAATGAGCTCCAAGCACTCGGCGCCACTGAGATCACGAAGCATGAAGTAGTGAAGACACTACTGAGATCTCTTGACAGCTCATTTGACACCTTAGCCCCGATGATACAAGAACGCCCTGACTTCAAGACACTCGATCCGTCTGACATACTTGAGAGGCTAACCACACATGAGTACCAGCTATCTGAGAAACGAGATATCTATGGCCCCAACTATGGCCGAACTCGCGCTTTGAAGGCAAAGGCTGCTGCTTCTCATCTGAAGAAGAATCTAATTGTAGTTCTGGTGATCCTGAAGACATTTGAAAGGAGCTTGCCATGCTTGTGAAGAAGTTCCAGAAATTCACCAAGAAAAAAGGTTTCAGAAAGTCTTCACGATCCAGCTCAAGGAATGATGAAGCTTCTGACCACAAGAAGAGAACCTGCCACAAGTGCAAGAAACCTGGTCTCTACATCTCTGAGTGTCCACAGTGGGACAATGAGAAGAAGAAGAAGAAGAAGAAGAGCAAAGACTATGATTCTGATGACAAGAAGAAGAAGAAATTTTCCAAGTCTTCTTCCAAGTCTTCTTCCAATTCTTCATCACACAAGAAGAGCTCATCTGGCAAGGCCCATGCTTTTGTTGGAAAGGAAATGGATTCAGAGGAGGAGTCTTCTTCGGAGGAGGCGGTGGTGGAGTCTGAGGAAGAGTCTGACTCTGGTGTTGCGAGTCTGGCTCTAGCTACAGCCTACGTTGCCAAGCCCATCTTCAACACTGAAGACAATGGCTCCATCACCAACACTGATGATAATGACAAGGACGACTTGCCTCCCACATACTGCTTCATGGCACGTGGTGCCAAGGTAAAATCATGTGATGCTTACTTTCAAACATCTAGTGAAGATGACTCTAATGGTGAATCCAAACCTAGTTACAAAACACTTGCTAAAATTGCAACTGAACAACAGAAAGCTATGGAACATACTCAAAAACTGTTAGACAAAAGCGATGACCTATTAGACGTGGAAATGACCAAGTCTCAGTCCTTAATTGAAGATATCAAAAATCTTCATGTTAAGTACCAGGAACTTGAAGGTCGACATGAATCGCTCTCAACTTCTCATGAAAAGCTCTCCTATGATTACCTTCAAAGGAAGCAGGAACTTGAGAAATTGAGATCGGCTCATGAAGATCTTCAAAAGGAGAACGAGTCACTTCGCGCTCAATAGATCAATCCCGCTCAGGAAGGATTTGAACCACCATGCCTAAAATGCATTGAGCATGATAGCGCTGCCTCTGTTGCTGAATGTTCTACTGCTACTCCTGTTGCAATATCTTCAACTGCTGATGTGGTAACTAACCCCTCTGTTGAGGATACCACTACTATTGCTGATGAGAATGCCAGGTTGAAGACACTACTTGAGGCAGGAATGTACAAAAGTCTCAAAGGGCATCAAACATTATGTGATGTCCTCAAAAAGCACATTCTAAACCGAAACCCTAGGAAAGAGGGTGTTGGGCTTGAGAGGAAAATGAATGTTGAAGGGTCATACTGGAAGCCTGAGCAGTACCCAAAACCACATGGGTTGCTGCAAAGGAACCTTCATGTAAGTGCATCTAGTGCCACCCCTAGTTGGTTTTGGAGTATTAACGACAAAGTTGGTTAAGGGACTAATGCATTTGTAAGAATTGCAGGATAACGCAGGTAGTGTCCCTCATTGATTCGGTTTACCTAACGGAGATGACCCCTAAAAATGTATGAAGACATTGACGATAATGGTGGTATGTGAAGATATTCATATTGAAGACTATGACATGAGAAGACAATGAGTGAAGAATATGGAGGGCGAAGACTGTGTTGTTTCATTGTTTCCTTTTCTTCTTTGTTGAGTCATAGGAACCACCGTACTGTTAAGTGGGGTCCAAGTGAACAAAGTCAGAATGATTGAAGTGATGCTCAACCCAAATCCTATGTCTTCGAGCGAAGACAATGAGAGCAAATTTTATCCAGAGCTGGATGAGTCAGCTTTGCTTGTAGCCCAAGTAAAGTTGTCATGTGTGTTTGAAATCTGACCGTTGGAACACGTGTCAGTTCCTTAGTGACCCAGGGTCATTTCGGACATATCAGGTCGGGTTGCCTTGTGGCTATAAATAGCCCACCCCCTACACCATAAATTGGTGTCTGCTTAGAGTTAGTTTACGGCTTTTGTCGTTTTGAGAGCAACCCGCCTCGAAGCCTTTGAGAGAGAGAAATCCTTGCAAGGACAAAGCCCAAACACCCAGAGCCAAAGAGTGTTAGGCATCACTGAAGTCTTTCTGTCTGAGTGACCTGAATACTTATTACACTTGAGGATTGTGAATCCTCCAGCCAGTTAGGCGTCACGTTCTGAGCATCAAGAGTCATTTTGGATCGCCGGTGAACTAAGTCTGTGAAGGTTCGGAAGTCTACCTTGAAGACTTACCAGAGTGATTGGGCGAGGACTGTGTGTCCTTAGCTCAAGGGAAATAAGGTGAAGACGCGGTCTTCTGAGTTGAATCTCAGCCTCCCTAACCAGACGTACAGTTGTCACAGCAACTGGAACTGGTCCAACAAATCATGTGTCCTCAACAAGTGACTGGTTCTATCCTCTAACTCCCTTTACCTTAAGTTTGTCTTTGTGAAGTCATTGCCTATTTGTCATACCTGTTTGACTTCATTGCTTGACTACTATCGTTGATTGGCTTCATACTATCTTCCATCCTGATCCTTACTACCAAGCTGCTATTAGTCTTTGTACTTTCACATTATTGCATACTTGACTATGGTTTGCTTGTTGTAGTTTATCTTCCGCTGCATATCAATTAGGTCATTTCTATTGTTTGTCTTCGAAACTTCCATGTTTTGAAGACTTTGATAAAAATCGCCTAT
>NC_041381.1:489978206-490001318 GCF_002162155.2 Triticum dicoccoides | reverse complement strand
CCCCCCCCCCCCTCTAGTCGATAACTAGCACTTTCAATTGGTATCAGAGCAAGGTACTCCCTTGTTCTGTGTGATTCGGTTTAACCACCTGGAGTTTAGCTATATCGACTGCAGGATTGAGGAATGTATCTTGCCCCACCTTTGACGGTCATGAGTATCCTCGGTGGAAGGCCATGATGAAGAAGCGGCTCATGGCTATGAATAGCAAACTGTGGACCGTCACTGAGATTGGTCTTACCGATCTATGCAAGATGGCAGAGGCTGATGACATTCGCAAGTACACTCTACTGAACCTCACAGCAAAGGATGTCATCTGCTCCTCTCTGTCCCGAAATCAGTTCAGGAACGTCATGCACCTCAATCACGCGAAGCTAATCTGGGACCAGCTTTCTGAGGTCTATGAAGGTCATCTTAATCGTCATGATCCTTGGCTTGATGACTACAAGGAGTCTCTTAAAGAGATGACCTTTCCACCTGAATCGTCTTCATCTTCACCATGCCTCATGGCAAGGGGTGCTAAGGTAACTGAATGCTACCTCTCTGAAACTAGTGATGATGAATCAGGTGATGAATTTGGCCCCAGCTATGTCAAACTTGCTTCCCTTGCCACTAAACAACAAAGAGCCTTGGAAAAGGTTCAAAACATGCTTAGTAAGAGTGATGATATGTTGGGTGAAGAAATGGATCAGTCAAAAGCATTGGCTGAGAGTCTTCAGCGACTTCATTCCAAGTTTGACGCCCTTCAAGATCAACATAATGCTCTCTTGTCTGATCACAAGAAGCTTTCTTCTGAATGTCTTCAAAGAAAGCAAGATCTTGAAAAGATAAGAGTGGACTATGGACATCTTCAGAAGGAGCGCGATTCATTACTTGCTCAACAGATCAGTTCTGCTCAGGATGGATTTGAACCACCATGTCTAAAATGCATTGAGCGTGATAACGCTACCTCTGTTGCTGAATGTTCCACTGCTGCTACTGTTGCTTTGTCTTCAACTACTGATGTGGAAACTTACCCCTCTACTGAGGATACCACTACTATTGCTGATGAAAATGCTAGGTTGAAGACATTGCTTGAAACAGGGATGTATAAAAGTCTGAAAGGACATCACACACTTTGCGATGTCCTCAAAAAGCAGATTCTGAACCGAAACCCTAGGAAAGAGGGTGTTGGGTTCGAGAGGAATATGAATGCTGATGGTTCCTACTGGAAGCCTGAGCAGTATCCCAAAACCACATGGGTTGCTGCAAAGGAACCTTCAGTGGATCCATCCACCTTATCTGGCTTTACCTGTGCTAATCCTATTATCATTGATGAATCCTTTGATGCAAACTATAAACTGTTCAAAAATGAGAATGGTGAAGTGTTTCCCAGGTATATTGGTACTAACTGCAGGAATGGACCACCTATGAAGAAGATTTGGGTTCCCAAACGCTGTCTTGAGAATCTTCAAGTGAATGTCATCATGACACCACCAAGGAAGAAGACGAACCCCAGACCTATGGCTTCATATGACCCAAAGGCTTCATACAGATACAGGACTCACTTGAGTCACCCTAACGCCAATGTTTTGCAGGGAAATCGTACTCACACTTATGAATATGAGCGTGTGTCTTCAAACCTCTATGTTCATAGAACTAAGAGCTTTTCTGCTTATTCATATGAGTATCATTCATCTCCTGCAAGGCTATTTGCTAGGGCTCCAAAGCCGAAGTTCTCAGATGCTACACTTAGACTCATTGCTTCTAAGCCACCCCTGAAAATGTGGGTGGTGAAGAAGAATTAACTCTCTTTTGCAGAATAAGGTCTCCAGCCTGCTATCAAAGGCGTCCGATACTATTGCTGGGGACCTAAAACACATTAAGGACGCATGATAAAATGGTCTTACTATGTATTTCATATGAGAATCGCTTACCAGTCATACTATGAGTTCTAACCTTGATCTAAGCTGTGATAATCCGTGTGTGCGCCAAATGCTTATGCTTCACAACATACTTTGTGAAGCCTATCCTCCTAACTACACTGTAGGGTATGACACCTCATGCTTCAGAATGGATTATGGAGAGCGGATGCACTAATCATATGACTGGTGATCGAAGTCTTCTCATGGACTCAACCTTACGTCCATCAGACAAGAGTCACATCACATTTGGTGACACTGGTAAAAGCAAGTTATTGGGTCTAGGTAGAGTTGCAATCTCAAAGGATCAATACATGGATAAAGTGATGCTTGTTGAATCCCTTGGGTTCAACTTAATGTCTGTCTCAATGCTTTGTGACTTGAACATGATTGTGCTATTTGGAAAATATTGTTGCCTTGTACTAATGGAATCTGACAAGTCTCTAGTCTTTGAAGGGTATCGGAAAGATGATCTATACATGGTAGATTTCTCAGCAGGTCCACAGCTTGCCGTATGTCTTCTTGCAAAAGCTTCAGAATGCTGGATCTGGCATCGGAGGCTGGGGCATGCTGGCATGAGGAACTTACACACACTCGTCAAGAAGAAGCATGTCATAGGCATCGAGGGTGTCAAGTTCAAGAAGGATCATTTGTGTGGTGCCTGCGAAGCTGGAAAGATGACTAGGGAAAAGCACCCCTCGAAGACAATCATGACGACATGTCAACCCTTCGAGCTGTTACACATGGACTTATTTGGCCCTACTCACTACTCTACCCTCACAACAACAGCTTGTCTCTATGGCTTCGTATTGTTGATGACTACTCAAGATATACATGGGTGCACATAATTCTCTACAAGACTGAAGTACAAGATGTCTTCAGATGCTTCGCCAATCGTGCCATGAACAATTATGGCGTCAAGATCAAGAATATCAGAACTGATAACGGCACTGAATTCAAGAACACCGGGCTTGATCTTTATCTGGATACAATGGGAATCACTCATGAGTTTTCTGCTACATACACACCTTAGCAAAATGGCATTGTAGAGCGCAAGAACAGAACCCTCATTGAGATGGCTCGAACAATGCTCGACGAGTACAAGACACCAAGAAAGTTCTGGCCTGAAGCTATTGATACAGCATGTCACATCATCAACCGTGTTTACATCCATAAGCTTCTGTGCAAAATATCCTATGAGCTCCTTACTGGCAAGAAGCCAAATGTCAGCTACTTCAAAGTATTTGGTGCAAGGTGCTGGATCAAGGATCCCCATCACAAGTCAAAATTTGCACCTAGAGCTCACGAAGGCTTCGTGCTCGGTTATGGAAAGGACTCGCACTCTTACAGAGTCTTCAACCTCTATCACTACAAAATCGTTGAAACTATGGACGTGCGATTTGATGAAACCAATGGTTCACAAAGAGAGCTCCTGCCAAGTACACTAGATGAAGCTCCGTCCAGCGAATCTATCAAGCTGATGGGAACTGGTGAAATCATGCCTTCTGAAGCACAACTTGAAGAGGAACTTAACATTTCTGCACCAAACCAACCTGAAGACAATGCTTAGACCGAAGACAATCCTCCCAATGATGACAATGATCAGCAAAAGCAAGGTCTTCGTCTAGTTCATCCTCGTGTTGCAAATGAAGTACAAATTGAGAAGATAATTGATAGCATCAATGCACCTGGTCCACTTACTCGCTCAAGAGCAACATAGTTAGCAAATTTCTGTGGGCACTTTTCGTTTGTGTCAATATCAGAACCCAAGAAAGTTGCTGAAGCCTTTATGGAACCTGAATGGATTCAAGCTATGCAAGAAGAACTTCAACAGTTCAAGCTGAACAATGTTTGGGAACTTGACAAGCGTCCTGACCCTCGCAAGCATAACATTATTGGCACAAAATGGATATATCGAAACAAGCAAGATGAGCATGGTCAAGTCGTCAGAAACAAAGCACGTCTTATGGCTCAAGGATATACTCAAGTTGAAGGAATTGACTTCGATGAAACATTTGCTCCTGTGGCTAGGCTTGAAGCTATTCGCATACTGCTAGCCTATGCTAACCACCACAACATCTTACTATATCAAATGGATGTGAAGAGTGCATTCCTCAATGGCAAGATTGAAGAAGAAGTGTACGTTGCTCAACCACCTGGCTTTGAAGATCCAAAACATCCTGATATGGTGTACAAGCTAAACAAAGCACTGTATGGCCTCAAACAAGCTCCTTGCGCTTAGTATGATACGATCAAAGACTTCCTGAAGAGCAAAGGCTTCAAACCTGGATCCCTCGATCCCACACTCTTCACGAAGACATATGATGGTGAACTGTTTGTGTGCCAAATATATGTGGATGACATTATCTTCGGCTGCACCAACCAGAAGTATAGTGATGAGTTTGGATACATGATGCAAGAGCAATATCAGATGTCCATGATGGGTGAGCTGAAGTTCTTCCTTGGTCTTCAAATTCGTCAGCAAAGGAATGGCATCTTCATATCTCAAGAAAAGTATCTCAAAGACTGTCTGAAGAAGTTTGGAATGCAAGATTGCAAAGGTTACACGACGCCAATGCCAGCCAAACACCATCTTGGTCCCGACGACAATGGTAAAGAGTTCGATCAAAAGGTATACCGCTCCATGATTGGTTCTTTACTTTACCTATGTGCATCTAGGCCAGATATAATGCTTAGTGTTTGCATGTGTGCTCGATTCCAAGCGGCACCAAAGGAATCGTATCACTTAGCTATGAAGTGAATTCTTAGATATTTGGCTTACACCCCAACATTCGGATTATGGTATCCAAAGGGCTCAAGATTTGATCTGGTTAGATTCTCGGATGCTGATTATGCTGGAGACAAGGTGGATCGCAAGTCTACATCAGGCACATGTCACTTTCTGGGACGATCACTTGTCTGTTGGTCTTCAAAGAAGCAAAACTGCGTATCACTCTCAACTGCTGAATCTGAATACATTGCTGCTGGATCTTGCTGCGCTCAGCTTCTGTGGATGAAGCAAACTCTCAAGGACTATGGCATCAATCTGAAACAAGTACCTCTCTTCTGCGACAACGAAAGCACCATCAAGATTGCCAACAATCCAGTCCAGCACTCGAAGACAAAGCATATTGAAATTCATCATCACTTTCTCAGAGATCATGTCATGAAGAAAGATATTGACATCATTCACGTCAACACTGAAGAGCAACTGGCAGATATCTTCACAAAGCCCTTGGATGAGAAAAGGTTTTGCAAGTTATGGTGTGAGCTAAATATCTTGGAATCCTCAAATGTCCTGTAATCAGGCACACATCCTAACACTTATGCATGTTGATGACTTAGATGTGCAACACGCGAAGTAAAGTATATCTTCAAACAATGAAGACTTACATTCTGAGTGTGAATACATTAACGTGGAATTTGACTTCGGAGCGCCACGATAATTGTGCACCGTGTCTGGGTCTAATACTTCCTATACGGTGGGTAACGCCACCACCAAATTTCTTGGTTTGAAGTGTTTCACTCATGGCGTTATTGTTGCAATGTCTTCGCATTTGGTTTGTCTTCGTATTTCAACTTATCTTCATGATTTGATTGCTTTCTGATATACATACTAGTATTCTGTCCTCTACAGCATTCACTTATAGCTATGTCTTCCTTGTTGAATCTTTTGAACTAAGTGAATGTGATCGGACCCTAATCTCTCCATGCTTTCTATCTCAAACTCTATCTGTCCAAATCATATGCATTCTATTGAAACTGTCGAATGTCTTCTCTGCATCCTTGTCAGCAGAAGGCACAGAGACAAACATTAAGTATGTTTTTAAATGATTCATCCTTATTGTTTGAAATCTGGAGAAGCCGGAACAACCATCCGACAAACCTGGCGGGTGTGGGAACGTGGGACAACTCTGAGTATGTTGCATGCTTGCCACGTGCCCCTCAGATGTGAACAGCCAGGGGTACCTACGTAATTGCGCTATGCTGCACACTTCCTTATAAATACATGTCCCCTGCGGTCAAGAAAACCTTCTTCCATCTCTCCACCTCGTTAACACCCTAGCGCCACCGCTAGCTCGCGACGACGCTAGCGATGAAGCGCTTAGCTGCCGTGACTTCTCCGACGCTGTCCTCATGCCGGTAGCGGACATTGTCCTCTCCGCCGCCGCCGTAGGTGTCCTCCGTCGCCAAGTTAGGTCACGGTGGATTGAACTGCTCGGTCTCCTATTCATCCCATCTAGCAGTTCTTCGTGTGGTAAATATAACTCTATTTTTACCATCTTTTTGATCCTCAATGATTCATCCTATTTACCAAAATTGGTTTCTGCATATACAATGTTAGATCTATTTTGTCTGCATTTCATACTGCCGAGTATATTCACTTAAGCTTCATATCTAGTTAGATTCCTCACTTGTACTTATTCACGGATTCGTACAAATCTAGAACCAACTCTCAACATATAAGTGAATGTCTTCGCATCATGAGGTCAATGTCTTCAAACTGATTTATCTTCAAAATCTTCTGAGAATGCATATGACCTCTTCCCCTTCCCTCGCATCTCTAATGATGTCACAGGTACATGTCCGTGGGAGAATCCCTTGGTTCTCATAGTCTGCATTCGTTTGCAGAATTCTTACAGCAACACATTAACTCTCCTGAAGCTAGTTCCTGTTTGTCCAGCAAGCGAAAGCCTTTGAAGCCTTTGAACATATTGAAGCCATTCAGTTTGAAGTTCATGGATGCAGAGAAATCAGTAAGGAAGGGTGGCAGACAGCGTCGAGGGGGAACATCAAAAGATTTGCCTGATGACCTCGCAGAAATTTACAAGACAGATCCTGAAGAGGATTATAATCAGCGCAAGACACGACAATGGATTCGACGATATTGGGCTGAACAATGGTTCAAATACAAGTTCGTGACCCAGGAATACGCTAAGAAGAATGCTATCAAAAGTCCTTGGGGTGATATTCTCTATCGAGGCTTTCCACCCAAGAACAGAGCTGAAGCTATTGCATAGGATTTCTATCCTTGTATGGTCCGTGGACCTCAGCCTGAAAATGCCGACCCATCATCATTGCTCTGGTGTCGTGACGATAATCTCTTCAAGCGCAACTTCCAGCATGCAAAGGCATCAGCCAAGGAAAACAAGAAGTCATTGGGATTAGACTTCAACCCTGGTCCCTCTGATCCCCGTGCCGAGGGCTCACGTGATGCAGAACCCAATGTCATCGGCCCCTTTTCAAACCTTGATGGCCTCATCACTTACATCTTGGTCCAAGGTGCCAGAGTGGATCATTCTGATAATGATGCTGACACTGATGAAGCCCCAGCTCCTCCTCCAAAGCCGCTGAAGCTAAAGAAGTCTAAGGCTTCACAATCAGCTTCACCTCCAAAAGCTTCATGTGCAAAGCCACTGATCACTGCACCTCCTGAAGACAGTGTGCAGTCTGAAGATCTATGACGTATCTCCAAGAAGACGGAGAAGAAAAAGAAAATCGTCAAGAATACTGATCAGACATTAACTCCTGCTGCCATTCTGCGTGAAGAGCACATTGATCTGTCCAGCGATGACGATCTTGCAGATGATGCTCTTCAGCAACTGATCAAGAGCAAGGAAGAAGCAGAGATCTTCAATAATTTGCCTCTCTTTGATGTGGCAATCATCCATAACTTTATTGATGAGTGGTTGACACCCAAAATCTCAGCTTTGATGATCTGCAACTTCCAATTGGCCTCAGCGCCTCCTTCAATGGCGTCATTGCTTCTGAGCTAGCTCTTGCTCAGCGTATCGTTGAACTGAAGCACAAGATCAACTATGAGAAAGCTCAGTTCAAGAAGCATCTGGACAAGCTCAGCGTGCAAGATGTCAAAAACTTCAAGATCATGCTGCACGAGCTCAAAGAAGCTTTTCACAAGAAGCGCGAAGAAGCTCGAGGCTCTCGTGAGCGCATGAAGAATCTGGCTGACAAGTGTGTGCTAGCCTACAATGAGGCTGAGAAGCGCAAGGCTCTTGGTCGTCCTGGCATTGACCCCAGAATGGCTGCAAAGAAGAAGAAGCTATCAACTGTCCAACCTACACCTTCAAGGCAGGATGCACCTCGCATAGTCTTCCCAAGCAGAATGACTGGCTCGAAGCCAAAGGTCATGTCAACCACTTCAGAACTAAAGAAGACGAGGGCTGCCGAGGCTGAAGCTAGAAAAAGGAAAAACACAGAAGCCTCTGATGCTGCTCCCTCCAAGAAGAAGCGCAAAATCAAGAAGAATCGGGCTGCTCCCACAGAGCCCTTAGTTGTTGAATCTATCTTAGTGGTTCGCCCTGCATCTGCACACCAAGACCTACGAATGATTGTTCATGAGCCTGCTTCCACAGAGGCTCATGAAGCTGAAGACATTCCAGCAGTTGATCCCATTGCTGCTGAAGACATTGGTCACCATGACAATGTTGACGATGATGAAGCTCTTTCTCAGATCGAACACAACTTGGTATCATCGCCTGTTCTCACGAACAGCGAAATCATCAGCATTGGTCGTCCTCTGACGCCAATTACTTAGGATGCATCATGGGCTGATCACCCACAACAACAAAACTCCCCGAGTACTCCCCAACAACAACAACAAGTCACACCACCTCTGCATGAAGAAGAGGATGAGGCCCAGCCAACTCCATCTCCAAAGGTGTCGCCTGTATTACAAAGGCTTCGCAAAGGACCAAGGCCTCAAGTCCCTCTTCCGAGCGTTCCAGAAGGAGAAGTGCACCACCAATCTGTTGCACGTCAAGTGTTTCCAAAAGCCACTCCAACTGTGAATGTCTCCGTGTCTGAAGCCAAAGCTGCTGAAGACAATCTGGCTGCATCAGCCGATGACGAACATGAAGAAGAACGTGTCCCTACTGCCCCCATTACTGAAGAAGTTGTTCCTGAAGTTAACGTGCCAGTGCCAGACCCTCCAGCTCATCAAGTGGAGGTTGAAAATCTTGAGGCTGCCACCACCAACACAAATGAAGCCCATGACGTAGTCATGGCTGAAGCAAGTGTGGAGCCTGCACCAACCAATATACCAGGAGCCAATGCTGCAACTGCTCCTGAAGCTTCTATTGTGCAGCCTGAAACAACTGTTGTTGCCACTGCTCCTGTTCCGCCACCAAGGCCCCATACAATTGAGCAAGCATACAACCATGGCCAGCTAATCACTGTCAGATGGCCCATTCTGGTCCCTCCGCCTAATGTCTCAGGTCCTCAGTTTAATTATCATATTAAGCATAGGCCTTAGGTCCAGAAACCAAAGCCAAGACTGCCAAGGTTCCCAGGTACTGCCACCTCTATAGGGTCCTTCAATGCAAACGGCTTCAAAAGCCACAACACCTTCTTTGACAGCGCAAAGAACCCCTACTCAAGGCCAAGAATATCATCTGATCGTTTCTGGAGCCATCAGCAGCGAAGCTATTACTCCTGCGTTCTGTATGATCAAGGGCGCATTTTCCCTCATATGCGCCTTGACACTGAAGCCATTGCTGGACTGCCATGCTTAGAAGAAGCACTTGACTGCTTTCGTGATGCAGGTCTGCTCAGCTTTGTGACATACAAAGAACATTGGAATGAGGAACTTTTGCTTCAATTCTATGCTACCCTCCACATTCGCGGCTACAACAGGGATACAAAGACATGGGTTCTCGAGTGGATGACAGGAAATGTTCATCATGAAGCCAAAGCTCTTGACATCATTGAGCTTGCAGGGTTATCCACTCTCGGAGAGTTGTACGAACCTGATTGTCAACTCTACCGCAATGCACTGGAGAGCATCTTCCATAAGCCAGAACCCAACATGAGCTAGATGTTGAGCATGATGAAGCCTTTGCCACATGACACTGAATACGCAAAGGAGTTCTTTGTTGATGACCTTGAGTATCTGCCGCGCACAATATATCACATCATCAGGCGGACTCTATGGCCTATCAAAGGGCATTCAGAGCCATGAAGACATTGGTCTTTTACATCCTCAATGGCATCAGCTTCAATGCACAAGAATTCTTCCTCCGGCAACTGGCTGCGTCTGGATCTGACCTTTTTGGCCTAAAATTCTATGCTCCATGGGTCATGCGCCTCATCAAGCTACACTCTGCTATCAACTATCAACCCTCTGCTCGCAATCATCTGATCTTTCTACCAGAGGTTGACATGTCAGTTGAAGCCATATACCCTGAGCCTGCTAAGAAGCCTCTTTGTCTTCAAAATGCTGAACACCAAAGCTTCACTCAGCCCATGGAAGGAGTCCAAGCAGTAACTCGTGTCTGTCCAATGGCTGGGAACACTCGTCTGCCTCATCGTGCGCCAACTGAAGCTACTGAAAGCACAATTTCCCAAAGGCCTAAGACGCGCTCTCGCGTCCTAAATGACCGAGAACTTCTTGTGGCACTGCATCAGAAACAAGACAAGCATCACTTTTGGCTCAAGCGACAGATGCAAAGCCTCTTGGTGGACGTCAATCGCATTTGAAATCTTGCCACCAAGAATGCCTTTGTCACTCACGAGACCTGTCGGCGATCATGGAAGAGTTTGACATTGCTTAGTGCTGAAGCAGATCTTCAAGACGATGGCTTCACTGAAAGATTCAAGTTTGACTCCACTCCTCCACGGAATGTTGTCCTACGTCGAACTCCATCTCTTGAAGACTCTGACTATTCTTCCTCCGCGACAACTGTGAATGCCCAAGTGATCGATGATGAAGACGATGCTACTTCACCGCCCCCTACTTCTACACGCATCGACACTACACCAAGTTCGTCTGCGCCGCCAACCAACAACAACAACCCTGCTGCTTCACCTACTCCTCATGAGGACGAGTAGATGCTCTATGTCTTCAAACCTTTTTGGTCATTACTGACAAAAGGGGGAGAAGCATATGAGTTTGATAGTCTTCAAGCGGGTTCATATGGGCGGTTGCTTTATATTTTGCCTAGTGATTACAACTCTTGCTTTTGATACATTTCGTTCGTTGAGTTGTAACACTTAAACTCGATGGTCGTCTGCTACTTATTTGCTTTTCCATGTGTGATGATAACTTCCGCACTTAGATCATTCTGCAGACGTCCATTTTTCATTATGCATGTCACTCTCTTAGTTATATCATTTCATGCATGATGAATTATCTTCATAAGTTGAAGAGGATCTCCACAAGTACAACCTGCCATGTGCATTTGCATTCCAAAAGCAAATTACTTATATGCACATCTTCAGGGGGAGCCCTTGCCACTTATGAAGACAATATCCTATCCTTTACAATTTCACATACTTTATCCATGTTGAAAACTTCAACCAGTTTGTCATCAATCACCAAAAAGGGGGAGATTGTAAGTGCATCTAGTGCCACCCCTAGTTGGTTTTGGAGTATTGACGACAAAGTTGGTTGAGGGACTAATGCGTTTGTAAGAATTGCAGGATAACGCAGGTAGTGTCTCTCATTGATTCAGTTTACCTACCGGAGATGACCCCTAAAAATGTATGAAGACATTGACGATAATGGTGGTATGTGAATATATTCATATTGAAGACTATGACATGAGAAGACAATGAGTGAAGACTATGGAGCGCGTAGACTGTGTTGTTTTGTTGTTTCCTTTTCTTCTTTGTTGAGTCATAGGAACCACCGTACTGTTAAGTGGGGTCCAAGTGAACAAAGTCAGAATGACTGAAGTGATGCTCAACCCAAATCCTATGTCTTCGAGTGAAGACAATGAGAGCAAATCTTATCCAGAGCTGGATGAGTCAGCTTTGCTTGTAGCCCAAGTAAAGTTGTCGTGTGTGTTTGAAATCTGACCGTTGGAACACGTGTCGGTTCCTTAGTGACCCAGGGTCATTTCGGACATATCAGGTCGGGTTGCCTTGTGGCTATAAATAGCCCAGCCCTACACCATAAATTGGTGGCTGCTCAGAGTTAGTTTACGAATTTTGTCGTTTTGAGAGCAACCCACCTCGAAGCCTTTGAGAGAGAGAAATCCTTGAGAGGACAAAGCCCAAACACCCAAAGCCAAAGAGTGTTAGGCATCACTGAAGTCTTTCTGTCTGAGTGACCTGAAGACTTATTACACTTGAGGACTGTGAATCCTCCAGCCGGTTAGGCGTCACATTTTGAGCATCCAAGAGTCATTGTGGATCGCCGGTGAACGAAGTCTGTGAAGGTTCGGGAGTCTACCTTGAAGACTCACCAGAGTGATTGGGCGAGGACTATGTGTCCTTAGCTCAAGGGGAATAAGGTGAAGACGCGGTCTTCTGAGTTGAATCTCAGCCTCCCTGACCAGACGTACAGTTGTCACAGCAACTGGAACTGTTCCAACAAATCCTGTGTCCTCAACAAGTGACTGGTTCTATCCTCTAACTCCCTTTACCTTAAATTTGTCTTCGTGAAGTCATTGCCTATTTGTCATACCTGTTTAACTTCATTCTTGACTACTATCGTTGATTGGCTTCATACTATCTTCTATCCTGATCCTTACTACCAAGCTGCTATTAGTCTTTGTACTTTCACATTATTGCATACTTGACTATGGTTTGCTTGTTGTAGTTTATCTTCCGCTGCATATCAATTAGGTCATTTCTATTGTTTGTCTTCGAAACTTCCACGTTTTGAAGACTTTGATAAAAATCGCCTATTCACCCCCCCCCCCTCTAGTCGATAACTAGCACTTTCACTTCAGTAGATCCATCCACCTTATCTGGTTTCACTTGTGCTAACCCCATTATCATTGATGAATCCTATGATGCAAACTATAAACTGTTTAAGAATCAGAATGGTGAAGTGTTTGCCAGGTATATTGGTACTAACTGCAGGAATGGACCACCTATGAAGAAGATATGGGTACCTAAAAGTTGTCTTGAGAGTCTTCCAGTGAATGTCATCATGACACCGCCAGTGAAGAAGACAAACCCCATACCAAAGGCTTCATATGGTCCTAAAGCTTCATACAGACCTTGGACTCATCTGAGTGACCCTAACGTTAATGGTTTGCAGGGAAATCATACTCATACCCATGAATATGAGCGTATTTCATCAAACCGCTATGTTCATAGAACTAATAACTTTTCTGCTTATTCATATGAGTATTATTCACCCCCTGCAAAGCTATTTACTAGGGCTACAAAGCCGAAGTTCTCAGATGCTGCAATTATACTCATTGCTTCTAAGCCACCCCTGAAAATGTAGGTGGTTAAGAAAACTTAACTCTCTTTTGCAGGGAAAGGTCTGCAGCCGGAAAACTAAGGCGTCCAAAACAAATGTTGGGGACCTTAAACAACTTGTGGGGCGCAAGATAAAATGCCCAAATGGTCTTACTATGTACTTTGTTCCGGGATTCCTTGACACTCATCCTATCTATCCTAACCAAGATCTGAATTTCCATGTTCCACTTGTTCATCAAATGTTTTTGCTTCAAAACTCGCTTGGTGAAGCCTATCCCCCAAACTGCATTGTAGGCTATGACACCTCGTACTTCAGAATGGATTATGGACAATGGATGCACTAATCACATGACTGGCGATCAAAGTCTTCTGATGGATTCTACGCTACGTCCATCAGACAAAAGTCACATCACATTTGCTGACACTGGTAAAAGAAAGGTATTGGGTCTAGGTAGAGTTGCAATATCAAGGGATCAGCACATGGATAAAGTGATGCTTGTTGAATCCCTTGGTTTCAACTTAATGTCTGTCTCGGTGCTTTGTGACTTAAACATGATTGTGCTATTTGGAAAATATCGATGCCTTGTGCTAATGGAATCTGACAAGTCTCTAGTCTTTGAAGGATATCAGAAGGATGATCTGTATATGGTAGATTTCTCAGCAGGACCACAGATGGTCGTATGTCTTCTAGTAAAAGCTTCAGAGTGCTGGCTTTGTCATCGAAGGCTAGGGCATGCTGGCATGAGGAACTTGCACACTCTCGCGAAGAAGAAGCATGTCGTGGGTATCGAAGGCGTCAAGTTCAAGAAGGATCATCTATATGGTGCCTGCGAAGCTGGAAAGATGACTAGGGCCAAGCATCCCTCGAAGACAATCATGACTACATCTCAACCTTTCGAGCTGCTACACATGGACTTATTTGGCCCTACCCACTACTCTACTCTCAATGCTACTGCTTGTCTCTATGGCTTCATCATTGTTGATGATTACTCTCGATATACTTGGGTGCGTATAATCCTCTACAAGATTGAAGTGCATGATGTCTTCAGACGCTTCGCCAATCGTGCCATGATGAACTATGGCATCAAGATCAAGCACATCAGAAGCGACAACGGCACTGAGTTCAAGAACACCGGCCTCGACCTGTATCTGGATACCCTGGGTATTACTCATGAGTTCTCTACTCCTTACACACCTCAGCAGAATGGCATTGCGGAGCGCAAGAACAGAACTCTTATTGAGATGGCCCGAACGATGCTTGATGAGTACAAGACTCCACGGAAGTTTTGGCCTGAAGCCATTGATACTGCATGCCACGTCATCAATCGTGTTTATCTTCACAAGCTTCTGAAGAAAACATCCTATGAGCTCCTAATTGGTAAGAAGCCAAATGTTAGCTACTTCAGAGTATTTGGTGCTAGGTGCTGGATCAAGGATCCACATCACACTTCAAAATTTGCACCGAAAGCACATGAAGGTTTTATGCTTGGTTACAGAAAGGATTCGCACTCCTACAGAGTCTTCAACCTCTTTCACTATAAAGTGGTTGAAACTGTAGATGTGCGGTTCGATGAGACTAATGGCTCGCAAAGAGAGCACCTGCCAAATGTGCTAGACGAAGTATCTCCAAGTGAATCTATCAAGCAGATGGGAATTGGAGATATCATACCTTCTGAGAATCAGACTGAAGAGGAGCTTATCATTTCTGTAACTAATCAACCTAAAGACAATGCTCAGCCTGAAGACAATCCCCCAAATGATGACATTGATCAGCAAGAGCAAAATCTTCGTCCTGTTCATCCTCGTGTTGCAAATGAAGTTCAGATTGAGAAGATAATTGACAGCTTGAATGCACCTGGTCCACTCACTCATTCAAAAGTAGCTCAAAGAGCAACACAGCTAACCAATTTATGTGGGCATTTTGCATTCGTCTCAATCTCTAAACCCAAGAAAGTCGATGAAGCCTTCATAGAACCTGAATGGATTCAAGCTATGCAAGAAGAGCTTCAACAGTTCGAGCTGAATAATGTGTGGGAATTGGTCAAGCATCCTGATCCTCGTAAGCACAATATCATTGGCACCAAGTGGATATATCGCAACAAGCAAGATGAGCATGGTCAAGTGGTCAGAAACAAGGCTCGTCTCGTGCACAAGGTTACACTCAAGTGGAAGGAATTGACTTTGATGAAACATTTGCTCCGGTGGCAAGGCTTGAAGCCATTCGCATACTGCTAGCCTATGCAAATCATCACAACATCCTTCTGTATCAAATGGATGTGAAGAGTGCTTTTCTCAATGGAAAGATAGAAGAAGAAGTATATGTCGCACAACCTCCTGGCTTTGAAGATCCAAAACATCCTGATATGGTATACAAGCTCAACAAGGCACTGTATGGCCTCAAACAAGCCCCTCGTGCTTGGTATGATATGCTCAAAGACTTCCTGAAGAGCAAAGGCTTCAAACCTGGTTCACTAGATCCTACACTATTCACGAAGACATACGATGGTGAACTGTTTGTGTGCCAAATCTATGTGGGTGACATTATCTTCGGCTGCACCAACAAGAAATACAGTGATGAGTTTGGTCACATGATGCAAGAACAATATCAGATGTCCATGATGGGTGAGCTGAAGTTCTTTCTGGGCCTCCAAATCCATCAGCAACGTAACAACATCTTCATATCTCAAGAAAAATACCTCAAAGATTGCCTGAAGAAGTTTGGAATGCAAGACTGCAAAGGATACACGACGCCAATGCCAACCAAAAGTCATCTGGGTCCCGATGACAATGGTAAAGAGTTCGATCAAAAGGTATACCGCTCCATGATTGGTTCTTTGCTTTATTTATGTGCAGCTAGGCCAGATATAATGCTTAGTGTTTGCATGTGTGCCCGATTCCAAGCGGCACCAAAGGAATCGCATCACTTAGCTGTGAAGCGAATTCTTCGATATTTGGCTTACACCCCAACACTATGATTATGGTATCCAAAGGGCTCAGAGTTTGATCTAGTTGGATTCTCAGATGTTGATTATGCTGGTGACAAGGTTGATCGCAAGTCCACATCAGGCACATGTCACTTTCTGGGATGATCACTTGTCTGTTAGTCTTCAAAGAAGTAGAACCTTGTCAGCCGAAGTCAATCTGACAAACAATTATATCTGTTTTTAATGCTACATCCTTATTGCCTGAAAGCCGGAGAATTCGGAACGACCACCCCAACAATCCAGGCGTGCGTGGGAACATGGAACAACTTCCAAGGAGTTGCATGCTTGCCACGTGCCCTTCAGATGTGAACCACCAGGGGCACCTGCGTAATTGCGTTGTGTACTCTCTTTCCTTATAAATACCCGTCACATCTCGGTCAAAAATTCTTCTTCCACCTCGCCACCTCTCGCAAACCCTAGCGCCTCCGCTAGCTCTCGACGATGCCGGAGACAAAGCGCTTAGCTGCTGCAACTTCTTCGACGCTGTCCTCACGCCGACCGCGGACCTCGTCCTCTCCGCCGTCTCCATAGGTGTCCTTCGTCGCCAAGTTAGGGCACGGAAGATCGAACTGCTCGGCCTCCAACTTCGCTCCGTCTAGTAGTTCTTCGTGTGGTAATGAAAATTCACTTTTTACCGTCTTTTCGATCTGATAGATTCATCCTTCTTTACCAAAAGTGGTTTCTAGATCTCCAAAGTTGAATATATCCCCTTCTGCATCTCATACTATGCCTAGTCTATTCACTTATGCTTCTCTACAAGTTAGATTCCTCACTTGTACTTATTCTTGGATTCGTACAAATTTGGAACCAACTCTCACCAAATAAGTGAATGTCTTCGTGTTATGAGATCAATGTCCTCAAAATGATTTTTCTTCAAAATATTCTGAGAATGCATATGACCTCTTCCCCTTCCCTCGCACCTCTAATGCTGTCACAGGTACATGTCCATGGGAGAATCCCTTGGTTCTCATAGTCTGCATTCGTTTGCAGAATTCTTACAGACTCACATCAATTCTCCTAAAGCCAGTTCTTGTCTGACCAGCCGTCAGAAGCCTTTGAAAGTATTGAAGCCTTTCAGGTTAAGCTTCATGGCCACTAAGAAGTCAGCAAGAAAGGGTGGCAGACAGTGCCGTGGGAACACCTCCAAGGATTTGCCTCTAGTTTTGCACGAGCTGTACAAAACAGACCCAGAGGAAACCTATGGAGGACGCAAGAATCGAATCCAATGGATTCGAAGATATTGGGCAGAGGAATGGTTCAAGTACCGGTTCGTCACGGCTGAGTATGCTGGGAAGAATGCCATCAAATAGCCCTGGGGAGATATTGTATACAAAAATCTTCAACCACAGTCCCGTTCTGAAGCCATTCAACAAGAATTCTATCCGTGCATGGTTCGCGGACCGTAGCCAGAGAACGCTGACCCTTCTTCTCTGCTGTGGTGCCGTGAAGACCATCTGTTCAAGCACAACTTTCAATTCACCAAAGACTCTACTGCGAAGAACAAGAAGGCATTAGGACTTGACTTCAACCCTGGTCCTTCTTCACCTCGGGAAGATGGCACCCGTGAAGCCAATGAAAACAGGATCGGCCCCTTCTACAACCTTGCAGGCCTCATCACACACATTGCCGTCCAAGGTGCAAATGTGGATCATTCTGATGATGATGCTGATTCTGATGATGCACCAGCTCCACCTCCTCAGCCACTGAAGCAAAAGAAAGCTAAGGCTTCAAAACCAACTGCTGCACCAAAAGCTTCTCGAGTGAAGCCATTGGCAACTTCCCCTCCTGCTCCAAGTAACACCTCTGAAGATCTCTCTCGCATCTCAAAGAAGCACGAGAAGCCACAGAAGAAAACTGTTCAGAGATTCAGTCAAGCACTGACACCAGCTACCATTCTGAAGCCATTGATCTGTCTTGAGATGAGGAGTTTGGTAACGATGCTCTTGAGCAGCTGATAAAGAGCAAGCAAGAGGCGGAGATCTTCAATGATCTGCCCCTCTTCGATGTGAACATTCTGGACAATTTCATTGATGAGTGGTTTGACAATCAAGATCTCAGTTTTGATGATCTTCAGCTCCCCATTGGCATCAGCGTTGCCTCCCAAGGCGCAATTGCTCCTGAGCTGGCTCTCGCTCAGCGAATTGTTGAACTGAAGAACAAGATTGACTATGAGAAAGAACAGTTCAAGAAGCATGTGGCCAAGCTTAATGTGGCTGATGTTCAGAAATTCAAGCTGATGCTGAATGACCTCAAGGAAGCGTTTCGCAAGAAGCGCGGAGAAGCAAAAGGTTCAAGAGAGCGCATGAAGAATCTTGCCGCCAAGTGTGTTCAAGCTTACAACGAAGCTGAGAAGCGCAAGGCACTTGGGCCTCCAGGCATTAACCCCAAGATGGCTGCCAAAAAGAAGAAGAAGTCTACTGTGGCCCCAACTGAAGCTCCAAGGCGGGAAGAACCTCACATTGTCTTCCCAGCCAGCATGACAAGCTCGAAGCCTAAGGCCCCACAGTGGCTTCAGAACAGAAGAAAACCAAGGCAGCTGAAGCGAAAGCCAAAAAGCGAAAAATCAAGAACACCATTGATGATGCACCACCCCCCAAGAAGAGAAAAACCAAGAAGAGAGATCGGGTTGCTCCCAAAGAGCCCCTTGTTGTCGAGCCCATTGCTTTTGCTCATCCTGCGTCTGAGAATCAAGAGCGTCAGTTGATAGTTCATGAGTCTGCTTCTACAAAGACTCCTGAAGCTCAAGAAGTTCCAATCGTTGACCCCATCGCGACTGAAGACATTGGTCCTCACGACAATGTAGAAGATGTTGAAGTCCTTCCTCAGATTGAGCGCCCAACAGTGTCATCGCCTGTTCTCACGAACAGCGAGCTCATCAGTATTGGTCGTCCTTTGACGCCAATCTCTCAAGATGCCTCATGGGATGATCGCCCCCAACCAGCAACTTCAAGTCAAGATTCACCAAGTACACCCCGTCCTCCACCAGCGCAAGTCACCAGCCCATTTGTGAATGATGATAATTACATGGAGACCACACCCTCGCCAAAGGCGTCACCCGTGTTTCAACGGCTTTTGAAAGGTCTAAGGCCATCTGTCTCCATGACTACCATCACAGAAGAAGACTCCAACCAGTCCAGCTCAGTCGCACGTCAAGTGTTCCCTGAAGATAACCCTTCTGTGACGATTCCAGTGTCTGAAGCTAATGCTTCTGAAGACAATCCAGCTGCATCAGCCGATGAAAGAACTAGAGAAGAAGAGTGTGTTGCTACTCCCCCTACCACCCAAGAAGTTGTTCTCGAGGAGAACGTGTCTGTGCCCGACCCTCCAGCTACTCAAGTGGAGGTTGAGAATCCTGAGGCTGCCACCAACAACACCACTGAAGCCAATGACATTGTCATGGCTGAAGACAATGTGGCGCCTGCAGTCAACACTATGGATGAAGCCAATGATGCACCTTCCACTAGTGTGCAGCCTGATGCCATTGCAAATGCCTCTGCTCCTGTCCTGCCTCCTAGGCCTCATACCATTGAGAAAGCATTCTATCAAGGCGAGTTGGTCACAGTGAGATGGCCAATTTTGGTTCCTCCGCCTGCTCCCGGACCTCAATTTGATTATCATGTGGAGCACAGGCCACAGGTTCATAAGCCAAAGCCCAGATTGCCACGGTTTCCAGGTACTGCATCTGCACCAGGCTCATTCAGTGTCAACGGCTTCATTGCACACAACACCTTCTTCGATAAAGCCAAGAACCCATATTCCAAGCCCAGAATATCATCTGATCGGTTCTGGAGTTATCAGTAGTGCAGCTACTACTCCCGCGTTCTATACAATCAAGAGCGCATATTTCCTCATATGCGTATGGATTCTGAAGCCATTGCTGGCCTGCCCTGCTTAGAAGAAGCACTTGACTGTTTCCGAGATGCAGGCCTTCTCCAGTTTGTTACTGATAAGGAGCATTGGAATGAAGAGCTTCTGCTACAATTTTATGCAACTCTCCACATTCGTGGCTACAACAGGGATCCGATGACATGGGTCCTTGAGTGGATGACAGGCAATGTCCATCATGAAGCCAAAGCCTTTGATCTCATTGAGCTTACCAGTCTGTCCACTCCAGGCGAACTCTATGAACCTGGTTGTCAGCTTCACCGTGATGCATTGGAGAGCATCTTTCAGAAGCCAGAGCCCAACATGAGCCAAATGTTGAGCATGATGAAGCCATTGCCACAGGATGCCGAATATCCAAAGAAACTCTTTGTTGAAGAACTAGAGTATATGCCGCACACCATATATCACATCATTAGGAGAACTCTATGGCCCATCAAAGGGCATTCCTCCTCAGCAAAGCTTGAAGGTGCAATGAAGACATTGGTCTTCTTCATTCCCAATGGAAAAAGCTTCAATGCTCAGGATTTCTTCATTCGTCAGTTTGTTGCATCTGGCTCTGACATCTTTGGTCTGAAATTCTATGCTCCTTGGATTATGCGTCTGATCAAGCTTCACTCTGCCATTGACTATCAGCCCTCTGCACGCAACGATCTCATATTTTTACCAGAGGTTCATATGTCCATTGAAGACATTTACCCAGAGCCTGCCAAGGAAGCACTATATCTTCACAATGCAGATCGTCAGAGCTTTTCCCAGCATGTTGAAGGTGTTCAGGTTGCTTCTCATGTTTATCCTCTGGCCGACAACACTCGCTGTGCACGCACTGAAGCCACAGAAAGCACTATTGCTCCAAGGCCTCGAAAGCAATCTCGTGTGCTCAATGACCGAGAGCTTCTCGTGGCCTTGCATCAAAAACATGACAAACATCATTATTGGCTCAAACGACAAATGCAAAGACTCTTGGTGGATGTCAATCGTATTCGCAACCTTGCCACCAAGAATGCCTTTGTCGCTCATGAAACCTGTCGGAGGTCTTGGAAGAGTCTGACATTGCTCAGTGATGAAGCTGCTATTCAAGACGATGGCTTCACCAAAATATTCAAGTTAGACTCCACTCCTCCCAGGAATGCTGTCTTGCGTCGAACTCCGTCTCTTGAAGATTCAGAGAACTCCTCCTCCGCAGCTACCGTAAATGCCAGAGTCCTTGATGACGCCGATGATGCTACTTCACCACTGCCACCTTCGGCACGTATCGACACTGCACCAAGTTCTTCTGCACCACCAAACCTCAATGACGACCCTGCTGCTTGACCTACTCCTCATGGGAATGAGTAGCGACTATGTCTTCAAACCTTTTTGGTCCTTACTGACAAAAGGGGGAGAAGCATATGTTGATAGTCTTCAAGCGGGTCCATAAGGGTGGTTGCTATACTTTTGCCTAGTGTTACAACTCTCGTTTTTTTGATACACTTGGTTCTTTGAGTTGTAACACTTAAACTTGATGGTCATCTACTACTTTTTCTGCTATTCTATGATGCGACGATAAATTACGCATGTGCGATGATAAATCCCGCATGAAGTCATTTCGCAGACGTCCATTTTTCATTATGCATGTCATCATTCTTGTATATCTGTTCATGCATGATGTATTGTATTCATATGGTGAAGAGGATCTCCATAAGTACAACTTGCCATGTGCATTTGCATTCCAACGCAAAACATTTATATGCACATCTTCAGGGGGAGCCTGTTTGCCACCTATGAAGACAATATCTTAATCCTTTACAATTTCACATACTTTTATCCCTGTTGAAAACTTCAACCAGTTTGTCATCAATCACCAAAAAGGAGGAGATTGTAAGTGCATCTAGTGCCACCCTTAGTTGGTTTTGGAGTATTGACGACAAACCTGGTTGAGGGACTAATGTGTTTGTGAGAATTGCAGGATAACACAGGTAGTAGTCCCTCATTGATTCGGTTTACCTACCGGAGATGACCCCTAAAATGTGTGAGGACATTGAAGACAATGGTGGTCTGTGAAGCTATTCACGTTGAAGACTATGACACAAGAAGACATTGAGTGAACACTATGGAGCGCGAAGACTTAGTTGTTTTGTTGTTTCCTTTTCTTCTTTGTTGAGTCATAGGAACCACCACACTGTTAAGTGGGGTCCAAGTGAACAAAGTCAGAATGACTGAAGTGATGCTCAACCAAATCCTATGTCTTCGAGCGAAGACTATGAGTGCAAATCTTATCCAGAGTCGGATAAGTCAGCTTTACTTGTAGCCCAAGTCAAGCTGCCGCGTGTGTTTGAAATCTGACCGTTGTGACATGTGTCAGTTCCTTAGTGACCCAGGGTAATTTCGAACAAATCAGGTCGGGTTGCCCAGTGGATATAAATAGCCCACCCCCTACACCATAAATTGGTGGCTGCTCAGAGTTAGTACACGACTTTTGTCGTTTTGAGAGCAACCCACCTCCGAAGCCTTTGAGAAAGAATCCTTGCGAGGACAAAGCCCAAACCACCCAGAGACCAAAGAGTGTTTGGCATCACTGAAGTCTTTCTGTCCGCGTGATCTAAAAACTTGTTACACTTGAGGACTGTGAATCCTCCAGCCGGTTAGGCGTCTCGTTCTGAGCATCCAAGGGCCATTGTGGATTGTCGGTGAACGAAGTCTGTGAAGGTTTGGAAGTCTACAATGAATACTTACCAGAGTGATTGGGCGGGGACTAAGTGTCCTTAGCTCAAGGGGAATAAGGTGAAGACGCGGTCTTCTAAGTTGAATCTCAGCCTCCCTAACCAGACGTACAGTTGTCACAGCAACTGGAACTGGTCGAACAAATCCATGTCCTCGTGAAGCTACTGGTTCTATCTCTCACTTCTCTCTACTTACAGTTTGTCTTCGTGAAGTCATTGCCTGCTAGCATTATCTGTTTGACTTCACTGTGTGACTACCTGTTCTGATTGGATTCATACTATCTTCCATCCTGATCTTTACTACCTAGCTGCTAATAGTTTTCGTGCTTTCACTTCATTGAATACTTGACTATGGCTTGTCTAGTGTAGTCTACCTTCCGCTGCATACGAATAGTGTTGTTTCTATTGTTTGTCTTTGAAACTTCCATGTTTTGAAGACTTTCATAAAAATCGCCTATTCACCCCCCCCCC
>NC_041381.1:489948409-489977967 GCF_002162155.2 Triticum dicoccoides | reverse complement strand
CCTTTCACACTCAGCTGACATTTTTGAGTGGCGCCCGACAGGAAGGCGCCACACTACACTGTGCAACGCCTGACTGACAGGTGCTACACGTCTGGCCAACGTCGCACCCTGGACTGCCTAAAATTTACTAAGTCAATGTGCAGCACCTAAGAGTTAGGCGCCACACTATACAGTGTAGCACCTAGTTTTTAGGCGTTGCACTAGTGGTTGATGTGCAACCACTAGTGCAACGCCTACAAGCTACTGTATACATCAACCACTAGTGCAACGCCTACAACCTAGGCGCTACACTGTATAGTGTGGCGCCTAGCTCTCAGGCGCTGCACCGTGACTTAGTAATTTTTGGATCACACAGGTGCGACGCTGGCTAGGCGTGCAGCGCCTGTCAGTTAAGCGCTGCACAGTGTAGTATGGCGCCTTCATGACGGGCGCCACTCAAAAAGGTCATCTGAGTGAAAAAAAATTTAAGGGCAATTCATTTTATGAAATGATTTCATCCACAGGTCAAAATTGTTAAATTTGCCGGTGGTTTTCATCATACGCTGAAGGGCTCAATCTGTGTGGCAGTTTGAGCCATTCTTCCGGCAATGTAAAATTCTCATAATGATTACGTCTTTAAAAGATCATCCTCTTCTAATTTATTGCAGGTTATCTACAGAGCTCCGGCTTTAATCCGTATGTGGTTATCACTGCAACATTCAGCGTGTGGACCCGCAGACACTTATGACCTCTAGGTGCAGCCAGCTGAAAATGGTTGCACAGGTTTGTTCAACCAGTTTGGCTGATGAGCCACTCATTCATGTGGATGAGTTATGTAATCTCGACTTTGACCGCTTGTGGTTGTGTTTTCGGTTTATTTGTTTCATTGTCGAGTATTCGGTGACTTGAACTTATTTCATGTTTAATAAAATGATTGTGTGCATCATGTAATGCACACGGTGGGTACTCTTCTTTTCAAAAATAAAGCATGAACTTAAAAAAGCATCCAAATTTCAGAAAAATTGTGCACCTCCAAAAAGTGCGATCATAGGCTTTGCACTGCGCAATTTTAGTTGGCTAGGATCTTCAATTTTTTTTTAAACAACCGAGTAATTGCAGCAAAAAGATACACTGAATTTCTCCGTTTTTACTCTGTTACATCAATACAAGTTCGGTAGTTCAAAGATACACTGATGTAGTGTTGTTAACTACACCGTTAAAAATGATCCTACCCACAATTTTTCGAAGCTCCAATGCGGCCAGCATCGAGCTCAGTCTCCCGCTCCGCACTCCGACTTTCCCCCTCACCGTCATCTTGCCGCCGTTGCGCCGCGTTCCCCTCCACGTCCAAGGACTTCAGGGTGTAAAAATGGAAGCAGAAGATGTAGTACGCAAGGTTGAGCGCCATGAGGAAGGTCACGAGCCAGTAGTAGTAATCGAGCCTGCCCCGGTTGATGTTGTCCTGAAGCCACTCCCCTCCGCTTGCGCTCTGCACCACCGTGACGAGCAGCGTTCCCAGGTAGTTCCCGAGCGAGCCGGCGACCCAGAACAGCGCCGCCGAGGAGCTGCGCATGCTCTCCGGCGACTGGTCGTACAGGAACTCCATGTGCGCCACCGTGGAGAGCGCGTCGCTCACCCCGTGGAGCGCGTACTGCGGCACCAGCCAGAACACGCTGATCGGCACGGTGGCGCCGGGGCTGTCCAGCAGCCCGTGCTCCGCCGCGGCCCTGCGCCGCTTGCCCTCGACGAGCGCCCCCGCGCGCGAGGACGCCGAGGACGGAGACCGCCAGCCCGGCGCCCATGCGCTGGAAGTAGGAGATCCCCGACTGCCGGCCGGTGTAGCGCCGCGCGAGCGGGACGAAGACGCGGTCGTAGAGGGAGAGGCTGACGAGCATGGTGAGCGTGGTGAAGATGATCATGCTGGCTGGCGGGATCTCGAACCGCGGCGAGAGGCGGCGGTCCATGGTGCGCGATTGCTGGATGGCGAAGGTGAAGTTGTGCGAGGCGGCGGCGATGAGCGTGATGCTGGCCGCCCACAGGGGCAGCATGCGCACGATGGACTTGAGCTCCTCCACCCGTCTCACGCTCCGCCGTCGCGCCCACTCCGTAGTCGTTCCTAGGCTCTCCGTTGCGAGCTCCAGAAGAGCGCTCGCATCGTCGCCGAGAGGGACGTCGTTGCCGGCCCGGATGTCACCGTGGTACGTCCGGTAACTCTTCGGTTCTGCCTTGCGCTTGATGTGTTTGACACATTGATCGACCGGAATTATTGTGATTTTGTTAGGTAAATGATGGATTTTGATGCTTTGTCGGACGAGGAGTATGGAACGTTGGAGCTTGAACAAATGATTCAAGATGAGTTCTTCTGTTTGTCGGATTCGGACGAAGAAGTGGACATGATCATGCTCATGAGCATGCAAGAGGAAACGGACAGGCAAGTGGAGCATGTTCTCAACTTCAAGGGCTCAATCAAAGAGAGAAGAGTGATCAACCGGAATAGGGTGTCCGGAGCAAAGCTACTGCACAATGACTACTTTGCTCCCACGCCTGCTTTTCCGGAAGATCCATGGTTTCGTCGCCGTTTTTGCATGTGAAACCATTGTTTTTGCGCATTGTGGAGGGAGTGGAGGCACATGACGACTACTTCAAGCTCAGAGGAGATTGTTGCGGCCAACTCTCTTTCTCGGCCAAGCAGAAATGCACGACTGCTCTAAGGATGCTTGCACTTGGTACTGCCACAGACACCGTTGGTGAGATGGTCATGATGGGGGAGAGCACGTGCCTAAAGACTACTGCCAAATTTGCCCACGCCGTGGTTGAGGTGTTTGGACCTGAGTATCTCAGAGAACCAAATATGCAAGACACGGAGAAGTTGTTGGCCATTGGAGAAGCAAGGGGGTTTCCAGGAATGCTGCATTGGCAATGGAAGAACTGCCCCCAAAGGTCTGCGGGGAATGTATCAAGGTCACACAAGAGAGGCCACCATCATACTAGAAGCGGTGGCATCACATGATTTATGGATTTCTCATGCTTCCTTTGGAATGTCCGGTTCTCACAACAACATCAACGTGCTTCAACGATCTCCGGTGTTCAGGAGGCTTTGCAATGGGGAATCACCGCCGTGCAACTACACCGTCAACGGCCGGGACTACAACATGGTGTACTATCTTGCCGATGGTATCTATCCTCAGTGGACAACATTTGTGAAGACCATATCCGAGCCGCGTGGCAATAAACAGAGCCACTTTGCAATAATGCAAGAAGCGGCTAGGAAGGACTTGGAGAGGGCATTTGGTGTGCTTCAGACTCATTGGGGAATTGTGCGGAGCACTGCAATGATGTGGGAATCAGAAACTTTGTGGCAGCTGATGACATGTTATGTTATTCTGCACAATATGATTGTCGAGGATGAGGGTGGTGGTGTAGCCCAAATCCATGATTTTGAAGCACCCGGAGAACAAGTTGAAATCCCGGAAGATCAAGATGCAGCTCATCTTATGAACTTTCTGCAGATGCATCAGAATCTTCGAGATCAGCAGGTGCATACGCAGTTATTCAATGATCTTGTGGAGAACATGTGGATCCATAATGGCAATCAAAGAGGCAATGCTTGAGTTTGGCACTTTAAATAATTTTTTTGTAAACGCTATCTATGCTTGATACCAACAATTGCTATTTACGTGTGAAACTGTGTTGCATGATCGACGTGCATGTATTTGCATGGATTTGAGAGTGCGGATTTGAGATATGTGGATGAACCGAAGGAAATATGAGGGCCCGTCCGGATGCGCTCGCGGGCATGCCCGGACACATCCGCAGTCGTTTGAGGGGTCAGATTTGCCAAGTCCGGTTGTAGATGCTCTAACGAAGTCTGAGTCAAGTTACATAACATATAACGAAGAAGAAAGAAAAAAAAAGTTTTCACGGATCTCTACATAAGATCTGACGAATATAGCATCGACTGAGACTTTGTTAAGTCACAATTGAGTGAGATTTAGCAATTTCTTGTTTTATCGTCGAGTACTCGGCGACTTGAACTTACTTCATGTTTAATAATATGATTGTGTGCATCATGTGATGCAGAGGCCGAGACATTTCCCTTAAAAAACATGAACCAAAAAATGCATTCAAATTTCAGTAAAAATTGTGCACCTTCAAAAAGTGCGATCATAGGCTTCGCACTGCAGAATTTTAGATGGCTAGGATTTTCAGGTTTTTTTAAACAACCGAGTAACTGCAGCAAAAAGAAAGAATAATGCTACACCTGAATTTCTCCCTTTTAATTTGTTACATCAGTACAAGTTCGGTAGTTCAAAGATACACTGATGTAGTGATGTTAACTACACCGTTAAAAATGATCCTACTCACTATTTTTCGAAGCTCCAATGCGGCCAGTATCGAGCTCAGTCTCCCGCTCCGCACTCCGACTTTGCCCCTCACCGTCATCTTGCCGCCGTTGCGCCCCGTTCCCCTCCACGTCGAAGGACTTCAGGGTGTAAAAATGGAAGCAGACGATGTAGTACGCAAGATTGAGCGCCATGAGGAAGGTCACGAGCCAGTAGTAGTAATCGAGCCTGCCCCTGTTGATGTTGTCCTGCAGCCACTCCCCTCCGCTTGCGCTCTGCACCACCATGACGAGCAGCGTTCCCAGGTAGTTCCCGAGCGAGCCGGCGACCCAGAACAGCGCCGCCGAGGAGCTGCGCATGCTCTCCGGCGACTGGTCATACAGGAACTCCATGTGCGCCACCGTGGAGAGCGCGTCGCTCACCCCGTGGAGCGCGTACTGCGGCACCAGCCAGAACACGCTGATCGGCACGGTGGCGCCGGGGCTGTCCAGCAGCCCGTGCTCCGCCGCGGCCCTGCGCCGCTTGCCCTCGACGAGCGCCCCCGCGAGGACGCCGAGGACGGAGACCGCCAGCCCGGCGCCCATGCGCTGGAAGTAGGAGATCCCCGACTGCCGGCCGGTGTAGCGCCGCGCGAGCGGGACGAAGACGCGGTCGTAGAGGGAGAGGCTGACGAGCATGGTGAGCGTGGTGAAGATGATCATGCTGGCCGGCGGGATCTCGAACCGCGGCGTGAGGCGGCGGTCCATGGTGCGCGACTGCTGGATGGCGAAGGTGAAGTTGTGCGAGGCGGCGGCGATGAGCGTGATGCTGGCCGCCCACAGGGGCAGCATGCGCACGATGGACTTGAGCTCCTCCACCCGGTGCACCGTCGCCAGCCGCCACAGGTCCGGCTCGGCGCCGGAGTCAACGGCATCGGTCGTCGTCACTATAGCCGCTCGATCCAAGAACCTTCACGTTGGCGATCAATAAATAAACGAACCACATGAGGAAAAAGACACAATGATGCACATGGAAGATGGAACCAAGTGTACCAACTCGAAGTCACTTGCCTAAGCTGGTTGGTGTGGAGCAGCCTCCCGTCGGCGGCGATGGGAGCGTCCAGCTCCTTGTTCTGGTACAGCATTCCAGCGTCCTCCGGCACGGCCTCCTTCCTCTTCTTGATCGCCGCGACGATGACCTGAACCAGCCTCACGAAGGGGCTACCCCCGGGCCTCACCCTGACGTAGAGCGGGTAGCCGACCACGAACGACAGCACGGAGACGAACATGGCGATGGCGGGGATGCCGAACCCCCATCCCCACCCGACGTTCTCCTGGATGTACACCACCACCGTCAGCGCCAGCAGCACGGCGAGCCCCATGGTGAAGAAATAGAAGTTGAAGAAGCTCCACTTTTGCTCGCCGCCGGGCCGCCTCCCTCCCACGCCGAACTGGTCCGCGCCGAACGCCACCACGCACGGCCGGATGCCGCCGGACCCGAGCGCGGTGAAGAGCAGCGACAGGTAAAGCACCGCGAGCTGCCCATCGTTCGCGCGCTGGCACGTGGGCGTCGACAGGGCAGCGGCGGCGCACGGCGCGGGGCGGAGGGCAGTGGCGAGCGCGGACACGACGAGGCCGAGCATGCCGAGCTGGTACAGCGTGCCGCCGCCGGCGATGGTCCAGAAGCGGCCGGCGTAGGAGTCGGCGATGATGGCGCCGAAGACCGGGGTGAAGGCGGCCGTCCCCATGAAGTTGGTGAGCAGGTTGGAGGCCTCCACCAGCGGCAGGTGCAGCTGCTGCGTGAGGTAGGTGATCATGTTGGCGTTGAAGCCGGCTGTCGCGAACCTGTCGCAGACCTCGTTCGCTGCATGCGTCGACAGTCAACACCGGCGAGATGCTGCTCTGCAGACAGAAATTTAAGTTGCATGAAAGCAAAGCACGGGGGAATCAATCACCTAGTATGAAGGGCATTGTCTTGAACCCGCCCTGCTTCCTCTTCTTCGGCGATCCATCTTCATCGGCCGGCGCTGCACCTGCCATTGTTGGATGGATTTCACCCTTCTGTACGCAGTCCCTTCTTACTGCTGCAGTGGACTTGATGTGACTAGTGAAGTAGCAGTGTGGGAGTGCTAGCATACATAAAGGCTACTCAGTGAGCTACTGGCAAGTTGCCATAGTATATCGGTAGTGAGTGAACTAACCCGTAATTAGCGTGGATCTCACTGGGAACAGCGAGGCATCATCATCAGAGACAAAACAAGCGAACTGTACTGCGCCGAAGACCGGAGCAAGCAGCGAGTTCAGAGGTTAAATCTGCCAACAGATCGTAGATCACAGCTGTTTAATAAAAGACTCGCAGCCAGCAGGTCGGTTGGTCTTCGATCCAAGTTCAGTCGGTTGATTTAATATGAGAGGCAACTCCATTATGAGTGAGCATCGCACATGTAGTTATCGTCTGAGAGGAAACCCATGGAGAGTGGATCTTTAGAACCGTGGAGCATGTGCTTCAGTCTCGGATGCTTCCCATTTCGAAATATATAGCTCCGGGATATGTGCAAATCTGTGAGATTAACTTTTTTTGAAAGGGACTGTGAGATTAAGTGTTGGTTTTGCCGGGGTTGTTATGGTTTTTATAATCCCTTAAGCAAGCAGAATCCTTAGCAATGCCACTCCCTCCCTTCACTTTTGTAAGATGTCTTGGACATTTAAGACAACACCCAAAATAATTCAATTTCAGCTGTCTAAAACGTCCTACAAAAGTGAACAGGGGGAATATGTTGTGTTTCCTTCAGTCCATCTCGAACATTTAACACATCAGTGTTGAATCAAGAACCCATGAGTAATATTATGTTTCCTTTCCTCTCTAAGTAAGGTAAAAAGGAAATCATATCTATACGTCTAGATACATCAATTTTCGAGACAAGTAATTCTGAACGGAGGGAGCACAATATATGGTACCTTAAGAAAATTTGATGCACCGTCCCTTACTGTTTCAGTAGGAAAAAGGCCCTTCATTCCTAAGGACGAACTCTTCGCCTATACCAAAGATCTGGGTCAAAATCGCCTCAAGAGCTCCAACATGGGCCACCCACTAGCACGACCATTAACTCGTACTTCTATACTCCGTCTATCCCAAAATAAGTGTCTCAACTTTGTACTAGCTTTAGTACAAATTTATACTAAGCTCAAGACACTTATTTTGGGACGGAGGGAGTATATCTCACAAATATTTTCTTTATAAGGTCTCCAAAATATTCCATCATCAATTTAAATATTGAAAAATATTCATATATTGCAAATTTAAATAAATAATGTACTTTTGTATGAACCATTACCATGAAACGCGCATCCATTATATATAACAGAGATATTCATGAATTTGAAAGGAGTTGTTTGTGCACACGAAAAAAATTTGAACACAAACATAACAGAGAATATTTTTTAATAAATGCAAAAGTGGAAATAAGAACAGAATTGAAAAGAAAAACAAACCAAAAATGCAAAAAAAGCAGAAACTGGAATATAAATCGGCCCATGTAGATTAGAATAAGGTTCACCCTACGCCATCAAGGTTTGGGCCTCTGGCTGATTCTATTCTTCAAGCTGCAGCTCACAAGTCCAGGTGGCCCAGCTGGTACTCGACGTGTTTCAAAAACAAAACTAGTACTCGACGTTTTCTCTTTCTGAACAAGAACTAATGCCAGTGCTCCACGTTGGTGCCTTGGTGGCAGGGTCACCACTACGCCGCAGGCTTGAAGCTGCTCAGTAAATATGCAATTTTCCGACTAATTTAATTCATAAATAAATCATTAGCATGGCATTGACTGAATTAACGACATACTGACTCTGATGTAAGCATGCACGTACTAAGTAAATAGTAGACAAATCTATACATAGTGCTATAAACAGAAGCGGGATAAACGTGTTATACTCTCCATTAGGCCAGGCAGAAGCCGCGGCAGCGGTGACAGCAGCAGCGGCATCCTCGGCGGCCTTTGTCGGCCTCGGTCTTCTCGGCGGCGGCACGTTCGGCGTCGGTGGACATGGTGATGACGAAGACGACGCGGACGTAGAGGAAGTAGTGGATCGGAAGCGAGCAATCGTTTAGTCACTTTCCAAAAACCTATTCGCCTCTCTCCCGTACAGGAACTAGAGAGACGGGGTTTCGAAGACCTGCTCTCCCGTTGACCGTGTACGCGGCGGACGGGTTGAAGTCACCGGCGGCAGCAGCATCAAAGGAACGACATGGGCGGTTCGCGTGGGAGCAGATGTGATCTGTTCGTGGCGGCTAGGGTTAGGAGACACCTCACACTTATATAGGCGCAGCCGCATGGAGAGACGTGGGCTCTACCCATGTTCGAGTCCATGACAGCCCATGATCTACGTCTTAGATCGTGGCCCAGCTGTCAGGAACTCTCCATTAGTGACTGGCAAAAATAAGCGTGTAGGTGTGAGCTCGGCTCGGCTCATTCCCGCAACCCGCAACCCTCGGCGCGGCGCGGCGCGGCGGGCGGAGGAGGAGCGCGCGAGGGCCTCTTCTCTTCTCAAACTTCAATAGCATGTAGAAGAGCCACCCTTATAAGGAGGTCCAACTCCTCTTCCACTTTCGGGGTGGGACTAAACTTCCCACCTCCACGTGGTGCCAATAAACCCACATGGGCCCTTAGAAATTTTTCTGAAATTGTTAGATGGGCCTAAAGCCCACCCATATTTCAACAATCCCCCACCAGATCACGAGGGTCCATTGCGTCCTCTGTTCCAATTGATGTTCCGATATACTAGTGTTCCAGTGAAGATCTGTTAAGGTTGAGCTTCTGCTAGAGCAAGTAGCTACACTCGTTCACAACTGAACAATGGACTATGCCTTGAATTACAAGTTTGGCGTAAAGAAGCTTCACACATGTCTTACTAGTACTAGAGTGCCGAAGGCTAACCCCTCGGGTGGAGTGTATAAGTCACACTCCTAGCCTATTCATGAGCTTACTAGAGATCACCCCAATCTCATATACTGTGACCAGTAGTCGGGCTCACATAGGTGTGTTTCTCCAAAGATCGCTCTGTAGGATAGCATCTTGCTTACATAAGCTTTGGAACATATTAAGACAGTAGTCATCCTACCATACAATGTTGAGAGTATTGCATCTCCAACGGAGTGGGTTAATATAGTTACTCTCCTCAGTTCACCACTGACTTGTTTTCTCATGTCCTACTTCATGGGATCTTCGATCACATAGGTTGGGTTACCACCATGGCAACTCATGTGGGTCTCATACCCATCTCCCTCGATGCACTATCTATCACAACACGTGATAGCCCTTTTGTAAAGGGATCTGTCAGATTCTTAGCCGTATGGACATACTCCAACGCTATCACTCCGGAGTTTCTTAATTTTCTGACAGCTTTTAATCTCATTCTTATGTGTTTGTTGGACTTCATGTTGTCCTTTGAACTCTTCACCTTGGTGATGACAGTCTGATTGTCACAGTTCATAAGGATAGCCGAAACTGGTTTATCAACCAATGGCAAGTCCATCAAAAGATCTCGAAGCCATCCTGTTTCGACACCAGATGTGTCTAATGATGTTAATTCTACTTCCATTTGTCGATCTCGTTAAGATGTTTGCTTGCAAGACTTCTAGGAAACAGCGCCACCTCCAAGGGTAAACATATACCCAGTTGTGGCCTTCATCTCATAAGCATCAGAGATCCAATTCGCATCACTATACCCTTCAAGTACCAATGGGTATCCGATATAGTGAAGTCCGTAGTTCATAGTACCTTCCAGATAGCCCATAACTCTCTCAAGAGCATGCCAACGTACATCACCCGGATTGGAGACAAACCAGCTCAGTTTGCTCACAGCAAATGCGATGTCAGTCCTTGTTGCTCTTGCTAGGTACATGAGTGAACCAATGATTTGAGAGTATCTCAGTTGATCCTTAGTTGTGCCTTCGAACTTTCGAACCAACACACTAGGATCATATGGTGTTTGAGATGGTTTGCAGTCCGAATATCCAAAACGTCTCAACACCTTCTCAACATAATGGGATTGCAGAAGTGTGATCCCACCCTCATTATCTCTCAGTAGCTTGATGTTCAAGATAACATCAGCCACACCAAGGTCCTTTATCTCAAAGTTCTGAGACAAAAATGACTTGACCTCCTCAATGACTTTGAGGTTGGTTCCGAATATCAATATGTCATCAACATACAAGCACAGTATGACTCCTTCGCCCCCACCATGGCGATAGTATACACATTTGTCAGCTTCATTAACAACAAAGCCAACAGATGTCAGAGTTGTATTAAACTTATCATGCCATTGCTTAGGTGCTTGCTTCAGGCCATATAAAGATTTCAGCAACCTACACACCTGTCTTTCCTGACCATCTATCACAAAGCCATCTGGCTGTTGCATGTAGATTTCCTCGTTTAGCTCTCCATTCAGAAAAGTCGTTTTAACATCCATCTGGTGGACGAGAAGACCGTGCGAGGCCGCCAACGAGAGTAATACTCGAATGGTGGTCAACCTAGCCACAGGTCAATACGTATCGAAGAAATCTTCCTCTTCTTTCTGGTCATAGCCCTTGGCCACAAGCCTAGCCTTGTACTTTTCAATCATACCATCAGGCCTAAGCTTCTTTTTGAACACCCACTTACATCCCAATGGTTTACAACCATAGGGACGCTCAGTGATCTCCCATGTCTCGTTAGCCATGATGGAATCCATCTCGCTACGGACCGCATCCTTCCAGTAGTCAGCTTCTGGAGAAGCATACGCTTATGAAATAGAAGTGGGAGTATCATCCATGAGGTACATGAAGAAATCATCACCAATGGTCTTTGCAGTCCTTTGTCTCTTGCCCCTACCAAGGGTTTCCTTGTCATCCTCCTCAGGATTATCATCATGTGTTCGTTCATAATATTCCATAGGAATGGCAGGCTCAGGAGTCTCCCCAGATTCCTGTCTAGAACCGCTTTGCATATCTCTCATAGGAAAAATATCCTCAAAGAATGTAGCATCCTTAGACTCGATAATTGTATCGACCTTCTTGTCAGGTACCTCAGATTTCACTACTAGAAATCTATAGCCAACGATGTTCTTAGTGTAGCCCAAATTATCGCAGTCCATAGTCTTGGGTCCAAGCTTACGCTTTTTGGGGATCGGCACATTGACTTTCGCCAAACATCCCCAAGTACACAAGTATGAGAGTGTTGTCCTTCTCTTCGCCCATTTCTCATAGGGAGTGATCTCATTATCCTTTGTCGGAACTTTATTCAGGACATGACATGCCGTCAATATAGCCTCCCCCCACCATGCCTTGGATAATCCCGATGTATCTAATATGGCGTTAACCAAATCAGTTAGAGTACGGTTTTTCCGCTCGGCAACCCCGTTTGACTGGGGTGAATAGGGAGGCGTCCTCTCATGAATAATGCCGTGTTCCGCACAAAAGGAATCAAACTCATTTGAGAAGCACTCTCCACCACGATCTGATCTGACTCATTTAATTTTCTTTTCAAGTTGATTCTCAACTTCTGCCTTATAGATTTTAAAGTAGTGTAGAGCCTCATCTTTACTATTTAACAGATACACATAGCAATATAGTGGAATCATCTATCAATTTCATGAAGTATTACTTTCCACATTTAGTCAACACACCATTCATCTCACAAAGATCAGAATGCATGAGTTCTAATGGTGCCAAGTGTCTCTCCTCCGCAGCCTTGTGAGGCTGGCGAGGTTGCTTAGCTTGCTGCTACGTCTTGAGCTTGCGTTGGTTTTCCTTGAAGAGGAAAGGGTGATGCAGCAATAGTAGCATAAGTATTTCCCTTAGTTTTTGAGAACCAGGGTATCAATCCAGTAGGAGGCTCCTCAAAAGTCCCACTCACCTACACAAACAAACCAAGAACTCGCAACCAACACAATAAAGGGGTTGTCAATCCCTTCACGGACACTTGCGAAAGTGAGATCTGATAGAGATAGTATGATAAGATAAATATATTTTTGGTATTTTATAATATAGATGCAAAAAGTAAAGATGCAAATAAAAGTAGATTGAAAGCAAATATGATAAGAGATAGACCCGGGGGCCATAGGTTTCACTAGAGGCTTCTCTCAAGATAGCATAAGTATTACGGTGGGTGAACAAATTACTGTCGAGCAATTGATAGAAAAGCGAATAGTTATGAGATTATCTAGGCATGATCATGTATATAGGCATCACGTCCGTGACAAGTAGACCGACTCCTGCTTGCATCTACTACTATTACTCCACACATCGACCGACTCCTGCCTGCATCTAGAGTATTAAGTTCATAAAGAACAGAGTAACGCATTAAGCAAGATGACATGATGTAGAGGGATAAACTCATGCAATATGATATAAACCCCATCTTTTTATCCTCGATGGAAACAATACAATACGTGCCTTGCAACCCTTTCTGTCACTAGGTAAGGACACCGCAAGATTGAACCCAAAGCTAAGAACTTCTCCCATGGCAAGAAAGATCAATCTAGTAGGCCAAACCAAACTGATAATTCAAAGAGACTTGCAAAGATAACTCAATCATACATAAAAGAATTCAGAGGAGATTCAAATATTTCTCATAGATAAACTTTATCATAAACCCACAATTCATCGGATCTCGACAAACACACCGCAAAAAGAGATTGGATCGAATAGATCCCCACAAGAGAGGGGGAGAACATTGTATTGAGATCCAAAAAGAGATAAGAAGCCATCTAGCTAATAACTATGGACTCGAAGGTCTGTGGTAAACTACTCACAACTCATTGGAGAGGCTATGGTGTTGATGTAGAAGCCCTCCATGGTAGATTCCCCCTCCGGTGGAGCATCGGCGAAGGCTCCAAGATGGGATCTTGCGGATACAGAAGGTTACGGCGGTGGAAATTGTGTTTCGGGTGCTCCCTGGATGCTTTTGGGGTACATAGGCTTATATAGGAGGAAGAAGTACGTCGGTGGCCTCCCAAGGGGCCCACGAGACAGGGGGTGCGCCCTATAGGGGGTGGGGTGCCCTACCCTCTCGTGGCCACCTCGGCTGCTTCTTGACTTGCACTCCAAGTCCCCTGAATCACGTTCGTTCCAAAAGTCACGCTTCCGAAGGTTTAATTCCGTTTGGACTCCGTTTGATATTCCTTTTCTTCGAAATACTGAAATAGGCAAAAAAAACAGCAATACGGGTTGGGCCTCCGGTTAGTAGGTTAGTCCCAAAAATGGTAATAATGTGTAAAATAAAGCCCATAAACATCCAAAAGGGGTAATATAATAGCATGGAACGATCAAAAATTATAGATACGTTGAAGACGTATCACTTGCACACATGAAAGGCACTTAGAACCTTTGGCTAAAGTGAAACTCGGGATGAAATCCAAGTTGGCTAACCACATCATAACACCAAAACTAATGTGACAAAGATGTGGATACCAAACTTCAGATTCATTAACACTCGAATGAATATGGTTCATGACTTTATTACAAAAATCTGCGAGGGAAAGGCGGAACATCCCTCCGCTCTCATAACCTTTTCCAACAAATAGTCCATACTTAGTAAAAACTAATTTATTAGACTCGAATACCAACTTAAATCCTTCTCTACATAGAAGGGAGTCACTAGCGAGGTTCTTCTTGATGGCGGGGACATGTTGCACGTTCCTCAGCTGCACGATCCTTCCCGAAGTAAACTTCAGATCGACCGTGCCAACACCATGAACAGAAGCACTCGTGCCATTCCCCATCAATACGGACCCGTGGCCTGTGACCTGGTAAGAAGAGAACAATGAAATGTCAGCACACACATGAACACCTGCACCTATATCTACCCACCAATCGATGGGCTGTAACACTGAAAAGACAGCAAATAAATTACCGTGCCCAGATGCCCCATTCGCATTGTTGCCCACAATCATGTTGATGGACTAGGAGTCCTGTCCTGACTTCTTAAACTTGTTGGGTACTTGTTGGCCCAATGTTCAACCGAACCACAAGTAAAGCAGCCCTCATCCTTCTTATTCTTCTTGAAGGTCTTCTTACCCTTCTTCTTAAAGTCGGTATTCTGTTGGACACCGTTCTTTCCCTTGGGCTTGTGGGAGTTGAAGTTCCTCTGGTTCACCATGTTGGCGATAGAAGTCCCTTCGGCCCCTTTTCCATGCAAGTCCTTTGCCCTCGAATTCTGTTCAACACTCAGATGGCCAATGACATCCTCCACAGAGAATTCACGCCTTTGATGTTTTAGAGTGGTGGCAATGTTCCTCTTGGAATTAGGGAGCTTAGCAATTATGCAGCCCGCAACAAACTTGCCTGTTGGGGAACGTGGTAATTTCAAAAATTTCCTACGATCACGCAAGATCTATCTAGGTGATTCACAGCAACAAGAAGGGAGAGTGTGTCCACGTACCCTCGTAGACCGAAAGCGGAAGCGTTTCAATAATGCGGTTGATGTAGTCGATCTTTTTCGCGATCCAACCGATCAAGTACCGAACGTATGACACCTCCGTGTTCAGCACACATTCAGCTCGATGACATCCCTCATGCTCTTGATCTAGTTGAGGATGGGGTGAGTTCCGTTAGCACGACGGCGTGGCGACGGTGATGATGATGCTACCGGCGCAGGGCTTCGCCTAAGCACTATGATGGTATGATCGAGGTCTGTAACTGTGTAGGGGGGCACCACACACGGTTGGGAGAGAAACTTGTGTCTACTTAGGGTGCCCCCCTGCCCCCGTATATAAAGGAGCAAGGGGAGGCCGACCGGCCCTCCTAGGCGCGCCCCATCAAGGGGAGTCCTACTAGCCCTAGTAGGATTCCACCAAGAGGGAGAGAGGGAGAGGGAGAAGGAAAGGGGTCGCCGCCCCCCTCCTAGTCCAATTCGGACCCAAGGGGGAGGGGGGCGCGGCCTGCCCTGGCCGCCCCTCTCTCTCCACTAAGGCCCATGTGGCCCATTAGTTCCCCCGGGGGGTTCCGATAATCCTCCGGCACTCCGATTATAACCGAAACTTCTCCGGAACACTTCTGGTGTCCGAATATAGCCATCCAATATATAAATCTTTATGTCTCAACTATTTCGAGACTCCTCGTCATGTCTGTGATCTCATCCGGGACTCCGAACAAACTTGGGTCATCAAAAACACATAACTCATAATACATATCGTCATCGAACGTTAAGCGTGCGGACCCTATGGGTTCGAGAACTATGTAGACATGACCGAGACACATCTTCGATCAATAACCAATAGAGGAACCTGGTTGCTCATATTGGCTCCTACATATTCTACGAAGATCTTTATCGGTCAAACCGCATTACAACATACGTTGTTCCCTTTGTCATCGGTATGTTACTTGCCCGAGATTCGACAATCGCTATCATCATACCTAGTTCAATCTCGTTACAGGCAAGTCTCTTTACTAATTCCATAATACTTCATCCCACAACTAGCTCATCAGTCACAATGCTTGCAAGGCCTATATTGATGAGAATTACCGAGAGGGCCGAGAGATACCTCTCCGGAACACTGAGTGACAAATCCTAATCTTGATATATGACAACCCAACAAACACCTTCGGAGACACCTGTAAAGCATCTTTATAATCACCCATTTACGTTGTGATGTTTGATAGCACACAAGGTGTTCCTCCGGTATTCGGGAGTTGCATAATATCATAGTCTGAGGAACATGTATAAGTCATGAAGAAAGCAGTAGCAATGAAACTGTAACGATCATAATGCTAAGCTAACGGATGGGTCATGTCCATCACATCATTCTCCTAATGATGTGATCTCGTTAATCAAATGACAACACATGTTTATGGTTAGGAAACATAACCATCTTTGATTAACGAGCTAGTCAAGTAGAGGCATGCTAGGGACACTATGTTTTGTCTACGTATTCACACATGTACTAAGTATCAAATTAATACAATTCTAGCATGAATAATAAACATTTATCATGAAATAAGGAAATAAATAATAACTTTATTATTGCCTATAGGGCATATTTCCTTCAGTCTCCCACTTGCACTAGAGTCAATAATCTAGATTACATAGTAATGATTCTAACACCCATGGAGCTTTGGTGCTGATCATGTTTTGCTCGTGGAAGAGGCTTAGTCAATGGGTCTGCAACATTAAGATCCGTATGTATCTTGCAAGTCTCTATGTCCCCTTCCGACACTTGATGACGGATGGAATTAAAGCGTCTTTTGATGTGCTTGGTTCTCTTCTGAAATCTGGATTCCTTTGCCAAGGCAATTGCACAAGTATTGTCACAAAAGATTTTCATTGGACCCGATGCACTAGCAATGTACTCTGCTTCACACGTAGATCCCGCCACGATGCTCTGCTTGGAACTGCACCAACTGACAGCTCCTCCATTCAATAAAAATACATATCCGGTTTGCAACTTAGAGTCATCTGGATCAGTGTTAAAGCTTGCATCGATGTAACCATTTACGACGAGCTCTTTGTCACCTCCATAAACGAGAAACATATCCTTAGTCCTTTTCAGGTATTTCAGGATGTTCTTGACCTCTATGAAGTGCTCCACTCCAGGATTACTTTGGTACCTCCCTGCTATGCTTATAGCAAGGCACACATCAGGTCTGGTACATAGCATTGCATACATGATAGAACCTATGGCTGAAGCATAGGGAATGACTTTCATTTTCTCTATCTTCTGCAGTGGTCGGGCATTGAGTCTGACTCAATTTCTCACCTTGTAACATAGGCAAGAACCCTTTCTTTGACTAATCCATTTTGAACTTCTTCAAAACTTTATCAAGGTATGTGCTTTGTGAAAGTCCAATTAAGTGTCTTGATCTATCTCTATAGATCTTGATGCAGAATATGTAAGCAGCTTCACCAAGGTCTTTGATGGAAAAACTCTTATTCAGGTATCCCTTTATGCTATCCAGAAATTCTATATCATTTCCAATCAACAATATGTTATCCACATATAATATTAGAAATGCTACAGAGCTCCCACTCACTTTCTTGTAAATACAGGCTTCTCCAAAAGTCTGTATAAAACCATATGCTTTGATCACACTATCAAAGCATTTATTCCAACTCCGAGAGGCTTGCACCAGTCCATAAATGGATCGCTGGAGCTTGGACACTTTGTTAGCACCTTTTGGATCAGCAAAACCTTCTGGTTGCATCATATAGAACTCTTCTTCCGGAAATCCATTCAGGAATTCAGTTTTGACATCCATTTGCCAAATTTCATAATCATAAAATGCGGCAATTGCTAACATGATTCGGACAGACTTAAGCATTGCTATGGGTGAGAAAGTCTCATCGTAGTCAACTCCTTGAACTTGTCGAAAACCTTTCGCAACAAGTCGAGCTTTGTAGACAGTAACATTACTGTCAGCATCGGTCTTCTTCTTGAAGATCCATTTATTTTCTATGGCTTGCCGATCGTCGGCCAAGTCCACCAAAGTCCACACTTTGTTCTCATACATGGATCCTAAGGGAGTTCCGGACTAGGGGGTGTCCGAATAGCCGAACTATCATCATCGGCCGGACTCCAAGACTATGAAGATACAAGATTGAAGACTTCCTCCCGTGTCCGGATGGGACTTTCCTTGGCGTGGAAGGCAAGCTTGGCGATACGGATATGTAGATCTCCTACCATTGTAACCGACTCTGTGTAACCCTAGCCCTCTCCGGTGTCTATATAAACTGGATGGCTTTAGTCCATAGGATGAACAACAATCATACCATAGGCTAGCTTCTAGGGTTTAGCCTCCTTGATCTCGTGGTAGATCTACTCTTGTAACACACATCATCAATATTAATCAAGCAGGACGTAGGGTTTTACCTCCATCAAGAGGGCCCGAACCTGGGTAAAACATCGTGTCCCTTGTCTCCTGTTACCATCCGCCTAGACGCACAGTTCAGGACCCCCTACCCGAGATCCGCCGGTTTTGACACCGACATTGGTGCTTTCATTGAGAGTTCCTCTGTGTCGTCACCGATAGGCTCGATGGCTTATTCGATCATCATCAACGATGCAGTCCAGGGTGAGACCTTCCTCCCCGGACAGATCTTCGTATTCGGCGGCTTCGCACTGCGGGCCAATTCGCTTGGCCAACTGGAGCAGATCGAAAGCTACGCCCCTGGCCGTCTTGTCAGATTTGGAAGTTTGAACTTCACGGCTGACATCCGCGGGGACTTGATCCTCGATGGATTCGAGCCACAGCCAAGCGTGCCGCACTGTCACGGCGAGCATGATTTAGCTCTGCAGCCGGACAGTACCCTGGAGGCCGCACTCGAACCCGCTCCGATCTTCAATTCGGAGCCGGTTGCGCAGGTCGAGGACGGATGGCTAGACACCGCCTCAGGGGCTGCAACCTCTATGGCGATAGAGCCGAACACTGACCTTGTCCCTCATAAAGCTCGTGACTCCGAGGTGCCGGACTCCTTGCCGGACTCCGAACCTCCCGCGCCCCCTCCGATCGGATCTGATTGGGCGCCGATCATGGAGTTCACCGCAGCGGACATCTTTCAACACTCACCTTTCGGTGACATCTTGAGTTCTCTAAAGTATCTCTCGTTATCAGGAGAGCCCTGGCCGAACTGCGGTCAGGACGGTTGGGATGCGGACGACGAAGAAATTCAAAGCCCGCCCAGCACCCACTTGGTATCCACTGTCGACGATCTAACCGACTTGCTAGACTATGACTCCGAAGACATCGACGGTATGGACGACGATGCCGGAGACGACCAAGAACCAGCACCCATCCGGCATCGGAAAGCCACCCCAACGCACGACGTATACATGGTGGATACACCAAAAGGAAGCGACAACGAGGGAAAACGGGACGGGGCGAAGGACAACTCCCCCAACAAACAACCAAAACGGCGACGCAAGCGCCGCCCGAAGACCGGCCTCGATAAAAACGGCACCCATACGGACCCGGCCCTAGAGCAGGGCGAAGCAATGGACGGCGAACATGCCACCAAGCAACCATCCGAACATGATGAACTGGACAAGAAACCCATCCCCGGCGAAGACGGTCTCACATCACCAGATCATACGAACCTTCATAAAAGGCTCGTCGCCACTGCAAGAAGTTTGAAGAAGCAAAAGCGGAAGCTCAAAACAGCGGAGGACGCACTCAGAATGAGATGGAGCAAAGTACTCAACACCACAGATAAATATGGCGCTAGTCACCAGACAAAGAGCTACCCGAAGCGCAAGCTGTTGCCCTAATTTGACGAGGAGGCCTTAGAGCCCCCGTAGTCAAAAAAGAAAGAAGCCGCCTGGCCGGATAGACGACCAGATGACAGGCCAAGAGTAGCAAGGGGCGCCGGACACAAGCCGGCACACGACCAGGTCCATCTATGGGCCAAAAAAGAATACTCTAGGAAACAACATAACCCGCCGAGCATTTGAAGACAACCGCACACCCAAATACAGGGGCGCCGCACACCCTCTATGTTTCACCGACGAGGTACTGGATCGTGGATTTCCAGCGGGATTCAAACCCGTAAACATAGAGGCATATGACGGAACAACAGACCCCGGAGTCTGGATTGAGGATTATATCCTACACATACATATGGCCAGAGGAGACGATCTCCATGCCATAAAATACCTACCCCTCAAGCTCAAAGGGCCAGCTCGGCATTGGCTCAAAAGCCTCCCAGAAAATACCATTGGAAGTTGGGAAGAGCTTGAGGATGCGTTTCGAGCAAATTTTCAGGGGACTTATGTCCGCCCTCCGGATGCAGACGATTTAAGTCACATAACTCAACAGCCCGGAGAGTCAGCACGCAAATTCTGGAACAGGTTCCTCACTAAAAAACCAAATAGTGGAATGTCCGGACGTTGAAGCCTTAGCAGCCTTTAAACACAACGTCCGAGATGAATGGCTCGCCAGACACCTCGGCCAGGAAAAACCAAGAACAATGGCCGCACTAACAAGCCTCATGACTCGCTTTTGCGCAGGGGAGGACAGCTGGCTGGCTAGATGCAGCACCAGCGACCCGAGTACATCCGAAGTCAGGGATGGAAATGGGAAATCACGGCGCAGAAAAGATCAGCGCCGGAATAAGGAAAATGGCCCAAATAGCACGGCGGTCAACGCTGGATTCAAAAGCTCTCGGCCGAATAACAAAACACTGCCCCTCAAGGACAACAGCGACGAGCTATCCAACCTAAACAAAATTCTGGACACGCTATGTCAAATACATGGTACCCCCGGGAAGCCTGCAAACCATACCCACAGAGATTGTTGGGTCTTCAAGCAGTCTGGCCGACTTAACGCCGAACGCAAGGGGCTCGACACACCAAGTGAAAGTGACGAACCCCAAAAGCAGCACTCCAGAAAACAGAAGACTTTCCCACTAGAAGTCAAAACAGTGAACTCACTTCATGTGATAACACGAAAACACAGCGCGGCACCTGCCGTATCAGGACACCGTCCACAGAATGGGGGTAGACCCTACCAAAATTCGCCATACTGCACTTCCTTCAAAGGAGTGACGCCAGGCCTTTAAGCCAATTATACGGGCTCTGTACCACTAGAGGTTGTGTTTGGTTCATCCGACAACCTCCGTCGCGAAAAGCTCACTCTCCATATCGCCCCATTTTACAGTGGCCATCGAGCACTACTGGGACGCAAAGCTTTCGCCCGCTTTAACGCACTACCATATTACACGTCTCTTATACTTACAATGCCCGGTCCACGCGGCATAATCTCATTAAAGAGTAACTCCGAGTGTTCCTCGACTACGGAGAGCGTGGGTCTGCCTTGACAGCCACTCCGACCTTGCAGGTCAAGGCCCCTAAAAACAGGTCATTCAGACCCCGGACACGGTTAGGCGAGTCCGGCGTAAATAAACAAGGGGCTTCTCAGCCGCATACCACCTTTATAAGGGGCCGCGCGTATAAATGATGAGGGCCAATAAAGCTCAACTTTCTTCATCTTCCAAATTATACTTTATTTTAATACAACTTTTGCACGATATTTCTTAGAAACTAAGTCCTTCTCTTTTACAGATGAAGCACGTGCTACACCCGTCCAGGATATAGCACAACGGAGACACAGGCGCAAACGTGCAGTAGGGACCCGCTGCAAGGATTCTTTTCAGATTAAGACCCTGCGTAAACCATTCTTACTGTCTCTTGTTGATACACATCCCCCGGTTTCCTACCATAACCGAGGAGGAGGCTGGCGTTTTGGCATCGGTCGTGTCAGAAGTTCCCGCCTGTACCTGGACACTAGGGGCTTATGGCATTGTTCTGCCCGGTATCATAAAGACCAAACACCTTAAGGAGTGTTCGGCGTCTCGAGTTAGGCCTTATATGCATCAGCTCCGAATCATGTCTTTGGTCAAATGTTGGGTTTGCCCAGCTCCTGTGTTTTGCTGCCTTACGTTTCGTATCATCGGCTAACGCGGCACCAGGAGAACTACTGCGACTGTGCCCCGGTTCGGCCGGGCGAGCACCTCAGTAGAGAAAGCCGAAAACTGACTGTCATGATATAGCGAGAGACTGGTCAACCACTCGATCGACCATTGGAATGTTTAGAATTCCTCCGCTTTGACGAAGGACCGCTTCCCGGTCAGGCACATACGCGCCCCGAGTTCGGAGAAGAGCGGTGCCACTAGGGGCTATATAGTAGCCCCACATTCGAGCTCCTATGGCTAAGTGAAAGTGATAAAGCATTATAGTCCGGTTGCCTAGTTTGCTACGCTATCACCTCCTTAAAAGGACCAAGACGTTGGATTAAGTGTGAAAAAACGCTTTTCTTTTTGCAAACACCCCCGCACCATGTGCGTGGGGGCTGAAGCCAAAGACTGCCATCTTTCAGATTATACATACACATACGGCCGCACAGGAGATAGTTCAATACTTGGACGCACAAGTATAAAAAGCTATTGCATTATAAACATGATCTCAGAAATCATACATGTCATTTAAACATAACATCTTTCGAGCACTGCAACTCTATTAAACGAGCGCCCTGCAGGACTTCCTCAAAATAATGCTCGGTGGGGAATCGGCTTTCGTCCGAACCCCGGGACGCAACAGCGGTGGCATCCATCTCCGCCCAGCATGTCTTAACACGGGCGAGTGCCATCCGTGCACCTTCTATGCATGCCGACCGCTTCATCGCCCCGATATGCGGCACCGCCCCAAGGAACTGCTGCAACAAGCCAAAATAACTCTTCGGCTTGGGCCTTTCCGGCCACAAATGAGCGACCACATCCGTCATGGCAAGTCCGGACAACCTATTCAGCTCAGCCCACTCAACCAGCCGATCACTCAACGGAAGTGGACGCTCCGGAATATGGAATTGAGACCAGAAAAGCTCTTCCATTTCGTGATCCTTCTGGCTTCGGAAGTGCACGACTGCGTCCGCGGCACTCGCCGCCAAATCCAGATAAGGATCCTCTGCACCGCACAACCGGCCCAGCTAAGCATACTTCGGATCCATGAACTTCCTACGCAGCATAAAGGGCTTTCCAGCCATAATGTCTCTGACCTCACACAGTTCCTCCTTCATAGCCCGCATTGCACTACGAGCATCCTTGGCTTCGGCGTCGGCCTTCTTCAGGTCCTCTTGCTCCGCTCGGTGTTCTCTTTCAAGAACCTCGTGGCAGTCGGTAGCATCTTTTAATTTCACGGCCATTCCGGCCATCTCCTCCCTGCTTCGGCAGTGAGCAGCCTTCTCGGCTTCTAGCTCTTCCGCTGCCTTCGAGGCAGCCGCTTCGCTTTTTCTGGCTTGCTCCTTGGCCCGAGCAAGCTCTGCTCGAAGGTTTTCCACAGCAGCAGCACCATCTGCATCAAGCATACAAATCGTAAGGAATGGGCGTCAGCTCCCTTACTAGGCAACCGCGGAGCAACCACATACCTTGTGACTCATCAAGTCGTTTATTGACCAGCGAGATGTCCGCATCCGCAATGTCGAGTTGCCTCTTCAGCTCGGCAACTCCATCAGTCTGGCTGGCCATCGAACATTCCGCCACCTGCACAGGAAAGGCGACAATCTATAACTGAGATTATGATCCTCGGCACGCTGCCGTTTTCGACAGCATACCAAGTCTTAGGGGCTACTATCTATACAGGGCACACTTCATGTGCAAAACTATCAAAAGGTATGTCATTTTTTGCGTACCTCAAATCCCGTCAGCAAACTTCCGACGGCCTCACACAACCCGCTTTTGGCGGACGAGATCCTCTCAATCACCATACTCATTAATGTGCGGTGATCTTCTGAGATAGACGCCCTCTTTAGCAAATCTTGCAGCTCCACCCGCCGTACTCCAATGGGTGCCGAACTCTCCGGCCCCGCCGGACTCGGGGAGACCCTCCGTGACGACACCTCAGGGTCGCCCGCCCCGCACGACGGGGCGGCAGATGGAGGCGTTTCGCTCTCCATCATCTCCGGACGAAGGTCTCCTGAAGATGAGTTGTGCTGAGATGGGCTGAGATCCGAACTACAAGGTGAAAACTTCGGTTACCCTTAGAAATTAAGCAGGGGTGTCCACTATTACAAAATTCCCCCCTTTTTTACTTACGGCTCGCTGGAGGGCTGATTCCTCTGAGGAGACAGTACGGCCAGAGCTCTTTCCGGCACAGGACCTTCCGGTACAGATTTCTTTCCCCGCTTTGAGGCCTTGGCCTCCGGGTCTTCGGAAGCGGTCCTCTTCTCCCCCTGGAAGGAGGGACTCTCGATTCCTCCCTTACTGAAAGCCTCCTTGGCAGAGGTGGTAGTTCCCCTGTGCCCCCCTTCGCCCTCCTCCGAAGGTGCAACCTCCAACATTTTGATTAACACGGGATCCTTCGTGGTCTCAAGGAGGGGGGCCGGACACCGTATCAATTTTACTTGCGCTATCCACTCCTGTCCAAGGGATAGCTGGTTAAAAAGGCAAACCCATGATAAATAAATGGACAATGTGTCCGGCCACAGGGCTACTTACTTGAGTATCCGGGCGGTTGCAGCTTAGGCCAGCATCCTCGGTCAAGTCCGGATGCATCTCTTGCGATCCAAAGAACAGTTTGTACATCTCCGCGGGTGTCAAACCCATGAAGTGTTGAAGAGCTCGTGGCCCCTCCGGATTAAATTCCCACAGGCGGAGGGGGCGACATTTGCAGGGCAGTAGGCGCCGGATCAGCATAACCTGTACCACTACGACTAGATTGATCTCCCTTTCTTGGAGGCCTCGAATCCGGTCCTGCAACAGGGGTACGTCTTTGGACGGCCCCCAGTCACGCCCCCTGTTGACCCATGATGTCAGCTGTTGTGGAGGGCCCGAGCGGAAGACGGGCGGCGGCCTCTACCTGCTGCCCCTGGGAATAGTGATATAGAACCACTCCTGTTGCCATAGGCAGAGCTCCTCCTGAAAAGAGCCCTCGGGCCATGGAGCATCGGCCCTCTTGCTTATAACCGCCCCTCCGCACTCTGCCTGACGCCCCTCAATCATCTTCGGCTCCACGTTGAAGGTTTTGAGCCACAAGCCGAAGTGAGGGGTAGTGCGGAGGAAGGCTTCGCAGACGACAATGAATGATGAGATGTGGAGGATGGACTTCGGAGCCAAGTCATGGAATTCCAGCCCATAGTAAAACATGAGCCCCCTCACGAAGGGATCCGTCGGGAAGCCTAAACCCCGATGGAGGTGAGACACGAACACGACGCTCTCACCAAGCTCGGGAGTCGGAATGACCTGCCCTCGGGCAGGCAGCCTATGCGAAATCTCGTAGGTTAAGTACATGGCATCTCTCAGCTTTAGCACGTCCTCTTCCGTGACGGAGGAGGGCATCCACCGGCCTCGTAGGTCGGGGCCGGACATTGTCGAAGATCGAAGGTACTCGAATCTGGAGCCCTGGGTGTTGGAACTCGGGGCGAGGGGCGGATTCGATAGAGGATTGAAGGAAAAGAACGGGCCTTGGTCTCATTATAAAGAGGAAGAATACCAAGAGCCGTCCCCGTGACCGTTTGGAACCCGCCTTCGATGGAGGGGGCATGGCAATGGGCACGATTGGGTTACCCACGTCCGTATTGATGGGAATCCCGGAATAAGGGGAACACGATCTCTACCTCGACAAGACGTGCCAAGGAAACCGCTTCGCTAAACGCGCTGAGGTGGTACAATAAAAATGATTCTAGTAAAGGCTTGGTAGTGGTGTGACGTCACGCCGCAAAATACGTCAGCAGATTGAACTTGTGTAATATTATTCTCTCTACGGTGGTGCGTGGAATTTATTTTTGCAGAGCCGGACACTATCCTGGTGTTCACAATCTTCTATAAATTATTCGGAGGAAGAACCCGCCTTGCAATGCCGAAGACAACATGCGCACCGGACTCGTCGTCATTGAAGCCTGGTTCAGGGGCTACTGAGGGAGTTCCAGACTAGGGGGTGTCCAGATAGCCGAACTATCATCATCGGCCGGACTCCAAGACTATGAAGATACAAGATTGAAGACTTCGTCCCGTGTCCGGATGGGACTTTCCTTGGCATGGAAGGCAAGCTAGGCGATACGGATATGTAGATCTCCTACCATTGTAACCGACTCTGTGTAACCCTAGCCCTCTCCGGTGTCTATATAAATCGGATGGCTTTAGTCCATAGGACGAACAACAATCATACCATAGGCTAGCTTCTAGGGTTTAGCCTCCTTGATCTCGTGGTAGATCTACTCTTGTAACACACATCATCAATATTAATCAAGCAGGACGTAGGGTTTTACCTCCATCAAGAGGGCCCGAACCTGGGTAAAACATCGTGTCCCTTGTCTCCTATTACCATCCGCCTAGACGCACAGTTCGGGACCCCCTACCCGAGATCCGCCGGTTTTGACACCGACAGATCCCATCTCAGATTTCATGGCCTCAAGCCATTTCACGGAATCTGGGCTCATCATCGCTTCCTCATAGTTCATAGGTTCACCATGGTCTAGTAACATGACTTCCAGAACAGGATTACCGTACCACTCTAGTGTGGATCTCACTCTGGAAGACCTACAAGGTACGGTAGTAACTTGATCTGAAGTTTCATGATCATCATCATTAACTTCCTCACTAATTCGTGTAGGAATCACTGGAACTGATTTCTGTGATGAACTACTTTCCAATAAGGGAGAAGGTACAATTACCTCATCAAGTTCTACTTTCCTCCCACTCACTTCTTTCGAGAGAAACTCCTTCTCTAGAAAGGATCCATTTTTAGCAACAAAGATTTTGCCTTCGGATCTGTGATAGAAGGTGTACCCACCAGTTTCCTTTGGGTACCCTATGAAGACGCACTTCTCCGACTTGGGTTCGAGCTTATCAGGTTGAAGCTTTTCCACATAAGCATCATAGCCCCAAACTTTGAGAAATAACAACTTTGGTTTCTTGCCAAACCACGGTTCATAAGGCATCGTCTCAATGGATTTTCATGGTGCCCTATTTTAAGTGAATACAACCATCTCTAAAGCATAACCCCAAAACAATAGTGGTAAATCAGTAAGAGACATCATAGATCGCACCATATCCAATAAAGTACGGTTACGATGTTCGGACACATCATTTTGCTGTGGTCCGATGGCGTTAGTTGTGAAACTATCCCATGTTGTTTCAAATGAAGAACACACTCGTAACTCAAATATTCACCTCCATGATCAGATCGTATAAACTTTATTTTCTTGTTACGATGACTTTCCACTTCATTCTGAAATTCTTTGAACTTTTCAAATGTTTCAGACTTATGCTTCATTAAGTAGATATAATCATATCTACTCAAATCATCTGTGAAGGTAAGAAAATAACGATACCCGCCACGAGCTTCAACACTCATTGGACCACATACATCTGTATGTATTATTTCCAATAAGTCAGTAGCTCGTTCCATTGTTCCGAAGAACGGAGTTTTAGTCATCTTGTCCATAAGGCACGGTTCGCAAGCACCAAGTGATTCATAATCAAGTGATTCCAAAATTCCATCAGCATGGAGTTTCTTCATGCGCTTTATACCGATATGACCCAAACAGCAGTGCCACAAATAAGTTGCACTATCATTATCAACTTTGCAACTTTTGGCTTCAATATTATGAATATGTGTATCATCATGATCGAAATTCAACAAAAATAGACCACTCAGCAAGGGTGCATGACCATAAAAGATATTACTCATATAAATAGAACAACCATTATTCTCTGATTTAAATGAATAACCGTCTTGCATCAAACAAGATCCAGATATAATGTTAATGCTCAGCGCTGGCACCAAATAACAATTATTCAGGTCAAAAACTAATCCCGAAGGTAGATGTAGATGTAGTGTGCCGACGGTGATCACGTCGACCTTGGAACCATTTCCCACGCACATCGTCACCTCGTCCTTAGCCAATCTTTGTTTAATCCGTAGCCCATGTTTCAAGTTGCAAATATGAGCAACAAAACCAGTATCAAATACCCAGGCGCTACTACGAGCATTACTAAGGTACACATCAATAACATGTATATCAAATATACCTTTCACTTTGCCATCCTTCTTATCCGCCAAATACTTGGGGCAGTTCCGCTTCTAGTGACTAGTCCCTTTGAAGTAGAAGCACTCAGTTTTAGGCCTAGGTCCAGACTTGGGTTTCTTCTCTTGAGCAGCAACTTTCTTGCCGTTCTTCTTGAAGTTCCCCTTCTTCCCTTTGCCCTTTTTCTTGAAACTAGTGGTCTTGTTGACCATCAACACTTGATGCTCCTTCTTGATTTCTACCTCTGCAGCCTTTAGCATCGCGAAGAGCTCGGGAATAGTCTTGTTCATCCCTTGCATATTATAGTTCACCACAAATCCTTTATAGATAGGTGGCAGTGATTGAAGAACTCTGTCAATGACACTATCATCAGGAAGATTAACTCCCAGCTGAGTCAAGTGGTTATGGTACCTAGACATTCTGAGTATGTGTTCGCTGACAGAACTATTCTCCTCCAATTTGCAGCTCTAGAACTTGTTGGAGACTTCATATCTCTCAACTTGGGCACTTCAACTCTTGGAACATCTCATATGCTCCATGACGTTCAAAACGTCTTTGAAGTCCCGATTATAAGTTGTAGAGCATGGCACACTGAACTATCGAGTAGTCTTCAACATGCGTCTGCGAGGCATTCTCAATGTATGCAGTTGCCGGCGTGGGTGGTACACCTAACGGTGCTTCCAGGACATAATTCTTCTATGTAGCAATGAGGATAATCCTCAAGTTATGGACCTAGTCCATGTAGTTGCTGCCATCATCTTTCAACTTAGCTTTCTCTAGGAACGCATTAAAATTCAAAGGAACGGTAGCACGGGACATTGATCTACAATAACATAGACATGCAAAATAACTATCAGGACTAAGTTCATGATAAATTAAAGTTCAATTAATCACATTACACAAGAACTCCCACTTAGATAGACATCCCTCTAGTCATCTAAATGATCACGTGATCCAAATCAACTAAACCATGTCCGATCATCACGTGAGATGGAGTAGTTTTCAATGGTGAATATCACTATGTTGACCATATCTACTATATGATTCACATTCGACCTTTCGGTCTCAGTGTTTCGAAGCCATATCTGCATATGCTAGGCTCGTCAAGTTTAACCCGAGTATTCTGCGTGTGCAAAACTGGCTTGCACCCGTCGTATGTGAACGTAGTGTTGGGGAGCGTAGTAATTTCAAAAAAATTCCTACGCACACGCAAGATCATGGTGATGCATAGCAACGAGAGGGGAGAGTGTCGTCCATGTACCCTCATAGACCATAAGAGGAAGCATTATGACAACGCGGTTGATGTAGTCATAGGTGTTCATGATCGACCGATCCTAGTACCGAACGTATGGCACCTCCACGATCTGCACACGTTCAGCTCGGTGACGTCCCACGAACTCATGATCCATTTGAGCTTCGACGGAGAGTTCCATCAGCACGACGGCGTGATGACGGGGTCGATGAAGCTACCGACGCAGGGCTTCGCCTAAGCACCGCAACGATATGACCGAGGTGGATTATGGTGGAGGTGGGCACCGCACACGGCTAAAGATCAATGATCAACTAGTGTGTCTTGGGATGTCGCCCTGTCCCCGTATAAAAAGGAGCAAGGGGGGAGGCGGCCGGCCTAGGAGGAGGGCGCGCCAAGGGGGGGAGTCCTACTCCCACAGGGAGTAGGACTCCCCTTTCCTAGTAGGAGTAGGAGAAGGGGGAAGGGAAGGAGAGGAGGAGAAGGAAGGAGGGGGCGCCGCCCCTTCCCCCTAGTCCAATTAG
>NC_041381.1:489867052-489948112 GCF_002162155.2 Triticum dicoccoides | reverse complement strand
GGCCCAGCCCTAGCCAGCTCCTCTCTCTCTCTCTCTCTCTCTCTCTCTCTCTCTCTCTAAAGCCCATTAAGGCCCATATACTCCCTGAACTCTCTCAGGGGTTCCGGTAACCTCCCGGTACTCCGGTATTTATCCGGTGACCCCCGGAACCCTTCCGGTGTCCGAATATAACCTTCCAATATATCAATATTTATGTCTCGGCCATTTCAAGACTCCTTTTCATGTCCGTGATCTTATCCGGGACTCCGAACAACCTTCGGTACATCAAAACACACAAACTCATAATACCGATCGTCATTGAACGTTAAGCATGCGGACCCTACGGGTTCGAGAACTATGTAGACATGACCGAGACATGTCTCCGGTCAATAACTAATAGCGGAACCTGGATGCTCATATTGGCTACTACATATTCTACGAAGATCTTTATCGGTCAAATCGCATAACAACATATGTTGTTCCCTTTGTCATCGGTATGTTACTTTCCCGAGATTCGATCATCGGTATCTCAATACCTTGTTCAATCTCATTATCGGCAAGTCTCTTTACTCGTTCCGTAATGCATCATCTCGTAACTAACTCATTAGTTACATTCCTTGCAAGGCTTATAGTGATGTGCATTACCGAGAGGGCCCAGAGATACCTCTCCGATAATCGGAGTGACAAATCCTAATCTTGATCTATGCCAACTCAACAAGTACCATCGGAGACACCTGTAGAGCACCTTTATAATCACCCAGTTACATTGTGACGTTTGGTAGCACACAAAGTGTTCCTCCGGTATTCGGGAGTTGCATAATCTCATAGTCATAGGAACATGTATAAGTCATGAAGAAAGCAACAGTAACAAACTAAACGATCAAGTGCTAAGCTAACGGAATGGGTCAAGTCAATCACATCATTCTCTAATGATGTGATCCCGTTGATCAAATGACTACTCATGTCTATGGCTAGGAAACACAACCATCTTTGATTTAACAAGCTAGTCAAGTAGAGGCATACTAGTGACAATTTGTTTATCTATGTATTCACACATGTACTAAGTTTACGGTCAATACAATTCTAGCATGAATAATAAACATTTATCATGATATAAGGAAATATAAACAACAACTTTATTATTGCCTCTAGGGCATATTTCCTTCAGTCTCCCACTTGCACTAGAGTCAATAATCTAGATTACATAGTAATGATTCTAACACCCATGGAGTCTTGGTACTGATCATGTTTTGCTCGTGAGAGAGGCTTAGTCAACGGGTCTGCAACATTCAGATCCGTATGTATCTTGCAAATCTCTATGTCTCCCTCCTTGACTTGATCTCAGATGGAATTGAAGCGTCTCTTGATGTGCTTGGTTCTCTTGTGAAATCTGGATTCGTTTGCCAAGGCAATTGCACCAGTATTGTCATAAAAGATTTTCATTGGACCCGATGCACTAGGTATGACACCTAGATCGGATATGAACTCCTTCATCCAGACTCCTTCATTTGCTGCTTCTGAAGCAGCTATGTACTCCGCTTCACACATAGATCCCGCCACGACGCTTTGTTTAGAACTGCACCAACTGACAGCTCCACCATTCAATATAACACGTATCCGGTTTGTGACTTAGAGTCATCCGGACCAGTGTTAAAGCTTGCATCGATGTAACCATTTACGACGAGCTCTTTGTCACCTCCATAAACGAGAAACATATCATTAGTCCTTTTCGGGTATTTCAGGACGTTCTTGACCGCTGTCCATAGATCCACTCCTGGATTACTTTGGTACCTCCCTACTATGCTTATAGCAAGGCACACATCAGGTCTGGTACACAGCATTGCATACATGATAGAGCCTATGGCTGAAGCATAGGGAATGACTTTCCTTTTCTCTCAATCTTCTGCAGTGGTCGGGCATTGTGTCTGACTCAATTTCTCACCTTGTAACACAGGCAAGAACAATTTCTTTGCTTGATCCATTTTGAACTTCTTCAAAACTTTATCAAGGTATGTGCTTTGTGAAAGTCCAATTAAGCGTCTTGATCTATCTCTATAGATCTTGATGCCCAATATATAAGCAACTTCACCGAGGTCTTTCATTGAAAACCTCTTATTCAAGTATCCTTTTATGCTATCCAGAAATTCTATATCATTTCCAATCAACAATATGCCATCCCCATATAATATTAGAAATGCTATAGAGCTCCCACTCACTTTCTTTAAATATAGTCTTCTCCAAAAGTCTGTATAAAACCATATGCTTTGATCACACTATCAAAACGTTTAGTCCAACTCCGAGATACTTGCACCAGTCCATAGATGGATCGCTGGAGCTTACACACTTTGTTAGCATCCTTTGGACCGATAAAATCTTCAGGTTGCGTCATATACAACTCTTCTTCCAGAAATCCATTCAGGAATGCAATCTTTACATCCATTTGCCAAATTGCATAATCATAAAATGCGGCAATTGCTCACATGATTCGGACGGACTTAAGCATCGCTACGGGTGAGAAGGTCTCATCGTAGTCAACTCCTTGAACTTGTCGAAAACCTTTCGCAACAAGTCGAGCTTTGTAGACAGCAACATTACTGTCATCGGTCAAGTTAACCAAAGTCCACACTTTGTTCTCGTACATGGATCCCATCTCAGATTTCATGGCCTCAAGCCATTTCGCGGAATCTGGGCTCATCATCGCTTCCTCATAGTTCGTAGGTTCGCCATGGTCAAGTAACATGACCTCCAGAACAGGATTACCATACCACTCTGGTGCGGATCTTATTCTGGTTGACCTACGAGGTTCGGTGGTAACTTGATCTGAAGTGTCATGATCATTATCATCAGCTTCCTCATGAACTGGTGTAGGGATCACAGGAACTGATTTCTATGATGAACTAATTTCCAATAAGGGAGCAGGTACAATTACCTCATCAAGTTCTACTTTCCTCCCACTCACTTCTTTCGAGAGAAACTCCTTCTCTAGAAAGGATCCATTCTTAGGAACGAATGTCTTGCCTTCGGATTTGTGATAGAAGGTGCACCCAACAGTTTCCTTTGGGTATCCTATGAAGACACATTTCTCTGATTTGGATTCGAGCTTATCAGATTGAAGCTTTTTCACATAAGCATCGCAGCCCCAAACTTTCAGAAACGACAACGCCGGTTTCTTGCCAAACCACAGTTCATAAGGCATCGTCTCAACGGATTTAGATGGTGCCCTATTTAACATGAATGCAGCCGCCTCTAAAGCATAACCCCAAAATGATAGTGGTAAATGAGTAAGAGACATCATAGATTGCACCATATCTAATAAAGTGTGGTTACGACGCTCGGACACACCATTACGTTGTGGTGTTCCGGGTGGCGTGAGTTGCGAAACTATTCCGCATTGTTTCAAATGAAGACAAAACTCATAACTCAAATATTCTCCTCCATGATCAGATCGTAGAAATTTTATTTTGTTGTTATGATGATTTTCCACTTCACTCTGAAATTCTTTGAACTTTTCAAATGTTTCAGACTTATGTTTCATTATGTAGATATACCCATATATGCTCAAATCATCTGTGAAGGTGAGAAAATAACGATACCCGCCGCGAGCCTCAATATTCATTGGACCACAAACATCAGTATGTATGATTTCCAACAAATCTGTTGCTCGCTCCATTGTTCTGGAGAATGGAGTTTTAGTCATCTTGCCCATGAGGCATGGTTCGCAAGTACCAAGTGATTCATAATCAAGTGATTCCAAAAGCCCATCAGTATGGAGTTTCTTCATGCGTTTTACACCAATATGACCCAAACGGCAGTGCCACAAATAAGTTGCACTATCATTATCAACTCTGCATCTTTTGGCTTTAATATTATGAATATGTGTATCACTACTATCGAGATTCCATGAAAATAGACCACTCTTCAAGGGTGTGTGACCATAAAAGATATTACTCATATAAATAGAACAACCATTATTCTCAGATTTAAATGAATAACCGTCTCGCATCAAACAAGATCCACTATAATGTTCATGCTCAACGCTGGCACCAAATAACAATTATTCAGGTCTAAAACTAATCCCGAAGGTAGATGTAGAGGTAGTGTGCCGACCGCGATCACATCGACTTTGGAACCATTTCCCACGCGCATCATCACCTCGTCCTTAGCTAATTTCTCTTAATCCGTAGTCCCTGTTTGGAGTTGCAAATATTAGCAACAGAACCAGTATCAAATACCCAGGCACTACTGCGAGCATTAGGAAGGTACACATCAATAACATGTATATCACATATACCTTTGTTCACCTTGCCATCCTTCTTATCTGCCAAATACTTGGGGCAGTTCCGCTTCCAGTGACCAGTCCCTTTGCAATAGAAACACTCAGTCTCAGGCTTAGGTCTAGACTTGGGCTTCTTCCCTTGATCAGCAACTTGCTTGTCGTTCTTCTTGAAGTTCCCCTTCTTCCTTTACCCTTTTTCTTCAAACTGGTGGTCTTGTTGACCATCAACACTTGATGCTCCTTCTTGATTTCTACCTCCGCAGCCTTTAGCATCGCGAAGAGCTCGGGAATTGTCTTATTCATCCCTTGCATATTATAGTTCATCATGAAGCTCTTGTAGCTTGGTGGCAGTGATTGAAGAATTCTGTCAATGACACTATCATCCGGAAGATTAACTCCCATTTGAATTAAGTGATTATTATACCCAGACATTTTGAGTATATGTTCACTGACAGAACTATTCTCCTCCACCTTGCAGTTGTAGAACTTATTGGAGACTTCATATCTCTCAATCCGGGCATTTGCTTGAAATATTAACTTCAACTCCTGGAACATCTCATATGCCCCATGACGTTCAAAATGTCGTTGAAGTCCCAGTTCTAAGCCGTAAAGCATGGCACACTGAACCATCGAGTAGTCATCAGCTTTTCTCTACAAAACGTTCACAATGTCTAGCGTCGCTCCTGCAGCGGGTCTTGCACCTAGCGGTGCTTCCAGGACGTATTTCTTCTATGCAGCAATGAGGATAATCCTCAAGTTATGGACCCAGTCCGTGTAATTGCTACCATCATCTTTGAACTTAGCTTTCTCAAGGAACGCATTAAAATTCAACGGGACAACAACATAAGCCATCTATCTACAACAACATAGACATGCAAAATACTATCAGGTACTAAGTTCATGATAAATTAAAGTTCAATTAATCAAATTACTTAAGAACTCCCACTTAGATAAACATGCCTATAATTATCTAAGTGATCATGTGATCCATATCAACTAAACCATGTCTGATCATCACGTGAGATGGAGTAGTTTTCAATGGTGAACATCACTATGTTGATCATATCTACTATATGAGTCACGCTCGACCTTTCGGTCTCAGTGTTCCGAGGCCATATCTGCATATGCTAGGCTCGTCAAGTTTAACCCGAGTATTCTGCGTGTGCAATACTGGCTTGCACCCGTTGTATGTGAACGTAGAGCTTATCACACCCGATCATCACGTGGTGTCTCGGCATGACGAACTTCCGCAACGGTGCATACTCAGGGATAACACTTATACCTTGCAATTTAGTGAGAGATCATCTTATAATGCTACCGTCGATCTAAGCAAAATAAGATGCACAAAAGATAAACATCACATTTAATCAATATAAGTGATATGATATGGCCATCATCATATTGTGCCTTTGATCTCCATCTCCAAAGCACTGTCATGATCACCATCGTCACCGGCGCGACACCTTGATCTCCATCGTAGTATCATTGTCGTCTCGCCAACTTATTGCTTCTACGACTATTGCTACTGCTTAGTGATAAACTAAAGCAATTACATGGCGATTGCATTTCATACAATAAAGCGACAACCATATGGCTCCTGCCAGTTGCCAATAACTCTGTTACAAAACATGATCATCTCATACAATAAAATTTAGCATCATGTCTTGACCATATCACATCACAACATGCCCTGCAAAAACAAGTTAGACGTCCTCTACTTTGTTGTTGCAAGTTTTACGTGGCTGCTACGGGCTAAGCAATAACCGTTCTTACCTACGCATCAAAACCACAATGATATTTCGTCAAGTATGTGTTGTTTTAACCTTCACAAGGACCGGACGTAGCCACACTCAATTCAACTAAAGTTGGAGAAACTGACACCCGCCAGCCACCTTTGTGTGAAGCACGTCGGCAAAACCAGTCTCGCGTAAGCGTACGCGTAATGTCGGTCCGGGCTGCTTCATCCAACAATACCGCCGAATTAAAGTATGACATGATGGTAATCAGTATGACTAGTATCGCCGTCAACTCACTTGTGTTCTACTCGTGCATATAACATCTATGCATAAACCTGGCTCCGATGCCACTATTGGGGAACATAGTAATTTCAAAAAAATTCTTATGCACACGCAAGATCATGGTGATGCATAGTAACGAGAGGGGAGAGTGTCATCCACGTACCCTCGTAGACCATAAGCGGAAGCGTTATGACAACGCGGTTGATGTAGTCATATGTCTTCACAATCGACCGATCCTAGTACCAAACGTACGGCACCTCTGCGATCTGCACATGTTCAGCTTGGTGACGTCCCACGAACTCACGATCTAGTAGAGCTTCGAGGGAGAGTTCCGTCAGCACGACGGCGTGATGATGGTCTTGATGAAGCTACTGACGTAGGGCTTCGCCTAAGAACCGCAACGAAATGACTGAGGTGGATTATGGTGGAGGGGGGCACCGCACACGGCTAAAGATCAATGATCAACTTGTGTGTCTTGGGGTTCCTCCTACCCCCGTATATAAAGGAGCAAGGGGGGAGGCAGCCCGCCTAGGAGGATGCGCGCCAAGGGGGGAGTCCTACTCCCACCGCGAGTAGGACTCCCCTTTCCTAGTAGGAGTAGGAGAAGGGTGAAGGGAAGGAGAGGAGGAGAAGGAAGGAGGGGGTGCTGCCCCTCCCCCTACTCCAATTCGGACTAGGCTTGGGGGGCGGCCCAGCCCTGGCCAGCTCCTCTCTCTCTCTCCCTAAAGCCCATTAAGGCCCATATACTCCCTGGGGGGTTCCGGTAACATCCCGGTACTCCGGTAACTATCCAGTGACCCCCGGAACCCTTCCAGTGTCCGAATATAACCTTCCAATATATCAATACTTATGTCTCGGCCATTTGGAGACTCCTCGTCATGTCCGTGATCTTATCCGGGACTCCAAACAACCTTCGGTACATCAAAACACATAAACTCATAATACCGATTGTCACCGAATGTTAAGCGTGCGGACCCTACGGGTTCGAGAACTATGTAGACAGGACCGAGACATGTCTCCCGTCAATAACCAATAGCGGAACCTGGATGCTCATATTGGCTCCTACATATTCTACGAAGATCTTTATCGGTCAAACCGCATAACAACATACGTTGTTCCCTTTGTCATCGGTATGTTACTTGCCCGAGATTCGATCGTCGGTATCTCAATACCTAGTTCAGTCTCATTACCGGCAAGTCTCTTTACTCGTTCCGTAATGCATGGTCCCGCAACTAACTCATTAGTCACATTGCTTGCAAGGCTTATAGTGATGTCCATTACCGAGAGCGCCCAGAGATACCTCTCCGACAATCGGAGTGACAAATCCTAATCTTGATCTATGCCAACTCAACAAGTACCATCGGAGACACCTGTAGAGCACCTTTATAATCACCCAGTTACGTTGTGACGTTTGGTAGCACACAAAGTGTTCCTCCGGTATTCGGGAGTTACATAATCTCATAGTCATAGGAACATGTATACGTCATGAAGAAAGCAACATCAACAAACTAAACGATCAAGTGCTAAGCTAACGGAATGGGTCAAGTCAATCACATCATTCTCTAATGATGTGATCCCGTTGATCAAATGACAACTCATGTCTATGGCTAGGAAACACAACCATCTTTGATTCAACGAGCTAGTCAAGTAGAGGCATACTAGTGACACTTTGTTTGTCTATGTATTCACACATGTACTAAGTTTCCGGTCAATACAATTCTAGCATGAATAATAAACATTTATCATGATATAAGGAAATATAAATAACAACTTTATTATTGCCTCTAGGGCATATTTCCTTCAGTCTCCCACTTGCGCTAGAGTCAATAATCTAGATTACATAGTAATGATTCTAACACCCATGGAGTCTTGGTACTGATCATGTTTTGCTCGTGAGAGAGGCTTGGTCAACGAGTCTGCAACATTCAGATCCGTATGTATCTTGCAAGTCTCTATGTCTCCCTCCTTGACTTGATCGCGGATGTATCAATAATGCGGTTGATGTAGTCGAACTTCTTCACGATCCAACCGATCAAGTACCGAACGTACGACACCTCCTCGTTCAGCACACGTTCAGCTCTATGAAGTCTCTCATGCTCTTGATTCAGTTGAGGACGAGGGTCAGTTCCGTCAGCACGACGGCATGGCGACGGTGATGATGATGCTACCAGCTCAGGGCTTCGCCTAAGCACTATGATGGTATGATCGAGGTGTGTAACTATGGAGGGGGCACCGCACACGGTTGGGAGAGAAACTTGTGTCTACTTAGGGTGCCCCCTTGACCCCGTATATAAAGGATAAAGGGGAGGCCGGCCGGACCTCCTAGGCGCGCCCCATCAAGGGGAGTCCTACTAGGACTACTAGTCCTAGTAGGATTCCACCAAGAGAGGGAGAAGGGGAAGGAAGGAGAGGGAGAGGGAGAAGGAAAGGGGGGCGCCGCATCCCTCCTAGTCCAATTCGGACCCAAGGGGGCGGGGGCGCGCGGACTGCCCTGGTCGCCCCTCTCTCTCTCCACTAAGGACCATGTGGCCCATTAGTTCCCCCGGGGAGTTCCGATAACCCTCCGGCACTCCGGTTTTTTCCGGAACACTTCCGGTGTCCGAATATAGCCATCCAATATATCAATCTGTATGTATCGACCATTTCGAGACTCCTCGTCACATCGTGATCTCATCCGGGACTCCAAACAAACTTCAGTCATCAAAAACACATAACTCATAATACATATCGTCATCAAATGTTAAGCGTGCGGACCCTACGCATTCGAGAACTATGTATACATGACCGGGACACATCTTCGGTCAATAACCAATAGTGGAACCTGGATGCTCATATTGTTTCCTACATATTCTGCGAAGATCTTTATCGGTCAAACCGCATAAGAACATACGTTATTCCCTTTGTCATCGGTATGTTACTTGCCCGAGATTTGATCGTCGGTATCATCATACCTAGTTCAATCTCGTTATCAGCAAGTCTCTTTACTCGTTCTGTAATACTTCATCCCACAACTAACTCATTAGTCACAATGCTTGCAAGGCTTATAGTGATGAGCATTACCGAGAGGGCCCAGAGATACCTCTCCAAAACACGAAGTGACAAATCCTAATCTTGATCTATGCCAACCCAACAAACACCTTCGGAGACACCTGTAAAGCATCTTTATAATCACCCATTTACGTTGTGACGTTTGATAGCACACAAGGTGTTCCTCCGATATTCGGGAGTTGCATAATCTCATAGTCTGAGGAACATGTATAAGTCATGAAGAAAGCAGTAGCAACAAAACTGTAACGGTCATAATGCTAAGCTAACAGATGGGTCATGTCCATCACATCATTCTCCTAATGATGTGAACCCGTTAATCAAATGACGACACATGTCTATGGTTAGGAAACATAACCATCTTTGATTAACAAGCAAGTCAAGTGGAGGCATACTAGGGACACTATGTTTTGTCTATGTACTCACACATGTACTAAGTTTCCGGTTAATACAATTATAGCATGAATAATAAACATTTATCATGAAATAAGGAACTAAATAATAACTTTATTATTGGCTCTGGGGCATATTTCATTCAGTCTCCCACTTGCACTAGAGTCAATAATCTAGATTACATAGTAATGATTCTAACACCCATGGAGCTTTGGTGCTGATCATGTTTTGCTCGTGGAAGAGGCTTAGTCAATGGGTCTGCAACATTCAGATCCATATGTATCTTGCAAATCTCTATGTCCCCTTCCGACACTTGATGATGGATGGAATTGAAGCCTCTCTTGATGTGCTTGGTTCTCTTGTGAAATCTAGATTCCTTTGCCAAGGCAATTGCACCAGTATTGTCACAAAAGATTTTCGTTGGACCCGATGCACTAGGTATGACACCTATATCGGATATGAACTCCTTCATCCAAACTCCTTCATTTGCTACTTTTGAAGCAGTAATGTACTCCGCTTCACACGTAGATCCCGCCACGATGCTCTGCTTGGAACTGCACCAACTGACAGCTCCTCCATTTAATAAAAATATGTATCCGGTTTGCGACTTAGAGCCATCCGGATCAGTGTCAAAGCTTGCATCGACGTAACCGTCTACGACGAGCTCTTTGTCACCTCAATAAACGAGAAACATATCCTTAGTCATTTTCAGCTATTTCAGGATGTTCTTGACCGCTATCCCATGCTCCACTCCGGGATTACTTTAGTACCACCCTGCTATGCTTATAGAAGGGCACACATCAGGTATGGTACATAGCATTGCATACATGATAGAACCTATGGCTGAAGCATGGGGAATGTTTTTCATTTTCTCTCTATTCTGCAGTGGTCAGGCATTGAGTCTGACTCAATTTCTCACCTTGTAACACAGGCAAGAACCCTTTCTTTGACTGAACCATTTTTCGGCAGCGGCACGTTCGGCGGCGGTGGACATGGTGATGACGAAGACGACGCGGACGTAGAGGAAGTAGTGGATCGGAGGCGAGTAGTCGCGTAGTCGCTTCCCAAAAACCTACTCGCCTCTCTCCCATACAGGAACCGGAGAGATAGGGTTTTGGAGACCTGCTCTCCCGTCGATCGTGTACGCGGCAGACAGGATGGAGTCACCGGCGGCAGGAGCAGCAAAGGAATGACGTGGGCGGTTCACGTGGGAGCAGATGTGATCTGTTCGTGGTGGCTAGGGTTAGAAGACACTGCACACTTATATAGGCGCAGCCGCGTGGGCTCTACCCACGTCTGAGTCCGTGACAGCCCATGATCCGACGTCTCAGATCGTGGCCCAGCTGTCAGGAACTCTCCGTTAGTAACTGGCAAAAATAAGCGCTTAGGTGTGAGCTCGTCTTGGCTCACTCCCACGGCGCGGCGCGGCGTGGCGTGGCGAGGCACGGTGTGGCGGGCGGCGGAGGAGGAGCGCGCGAGGGCCTCTTCTCTTCTCAAGCTCCAATAGCATGTGGAAGAGCCACCCTTATAAGGAGGTCCAACTCCTCTTCCACTTCCGGGGTGGGACTAAACTGTTGGAAATATGCCCTAGAGGCAATAATAAATTGATTATTATTATATTTCCTTGTTCATGATAATCGTTTATTATCCATGCTAGAATTGTATTGATAGGAAACTCAGATACATGTGTGGATACATAGACAACACCATGTCCCTAGTAAGCCTCTAGTTGACTAGCTCGTTAATCAATAGATGGTTACGGTTTCCTGACCATGGACATTGGATGTCGTTGATAACGGGATCACATCATTAGGAGAATGATGTGATGGACAAGACCCAATCCTAAGCCTAGCACAAGATCATGTAGTTCGTATGCTAAAGCTTTTCTAATGTCAAGTATCATTTCCTTAGACCATGAGATTGTGCAACTCCCGGATACCGTAGGAGTGCTTTGGGTGTGCCAAACGTCACAACGTAACTGGGTGGCTATAAAGGTACACTACGGATATCTCTGAAAGTGTCTGTTGGGTTGGCACGAATCGAGATTGGGATTTTGTCACTCCATGTAAACGGAGAGGTATCTCTGGGCCCACTCGGTAGGACATCATCATAATGTGCACAATGTGACCAAGGGGTTGATCACGGGATGATGTGTTACGGAACGAGTAAAGAGACTTGCTGGTAACGAGATTGAACAAGGTATCGGTATACCGACGATCGAATCTCGGGCAAGTACCATACCGCTAGACAAAGGGAATTGTATACGGGATTGATTGAGTCCTTGACATCGTGGTTCATCCGATGAGATCATCGTGGAACATGTGGGAGCCAACATGGGTATCCAGATCCCGCTGTTGGTTATTGACCGGAGAACATCTCGGTCATGACTACATGTCTCCCGAACCCGTAGGGTCTACACACTTAAGGTTCGATGACGCTAGGGTTATAAAGGAAGTTTGTATGTGGTTACCGAATGTTGTTCGGAGTCCCGGATGAGATCCCGGACGTCACGAGGAGTTCCGGAATGGTCCGGAGGTAAAGATTTATATATAGGAAGTCCTGTTTCGGCCATCGGGACAAGTTTCGGGGTCATCGGTATTGTACCGGGACCACCGGAAGGGTCCCGGGGGCCCACCGGGTGGGGCCACCTGCCCCGTGTTGGAAATATGCCCTAGAGGCAATAATAAATTGATTATTATTATATTTCCTTGTTCATGATAATCGTTTATTATCCATGCTAGAATTGTATTGATAGGAAACTCAGATACATGTGTGGATACATAGACAACACCATGTCCCTAGTAAGCCTCTAGTTGACTAGCTCGTTGATCAATAGATGGTTACGGTTTCCTGACCATGGACATTGGATGTCGTTGATAACAGGATCACATCATTAGGAGAATGATGTGATGGACAAGACCCAATCCTAAGCCTAGCACAAGATCATGTAGTTCGTATGCTAAAGCTTTTCTAATGTCAAGTATCATTTCCTTAGACCATGAGATTGTGCAACTCCCGGATACCGTAGGAGTGCTTTGGGTGTGCCAAACGTCACAACGTAACTGGGTGGCTATAAAGGTACACTACGGGTATCTCTGAAAGTGTCTGTTGGGTTGGCACGAATCGAGATTGGGATTTTGTCACTCCGTGTAAACGGAGAGGTATCTCTGGGCCCACTCGGTAGGACATCATCATAATGTGCACAATGTGACCAAGGGGTTGATCACGGGATGATGTGTTACGGAACGAGTAAAGAGACTTGCCGGTAACGAGATTGAACAAGGTATCGGTATACCGACGTGATCTTGACGTGAGCACATGCCTTGACGTGATCTTGAAGGTGTTCAAGATGGATCAGTCAAAGAAGGAGTTCTTGCCTGAGTTGTAAGGTATGAAGTTAAGACTTAAAGCTCGACCATGGCAGAATAGAGAGAAAGGAACGAAGGTCGTCCCCTATGCTTAAGACATAGGCTCTACAGTATGCTATGCTGTGTACCGCACCTGAAGTGTGCTTTACCATGAGTCAGTCAAGGGGTACAAGAGTGATCCAAGAATGGATCACAGGACAGCGGTCAAAGTTATCCTTAGTAACTAGTGGACTAAGGAATTTTCTCAATTATGGAGGTGGTAAAAGAGTTCGTCGTAAAGGGTTACGTCGATGCAAGCTTAACACCTATCCGGATAGCTCTGAGTAGAGATACCGGATACGTATAATGGAGCAACAATTTAGAATAGCTCCAAGTAGAACAGTTATTTGGAATAGCTCCAAATAGAACGTGGTAGCTGCATCTAGGAGATGACATAGAGATTTGTAAAGCACACACGGATCTGAAAGGTTCAGACCCGTTGACTATAACCTCTCTCACAAGCATAACATGATCAAACCCAGAACTCATCGAGTGTTAATCACATGTTAAATGTGAACTAGATTATTGACTCTAGTAAACTCTTTGGGTGTTAGTCACATGGGGATGTGACCTTGAGTGTTAATCACATATCGATGTGAACTAGATTATTGGCTCTAGTGCAAGTGGGAGACTGTTGGAAATATGCCCTAGAGGCAATAATAAATTGATTATTATTATATTTCCTTGTTCATGATAATCGTTTATTATCCATGCTAGAATTGTATTGATAGGAAACTCAGATACATGTGTGGATACATAGACAACACCATGTCCCTAGTAAGCCTCTAGTTGACTAGCTCGTTAATCAATAGATGGTTACGGTTTCCTGACCATGGACATTGGATGTCGTTGATAACGGGATCACATCATTAGGAGAATGATGTGATGGACAAGACCCAATCCTAAGCCTAGCACAAGATCATGTAGTTCGTATGCTAAAGCTTTTCTAATGTCAAGTATCATTTCCTTAGACCATGAGATTGTGCAACTCCCGGATACCGTACGAGTGCTTTGGGTGTGCCAAACGTCACAACGTAACTGGGTGGCTATAAAGGTACACTACGGGTATCTCTGAAAGTGTCTGTTGGGTTGGCACGAATCGAGATTGGGATTTTGTCACTCCGTGTAAACGGAGAGGTATCTCTGGGCCCACTCGGTAGGACATCATCATAATGTGCACAATGTGACCAAGGGGTTGATCACGGGATGATGTGTTACGGAACGAGTAAAAAGACTTGCCGGTAACGAGATTGAACAAGGTATCGGTATACCGACGATCGAATCTCGGGCAAGTACCATACCGCTAGACAAAGGGAATTGTATACGGGATTGATTGAGTCCTTGACATCGTGGTTCATCCGATGAGATCATCGTGGAACATGTGGGAGCCAACATGGGTATCCAGATCCCGCTGTTGGTTATTGACCGGAGAACATCTCGGTCATGACTACATGTCTCCCGAACCCGTAGGGTCTACACACTTAAGGTTCGATGACGCTAGGGTTATAAAGGAAGCTTGTATGTGGTTACCGAATGTTGTTCGGAGTCCCGGATGAGATCCCGGACGTCACGAGGAGTTCCGGAATGGTCCAGAGGTAAAGATTTATATATAGGAAGTCCTGTTTCGGCCATCGGGACAAGTTTCGGGGTCATCGGTATTGTACCGGGACCACCGGAAGGGTCCCGGGGGCCCACCGGGTGGGGCCACCTGCCCCGGGGGGCCACATGGGCTGTAGGGGGTGCACCTTGGCCTACATGGGCCAAGGGCACCAGCCCCTAGAGGCCCATGCGCCAAGATAAAGGAAAAAGGGGAGAGTCCTAAAGGGGGAAGGCACCTCCGAGGTGCCTTGGGGAGGATGGACTCCTCCCCCCTCCTTAGCCGCACCCCTTCCTTGGAGGAAGGGGCAAGGCTGTGCCTCCCCCCTCTCCCCTGCCCCTATATATAGTGGAGGGGAGGGAGGGCATCCATACCTGAGCCCTTGGCGCCTCCCTCCCTCCCGTGACACCTCCTCCTCTCCCGTAGGTGCTTGGCGAAGCCCTGCAGGATTGCCACGCTCCTCCATCACCACCACGCCGTTGTGCTGCTGCTGGATGGAGTCTTCCTCAACCTCTCCCTCTCTCCTTGCTGGATCAAGGCGTGGGAGACATCGTCGAGCTGTACGTGTGTTGAACGCGGAGGTGCTGTCCGTTCGGCACTTGATCATCGGTGATTTGAATCACGACGAGTACGACTCCATCAACCCCGTTCACTTGAATGCTTCCGCTTAGCGATCTACAAGGGTATGTAGATGCACTCTACTTTCTACTCGTTGCTGGTCTCTCCATAGATAGATCTTGGTGATACGTAGGAAAATTTTTGAATTTCTGCTACGTTCCCCATCAGTGGCATCATGAGCTAGGTCTATTGCGTAGATTCTTTGCACGAGTAGAACACAAAGTAGTTGTGGGCGTCGATATTGTTCAATATGCTTGCCATTACTAGTCTTATCTTGATTCGGCGGCATCATGGGATGAAGCGGCCCGGACCAACCTTACACGTACGCTTACGTGAGACCGGTTCCACCGACAAACATGCACTAGTTGCATAAGGTGGCTGGCGGGTGTCTGTCTCTCCCACTTTAGTCGGATCGGATTCGATGAAAAGGGTCCTTATGAAGGGTAAATAGCAATTGGCATATCACGTTGTGGTTCATGCGTAGGTAAGAAACGATCTTGCTAGAAACCCATAGCAGCCACGTAAAACATGCAAACAACAATTAGAGGACGTCTAACTTGTTTTTGCAGGGTATGCTATGTGATGTGATATGGCCAAAAAGGATGTGATGAATGATATATGTGATGTATGAGATTGATCATGTTCTTGTAATAGGAATCACGACTTGCATGTCGATGAGTTTGACAACCGGCAGGAGCCATAGGAGTTGTCTTTATTTATTTGTGACCTGCGTGTCAACTTAAACGTCATGTAATTACTTTACTTTATTGCTAACCGTTAGCCATAGTAGTAGAAGTAATAGTTGGCGAGGCAACTTCATGAAGACACGATGATGGAGATCATGGTGTCATGCCGGTGACGATGATGATCATGGAGCCCCGAAGATGGAGATCAAAAGGAGCAAAGTGATGATGGCCATATCATGTCACTATTTGATTGCATGTGATGTTTATCATGTTTATACATCTTATTTGCTTAGAACGACGGTAGTAAATAAGATGATCCCTTACAACAATTTCAAGAAGTGTTCTCCCCTAACTGTGCACCGTTGCGACAGTTCGCTGTTTCAAAACACCACGTGATGATTGGGTGTTTCATTCAGACGTTCACATACAACGGGTGTTGACGAGCCTAGCATGTACAGACATGGCCTCGGAACACATGCAAACACTTAGGTTGACTTGACGAGCCTAGCATGTACAGACATGGCCTCGGAACACGGAGACCGAAAGGTCGAATATGAGTCGTATAGAAGATACGATCAACATGAAGATGTTCACCGATGATGACTAGTCCGTCTCACGTGATGATCGGACACGGCCTAGTTTGACTTGGATCATGTAATCACTTAGATGACTAGAGGGATGTCTATCTGAGTGGGAGTTCATAAGATGAACTTAATTATCCTGAACATAGTCAAAAGGTTTTTGCAAATTATGTCGTAGCTCACGCTATAGTTCTACTGTTTAGATATGTTCCTAGAGAAAATATAGTTGAAAGTTGATAGTAGCGATTATGCGGACAGTAGAAAGCTTATGTCCTTAATGCACCGCTCAGTATGCTGAACCCCAAACGTCGTCTGTGGATGTTGTGAACATCGGACATACACGTTTTGATAACTACGTGATAGTTCAGTTAAACGGTTTAGAGTTGAGGCACCAAAGACGTTTTTCGAAATGTCGCGGAACATACGAGATGTTTCGAGGGCTGAAATTGGGATTTCAGGCTCGTGCCCACGTCAAGAGGTATGAGACCTCCGACGATTTTCTTAACCTGCAAACTAAGGATAAAAGCTCAATTGTTGAGCTTGTGCTCAGATTGTCTGAGTACAACAATCATTTGAATCAAGTGGGAGTTGATCTTCCAGATAAGACAGTGATGGTTCTCCAAAGTCATTGCCACCAAGCTGTTAGAGCTTCGTGATGAACTATAACATATTAGGGATAGATATGATGATCCTTGAGGTATTCGCGATGTTTGACACCGCGAAAGTAGAAATCAAGAAGGAGCATCAATTGTTGATGGTTGGTGAAACCACTAGTTTCAAGAAGGGAAAGGGCAAGAAGGGATACTTCATGAAACGGCAAATCAGCTGCTGCTCTAATGAAGAAACCCAAGGTAAAACCCAAACCCGAGACTAAGTGCTTCTGTAATAAGGGGAACAACCACTAGAGCAGAATTACCCTAGATACTTGGTAGATAAGAAGGCTGGCAAGGTCGATAGAAGTATATTGGATATACATTATGTTAATGTGTACTTTGCTAGTACTCCTAGTAGCACCAGGGTATTAGATACCGGTTCGGTTGCTAAGTGTTAGTAACTCGAAACAAAAGGCTACGGAATAAACGGAGACTAGCTAAAGGAGAGCTGACGATATGTGTTGGAAGTGTTTCCAAGTTTGATGTGATCAAACATCGCACGCTCCCTCTACCATCAAGATTAGTATTAAACCTGAATAAAGTGCTCTTGCACCTAAAGGAATGGTTTATTGAATCTCGATCGTAGTGATACACATGTTCATGCCAAAAGATAGTAATGATAGTACCACCTACTTGTGGCACTGCCACGTAAGTCATATCGGTATAAAACGCATGAAGAAGCTTCATATTGATGGATCTTTGGGCTCACTCGTTTTTTAAAAGTTTGAGACATGCGAACCATGTCTATTGGTGTATATGCATGAAGAAACTCCATGCAAATGGACCGTTTTGACTCACTTGATTTTGAATCACTTGGGACATGCAAATCATACCACATGGGCAAGATGACTGAAAAGCCTCGTTTTCAGTAAGATGGAACAAGATAGCAACTTGTTGGAAGTAACACATTTTGATGTGTGCAGTCCAATGAGTGCTGAGGCATGCAGTGAATATCGTTATGTTCTTACTTCACAGATGATTCGAGTAGATGTTGAGAATATTTACTTGATGAAACACAAGTCTGAATTATTGAATGGTTCAAGTAATTTCAGAGTGAAGTAGAAGATCATTGTGACAAGAGGATAAAATGTCTATGATATGATCATGGAGATGAATATCTGAGTTACGAGTTTTGGCACACAATTAAGACATTGTGGAAATTGTTTCGCAATTAATACCGCCTGGAACACCATAGTGTGATGGTGTGTCCGAACATCATAACTGCACCCTATTGGATATGATGCATACCATGATGTCTCTTATCGAATTACCACTATCGTTCATGGGTTAGGCATTAGAGACAACCACATTCACTTTAAATAGGGCACCACGTAATTCCGATGAGATGACACCGTATGAATTATGGTTTAGAGAAACCTAAGTTGTCGTTTCTTAAAAGTTTGGGGCTGCGACGCTTATATGAAAAAGTTTCAGGTTGATAAGCTCGAACCCAAAGCGGATAAAATGCATCTTCATAGGAAACCCAAAACAGTTGGGTATACCTCCTAATTCAGATCCGAAAGCAATATGGATTGTTTCTAGAATCGGGTCCTTTCTCGAGGAAAAGTTTCTCTCGAAAAGTTGAGTGGGAGGATGGTGGAGACTTGATGAGGTTATTGAACCGTCACTTCAACAAGTGTGTAGCAGGGCACAGGAAGTTGTTCCTGTGGCACGTACACCAACTGAAGTGGAAGCTTATGATAGTGATCATGAAACTTCGGATCGAGTCACTACCAAACCTCGTGGGATGACAAGGATGCGTACTACTTCAGAGTGGTACGTAATCCTGTCTTGGAAGTCATGTTGCTAGACAACAATGAACCTACGAGCTATGGAGAAGCGATGGTGGGCCCGGATTCTGATAAATGGCTCAAGGCCATAAAACCCGAGAGAGGATCCATGTATGAAAACAAAGTGTAGACTTTGGAAGAACTACTTGATGGTCGTAAGGCTGTTAGGTACATATGGATTTTGAAAGGAAGACAGACAATGATGGTAAGTGTCACCATTGAGAAAGCTCGACTTGTCGTTAAGATGTTTTTCGACAAGTTCAAGGAGCTGACTACGATGAGACTTTCTCACTCGTAGCGATGCTAAGAGTCTGTTGGAATTATATTAGCAATTACTGCATTATTTATGAAATCTTGCAGATAGGATGTCAAGACATTGTTTCCTCGACGATTCTTGAGGAAAGGTTGTATGTGATACAACCGGAAGGTTTTGTCTATCCTGAAATATGCTAATAAGTATGCAAAGCTCCAGCAATCCTTCTGAGGACTGGAGTGAGCATCTCGGAGTTGGAATGTATGCTTTGATGATGATCAAAGATTTTGGGTGTATACAAAGTTTATGAGAAACTTGTATTTCCAAAGAAGTGAGTGGGAGCACTATAGAATTTCTGATGAGTATATGTTGTTGACATATTAATGATCAGAAATGACGTAGAATTTCTGGAAAGCATATAGGGTTATTTGGAAAGTGTTTTCAATGGAAAACCTGGATTAAGCTACTTGAACATTGAGCATCAAGATCTATAAGGATAGATCAAAACACTTAATAGTACTTTCAAATGAGCACATGCCTTGACGAGATCTTGAAGGTGTTCAAGATGGATCAGTCAAAGAAGGAGTTCTTGCCTGAGTTGTAAGGTATGAAGTTAAGACTTAAAGCTCGACCATGGCAGAATAGAGAGAAAGGAACGAAGGTCGTCCCCTATGCTTAAGACATAGGCTCTACAGTATGCTATGCTGTGTACCGCACCTGAAGTGTGCTTTACCATGAGTCAGTCAAGGGGTACAAGAGTGATCCAAGAATGGATCACAGGACAGTGGTCAAAGTTATCCTTAGTAACTAGTGGACTAAGGAATTTTCTCAATTATGGAGGTGGTAAAAGAGTTCGTCGTAAAGGGTTACGTCGATGCAAGCTTAACACCTATCCGGATAGCTCTGAGTAGAGATACCGGATACGTATAATGGAGCAACAATTTAGAATAGCTCCAAGTAGAACAGTTATTTGGAATAGCTCCAAATAGAACATGGTAGCTGCATCTAGGAGATGACATAGAGATTTGTAAAGCACACACGGATCTGAAAGGTTCAGACCCGTTGACTATAACCTCTCTCACAAGCAACATGATCAAACCCAAGACTCTTTGGATGTTGGTCACATGGTGATGTGACCTGTCAGTGTTAATCACATGGTGATGTGAACTAGATTATTGACTCTAGTGCAAGTGGGAGACTGTTGGAAATATGCCCTAGAGGCAATAATAAATTGATTATTATTATATTTCCTTGTTCATGATAATCGTTTATTATCCATGCTAGAATTGTATTGATAGGAAACTCAGATACATGTGTGGATACATAGACAACACCATGTCCCTAGTAAGCCTCTAGTTGACTAGCTTGTTAATCAATAGATGGTTACGGTTTCCTGACCATGGACATTGGATGTCGTTGATAACGGGATCACATCATTAGGAGAATGATGTGATGGACAAGACCCAATCCTAAGCCTAGCACAAGATCATGTAGTTCGTATGCTAAAGTTTTTCTAATGTCAAGTATCATTTCCTTAGACCATGAGATTGTGCAACTCCCGGATACCGTAGGAGTGCTTTGGGTGTGCCAAACGTCACAACGTAACTGGGTGGCTATAAAGGTACACTACGGGTATCTCTGAAAGTGTCTGTTGGGTTGGCACGAATCGAGATTGGGATTTTGTCACTCCGTGTAAACGGAGAGGTATCTCTGGGCCCACTCGGTAGGACATCATCATAATGTGCACAATGTGACCAAGGGGTTGATCACGGGATGATGTGTTACGGAATGAGTAAAGAGACTTGCCGGTAACGAGATTGAACAAGGTATCGGTATACCGACGATCGAATCTCGGGCAAGTACCATACCGCTAGACAAAGGGAATTGTATACGGGATTGATTGAGTCCTTGACATCGTGGTTCATCCGATGAGATCATCATGGAACATGTGGGAGCCAACATGGGTATCCAGATCCCGCTGTTGGTTATTGACCGGAGAACATCTCGGTCATGACTACATGTCTCCCGAACCCGTAGGGTCTACACACTTAAGGTTCGATGACGCTAGGGTTATAAAGGAAGCTTGTATGTGGTTACCGAATGTTGTTCGGAGTCCCGGATGAGATCCCGGACGTCACGAGGAGTTCCGGAATGGTCCGGAGGTAAAGATTTATATATAGGAAGTCCTGTTTCGGCCATCGGGACAAGTTTCGGGGTCATCGGTATTGTACCGGGACCATCGGAAGGGTCCCGGGGGCCCACCGGGTGGGGCCACCTGCCCCGGGGGGCCACATGGGCTGTAGGGGGTGCGCCTTGGCCTACATGGGCCAAGGGCACCAGCCCCTAGAGGCCCATGCGCCAAGATAAAGGAAAAAGGGGAGAGTCCTAAAGGGGGAAGGCACCTCCGAGGTGCCTTGGGGAGGATGGACTCCTCCCCCCTCCTTAGCCGCACCCCTTCCTTGGAGGAGGGGGCAAGGCTGCGCCTCCCCCCTCTCCCCTGCCCCTATATATAGTGGAGGGGAGGGAGGGCATCCATACCTGAGCCCTTGGCGCCTCCCTCCCTCCCGTGACACCTCCTCCTCTCTCGTAGGTGCTTGGCGAAGCCCTGCAGGATTGCCACGCTCCTCCATCACCACCACGCCGTTGTGCTGCTGCTGGATGGAGTCTTCCTCAACCTCTCCCTCTCTCCTTGCTGGATCAAGGCGTGGGAGACATCGTCGAGCTGTACGTGTGTTGAACGCGGAGGTGCTGTCCGTTCGGCACTTGATCATCGGTGATTTGAATCACGACGAGTACGACTCCATCAACCCCGTTCACTTGAACGCTTCCGCTTAGCGATCTACAAGGGTATGTAGATGCACTCTACTTTCTACTCGTTGCTGGTCTCTCCATAGATAGATCTTGGTGATACGTAGGAAATTTTTTGAATTTCTGCTACGTTCCCCATCATAAACTTCCCACCTCCACCTAGTGCCAATAAACCCATATGGGTCCTTAGAGATTTTTCTGAAATTGTTAGATGGGCCTAAAGCACACCCCATATTTCAACAGAAACTACTGTTGTGTTGTACTACCTCCTTTTCGGTTTATAAGGTTTGTGCATATCTTCTGGTTAACATCAACTTAATACAAATTATATATCACAAAGTATATATCATTAAAAAATTCAAATTGTATACTTTCTAGTGGTATAAATTTTAGACTATACAACTCTCTTATGTTGGCTAAATTATAGATCTAGGGATACACACAAGTCTTATAAATATGATATTATGTAGTATCTAATTCTCCCAAATAGAACCAATCATGGAAACTACATCAAAGCATTTTTTTAGATAGACGATACTCCATGCGTCCAGGTGCATAGGGCGACTAACGAAAATTTAGTATTCCAAATGTATACATGCTGCTCTTTAAAGTTCATGGCAAGGGTTTCATTTAAAGTTCCTAAAGTACATTAACACAAAATAAGTACATTTAAAGTTCATTTAAATAAATGATGTACTTTAGTATTAATGTTCCTTAAGTTCATGAAATAAATAATGTACTTTGGTATAAACCCTTACCATGAAATTTATTATTAATTATAAAAATATATTTTATTTAAAGTTCCTAATACAAAATAAGTAATGTCACATGATTGAAGTACATTAAATTGTTACCGCATGCAAAATTGTAGGAAAATATCGGCTAGAAGACACCAATAAACAAAGACAACAACAAAAAATAAAAAAAAATCTTATTCTAGGATGGGTTGAATTAAGGGCATCAGTATTACCATAAACAAAATATAATGAAAAGGCAAATACTTAAAACAAACTATGACAAAACTGTTGGAAATATGCCCTAGAGGCAATAATAAAATGGTTATTATTGTATTTCCTTATTCATGATAATTGTCTATTGTTCATGCTATAATTGTATTAACTGGAAACCGTAATATAAGTGTGAATACATAGACGACAACATGTCCCTAATGAGCATCTAGTTGACTAGCTCCTTGATCAATAGATGGTTATGGTTTCCTGACCATGGACATTGGATGTCATTGATAGCGGGATCACATCATTAGGAGAATGATGTGATGGACAAGACCCAATCCTAAGCATAGAACAAGATCGTGTAGTTCGTTTGCTAAAGCTTTTCTAGTGTCAAGTATCATTTCCTTAGACCATGAGATTGTGCGACTCCCGAATACTGTAGGAATACTTTGGGTGTACCAAACGTCACAACGTAACTGGGTGGCTATAAAGGTGCACTACAGGTATCTCCGAAAGTGTCTGTTGGGTTGGCACGAATCAAGACTGGGATTTGTCACTCCGTTTGACGGAGAGGTATCTCTGGGCCCACTCGGTAATGCATCATCATAATGAGCTCAATGTGACTAAGTAGTTAGTCACGGGATCATGCATTATGGAACGAGTAAAGTGACTTGCCAGTAACGAGATTGAACGAGGTATTGGGATACCGACGATCGAATCTCGGGCAAGTAACATACCAATTGACAAAGGGAATTGTATACGAGATTGATTGAATCCCCGACATCGTGGTTCATCCGATGAGATCATCATGGAACATGTGGGAGCCAACATGGGTATCCAGATCCCGCTGTTGGTTATCGGCCAGAGAACGTCTCGGTCATGTCTGCATGGTTCCCGAACCCGTAGGGTCTACACACTTAAGGTTCGGTGACGCTAGAGTTGTTATGGGAAATAGTATGTGGTTACCGAAGGCTGTTCGGAGTCCCGGATGAGATCCCGGACGTGATGAGGAGCTCCGGAATGGTCCGGAGGTGAAGATCGGTATATTGGACGAAGGGTATTGGAGTCCTGAATTGTTCCGGGGGTACCAGGTGATGCCCACCATGTCCGAAAGGGGTTTCGGAGGCCCCGACAAGCGTTGGGGGGCCTTATGGGCCAAGGGGAGGGGGCACATCAGCCCACTAAGGGGCTGAGCGCCCCTCCCACCCCATCTCACGTAACCTGGAGAGGTGGGGGCGCCACCCCTAGGGCAGCCGCCCCTCCCGGCTTGGGGGGCAAGTTTCCTAGGGGGTGGGGGCGCCCAAACCCATCTAGGGTTTCCCCTGTGGCCGCCGCCCCTCCCCTAGGGAACCCTAGGGCACCTCCTCCTCCTCCCTTCCCCCTATATATAGTGAGGGGGTGAGAGGGCAGCCGCACCCTTCCCCTGGCGCAACCCTCTCCCTCCTCCAACTCTTTCTCCCCTCTGTAGTGCTTGGCGAAGCCCTGCTGGAGAACCACGAGCTCCACCACCACCATGCCGTCATGCTGTCGGAGTTCTCCCTCAACTTCTCCTCTCCCCTTTTTGGATCAAGAAGGAGGAGACGTCCCCGGGCTGTACATGTGTTGAATGCGGAGGCGCCGTCCGTTCGGCGCTAGATCGGATGTTCCGCGATTTGGATCGCTACGAGTACGACTCCATCAATCGTGTTCTAGTAACGCTTCCGCTTAGCGATCTTCGAGGGTATGAAGATGCACTCCCTCTGTCTCTTGTTGCTAGAATCTCCATAGATTGATCTTGGTGATGCGTAGAAAATTTTAAATTTCTGCTACGTTCCCCAACAGTGGCATCATGAGCTAGGTCTATTGCGTAGATTCTATGCACGAGTAGAACACAAGTAGTTGTGGGCGTTGGTTTTGTTCAATATGCTTACTGTTACTAGTCCTATCTTGTTTCGACGGTATTGTGGGATGAAGCGGCCCGGACCGACCTTACACGTACGCTTATGTGAGACAGGTTCCACCGACTGACATGCACTTGTTGCATAAGGTGGCTAGCGGGTGCCAGTCTCTCCCACTTTAGTCGGATCGGATTCGATGAAAAGGGTCCTTATGAAGGGTAAATAGAAATTGGCATATCACCGTTGTGGCTTTGCGTAGGTAAGAAATGTTCTTGCTAGAAACCCATAACAGCCACGTAAAAACTTGCAACAACAAATTAGAGGACGTCTAACTTGTTTTTGCAGCATATGCTGCGTGATGTGATATGGCCAAAAAGGACGTAATGAATGAAATATATGTGATGTATGAGATTGATCATATTCTTGTAATAGGAATCACGACTTCCATGTCGATGAGTATGACAACCGGCAGGAGCCATAGGAGTTGTCTTTATTTATTGTATGACATGCGTGTCACTGAATAACGCCATGTAATTACTTTACTTCATTGCTAAACCGTTAGCCATAGTAGTAGAAGTAATAGTTGGCGAGACAACTTCATGGAGACACGATGATGGAGATCATGATGATGGAGATCATGATGATGGAGATCATGGTTTCATGCCGGTGACGATGATGATCATGGAGCCCCGAAGATGGAGATCAAAAGGAGCAAAATGATATTGGCCATATCATGTCACTATTTGATTGCATGTGATGTTTATCTTGTTTACATCTTATATGCTTAGAACAACGGTAGCATAAATAAGATGATCCCTCCTAAAATTTCAAGAAAGTGTTCCCCCTAACTGTGCACCGTTGTGAAATTTCATTGTTTCCAAGCACCATGTGATGACCGGGTGTGATAGATTCTAACGTTCACATACAACGGGTGTAAGCCAGATTTACACATGCAAAACACTTAGGTTGACTTGACAAGCCTAGCATGTACAGACATGGCCTCGGAACACAAGAGACCGAAAGGTCGAACATGAGTCGTATAGTAGATACGATCAACATGAAGATGTTCACCGATGATGACTAGTCCATCTCACGTGATGATCGGACACGGCCTAGTTGACCCGGATCATGTATCACTTAGATGACTAGAGGGATGTCTATCTGAGTGGGAGTTCATTAGATGAACTTAATTATCATGAACATAGTCAAAAGGTCTTTGCAAATTGTATTGTAGCTTGCGCTTTAGTTCTACTGTTTTAGATATGTTCCTAGAGAAAATTTAGTTGAAAGTTGATAGTAGCAATTATGCGGACTGGGTCCGTAAACTGAGGATTGTCCTTATTGCTGCGCAGAAGACTTATGTCCTTAATGCACCGCTCGGTGTTCTGAACCTCGAATGTCGTCTATGGATGTTGCGAACATCCGACATACACATTTTGATGACTACGTGATAGTTCAGTAATGTTAAATGGTTTAGAATTGAGGCACCGAAGACATTTTGAAACTTCACATAACATATGAGATGTTCCAAGAGCTGAAATTAGGATTTCAGGCTCGTGCCCACATCAAGAGGTATAAGACCTCCGACGAGCTTCTTAGCCTACAAATTAAGGGAGAAAAGCTCAACCGTTGAGCTTGTACTCAGATTGTCTGGGTACAACAATCACTTGAATCGAGTGGGAGTTAATCTTCCATATGACATAGTGATAGTTCTCTAAAGACATTGCCACCAAGCTACTAGAGCTTCGTGATGAACTATAACATATCAGGGATAGATATGATGATCCTTGAAATATTCGCGATGTTTGACACCGCGAAAGTAGAAATCAAGAAGGAGCATCAATTGTTGATGGTTAGTGAAACCACTAGTTTCAAGAAGGGCAAGGGCAAGAAGGGATACTTCATGAAATGGCAAATCAGTTGCTGCTCTAGTGAAGAAACCCAAGGTTGAACCCAAACCCGAGACTAAGTGCTTCTGTAATAAGGGGAACGGTCACTGGAGCAGAATTACCCTAGATACTTGGTAGATAAGAAGGCAGGCAAGGTCGACAGAAGTATATTGGATATACATTATATTAATGTGTACTTTACTAGTACTCCTAGTAGCACCATGGTAATAGATATCGTTTCAGTTGCTAAGTGTTAGTAACTCGAAATAAAAGGCTACGGAATAAACGGAGACTAGCTAAAGGCGAGGTGACTATATGTGTTGGAAGTATTTCCAAGGTTGATGTGATCAAACATCGCACGCTCCCTCTACCATCGGGATCGGTGTTAAACCTTAATAATTGTTATTTAGTGTTTGCGTTGAGCATAGACATGATTGGATTATGTCTATCGCAATACAGTAATTTAAGGAGAATAATGGTTACTCTGTTTATTTGAATAATACCTTCAATGGTCTTGCACCTAAAATGAATGGTTTATTGAATCTCGGTCGTAGTGATACACATGTTCGTGCCAAAAGATATAAGATAGTAATGATAGTACCACATACTTGTGGCACTGCTATTTGAGTCATATTGGTATAAAACGCACGAAGAAGCTCCATGTTGATGGATCTTTGGACTCACTCGTTTTTGAAAAGTTTGAGACATGTGAACCATGTCTATTGGTATGTGCGCATGAAGAAACTCCATGCAGATGGATCATTTGGACTCACTTGATTCCAAATCACTTGAGACATGCAAATCATACCACATGGGCGAGATGACTAAAAAGCCTCATTTTCAGTAAGATGGAACAAGAGAGCAACTTGTTGGAAGTAATACATTTTGATGTGTGCTGTCCAATGAGTGCCGAGGCACGCAGTGGATGTCGTTATGTTCTTACTTCACAGATGATTTGAGTAGATGCTGAGTGTATTTACTTGATGAAACAAAAGTCTAAATTGTTGAAAGGTTCAAGCAATTTCAGAGTGAAGTTGAAGATCGTCGTGACAAAAGGATAAAATGTCTATGATATGATCATAGAGATGAATATCTGAGTTACGAGTTTGGCACACAATTAAGACATTGTGGAAATTGTTTCACAACTAATACCGCCTGGAACACCATAGTGTGATGGTGTGTCCGAACATCATAACTGCACCCTATTGGATATGGTGCATACCATGATGTCTCTTATCAAATTACCACTATCGTTTATGGGTTAGGCATTAGAGACAACCGCATTCACTTTAAATAGGGCACCACGTAATTCCGTTGAGATGACACCGTATGAACTATGGTTTAGAGAAACCTAAGCTGTGGTTTCTTGAAAGTTTGGGGCTGCGACGCTTATGTGAAAAAGTTTCATCCTGATAAGCTCGAACCCAAAGCGGATAAATACATCTTAATAGGACACCCAAAAATAGTTAGGTATACCTCCTATTTCAGATTCGGAAGCAAAAGTGATTGTTTCTAGAAACGGGTCCTTTCTCGAGGAAAGGTTTCTCTTGAAAGAATTGAGTGGGAGGATGGTGGAGACTTGATGAGGTTGTTGAACCATCACTTCAACTAGTGTATAGCAGGGCAGAGGAAGTTGTTCCTATGGCACCTACACCAATTGAAGTGGAAGCTGATGATAGTGATCATGAAACTTCGGATCAAGTCACTATCGAACCTCGTAGGTCGACAAGGATGTGTACTGCTTCGGAGTGGTACGGTAATCCTGCCTTGGAGGTCATGTTGCTAGACAACAATGAACCTACGAGCTATGGAGAAGCGATGGTGGGCCTGGATTCTGACAAATGGCTAGAGGCCATAAAATCCGAGAGAGGATCCATGTATGAAACCAAAGTGTGGACTTTGGAGGAACTACTTGATGGTCGTAAGGCTGTTGGGTACAGATGGATTTTAAAAGGAAGACGGACAATGATTGTAAGTGTCACCATTGAGAAAGCTCGACTTGTCACTAAGATGTTTTCTCACAAGTTCAAGGAGTTGACTACGATGAGACTTTCTCACTCGTAGTGATGCTAAGAGTCTGTTGGAATTGTATTAGCAGTTACTGCATTATTTATGAAATCTTGCGGATAGGATGTCAAAAACCATTGTTTCCTCGACGAGTTGCTTGAGGAAAGGTTGTATGTGATACAACCAGAAGGTTTTGTCAATCCTAAAAGATCCTACCAAGTATGCAAAGCTCCAGCAATCCTTCTAAGGACTGGAGTAAGCATCTCGGAGTTGGAATATACGCTTTGATAAGATAATGATAGATTTTGGGTTTATACAAAGTTTATGAGAAACTTGTATTTACAAAGAAGTGAGTGGGAGCACTGTAGAATTTCTGATGAGTATATGTTGTTGACATATTGTTGATCAGAAATGATGTAGAATTTCTGGCAAGCATATAGGGTTATTTGAAAAGTGTGTTTCAATGGAAACCATGGATTAAGCTACTTGAACATTGAGCATCAAGATCTATAAGGATAGATCTAAACGCTTAATAATACTTTCAAATAAACACATACCATGACAAGATTTTGAAGGATTTCAAAATATATCGGCAAAGAAGGAGTTCTTGGTTGTGTTATAAGGTGTGAGTATTGAGTAAGACTCAAGACCTGACCACGGCAGAAGAGAGAGAAAGGACGAAGGTCGTCCCCTATGCTTTAGACGTAGGCTATACAATATGCTATGCTGTGTACCGCACCTGAAGTGTGCCTTGCCATGAGTTAGTCAAGGGGTACAAGAGTTATCCAGGAATGGATCACAGGACAACGGTTAAAGTTATCCTTAGTAACTAGTGGACTAAGGAATTTTATCGATTATGGAGGTGGTAAAAGAGTTCGTCGTAAAGGGTTACAGCGATGCAAACTTTGACACTAATCCGGATTATTCTGAGTAGTAAACCGGATTCGTATAGTAGAACAGTTATTTGGAATAGCTCCAAATAGAGCGTGGTAGCTGCATCTAGGAGATGACATAGAGATTTGTAAAGCACACACGGATTTGAAAGATTCAGACCCGTTGACTAATAACCTCTCTCACAAGCGAGATATGATCAAACCCAATGGGTGTTGAATTCATAACAATCACATAGTGATGTGAACTAGATTATTGACTCTAGTGCAAGTGGGAGACTGTTGGAAATATGCCCTAGAGGCAATAATAAAATGATTATTATTGTATTTCCTTGTTCATAATAATTGTCTATTGTTCATGCTATAATTGTATTAACTGGAAACCGTAATACATGTGTGAATACATAGATCACAACATGTCCCTGGTGAGCCTCTAGTTGACTAGCTCGTTGATCAATAGATGGTTATGGTTTCCTGACCATGGATATTGGATGTCATTGATAACGGGATCACATCATTAGGAGAATGATGTGATGGACAAGACCCAATCCTAAGCATAGCACAAGATCGTGTAGTTCATTTGCTAAAGCTTTTCTAATGTCAAGTATCATTTCCTTAGACCATGAGATTGTGCAACTTCCGGATACTATAGGAATACTTTGGGTGTACCAAACGTCACAATGTAACTGGGTGGCTATAAAGGTGCACTACAGGTATCTCTGAAAGTGTCTATTGGGTTGGCACGGATCAAGACTAGGATTTGTCACTCCATTTGACGGAGAGGTATCTATGGCCCACTTGGTAACGCATCATCATAATGAGCTCAATGTGACTAAGTAGTTAGTCACGGGATCATGCATTATGGAACGAGTAAAGTGAGTTGCCAGTAACGAGATTGAACGAGGTATTGGGATACCGATGATCGAATCTCGGGCAAGTAACATACCGATTGACAAAGGGAATTGTATACGGGATTGATTGAATCCCCGACGTCGTGGTTCATCTGATAAGATCATCGTGGAACATGTGGGAGCCAACATGGGTATCCAGATCCCGCTGTTGGTTATTGGCCAGAGAACGTCTCGGTCATGTCTGCGTGGTTCCCGAACCCGTAGGGTCTACACACTTAAGGTTCGGTGACGCTAGAGTTGTTATGGGAAATAGTATGTGGTTACGAAGGTTGTTCGGAGTCCCGGATGAGATCCTGGACGTGATGAGGAGCTCCGGAATGGTCCGAAGGTGAAGATAGGTATATTGGACGAAGGGTATTGGAGTCCGGAATTGTTTCGGGGGTACCAGGTGATGACCAGCGTGTCCGAAAGGAGTTTCGGAGGCCCCGACAAGCGTTGGGGGCCTTATGGGCCAAGGGAGGGGGCACATCAGCCCACTAAGGGGCTGAGCGCCCCTCCCACCCCATCTCACGTAACCTAGAGAGGTGGGGGCGCCACCCCTAGGGCAGCCGCCCCTCCCGGCTTGGGGGGCAAGTTTCCTAGGGGGTGGGGGCGCCCAAACCCATCTAGGGTTTCCCCTGTGGCCGCCGCCCCTCCCCTAGGGAATCCTAGGGCGCCTCCTCCTCCTCCCTTCCCCCTATATATAGTGAGGGGGTGAGAGGGCAGCCGCACCCTTCCCCTGGCGCAGCCCTCTCCCTCCTCCAACTCTTTCTCCTCCTCCGTAGTGCTTGGCGAAGCCCTGCTGGAGAACCACGAGCTCCACTACCACCATGCCGTCGTGCTGTCGGAGTTCTCCCTCAACTTCCCATCTCCCCTTGCTGGATCAAGAATGAGGAGACGTCCCCGGGTTGTACGTGTGTTGAACGCGGAGGCGCCATCCGTTCGGCGCTAGATCGGATGTTCCGCGATTTGGATCATCGCGAGTACGACTCCATCAACCGCATTCTAGTAACGCTTCCTCTTAGCGATCTTTAAGGGTATGAAGATAAACTCCCTCTCTCTTGTTGCTAGAATCTCCATAGATTGATCTTGGTGATGCGTAGAAAATTTTGAATTTCTGCTACGTTCCCCAACAAAAACTTGCACACTGATTACATAGAACCTGTACAATTCTATAATACGTAAGAAACCATATATTTGTGTAACTCTCAGACAAAAGCAAAAAATTTACACACATATTGTATAGAACTTTCATCTATGTGTCCATGTTTTATACTCGGTATTCAAACAACAAAAACATTAAAAATTCTAGGGAAGATGAATTGAGGGTATTATTATTAACGTAAAAAGGAATGAAAAAATGAACTTAAAATAATTGTTGATAAAATTTTTGCACATAATTTCCATTGAAATTGAGCTACTTAACTATATGGTAAAAATTAGCACGTAATACAATTTTCAGATAACAGTATAATGTACACACATATTGCCCCTAAATGAGTGTATATGTCTATGTTATACCTAGTGTTTTTGGTCAAAATTATTCCTCTCTAAGCACATTCCAAATGGAGCTTTTTTGCGCATAGTTGAAAATGGAACACAAAAACCTGACGAAATACTAGGAGAAGGAAAAGTGAGTTACACAAAATAGTTTTTTTTAAGTACGCCCATGATATACCATATTAGAAGGTTAATTGCAAGAAGCTTGCCCCGAATGCGAACATTCGGCCAGAGGCGAGGCCATCGCCTCACACCAACTCCAAACTAGGAACCCTAAGCTAACTCCTCACAAACACCAACACCCGCTTTCCTCCACGCAGCAACCACATCCAGCACGTGAAGCGATAGCGCACTCGGTGATATTTGTTGCATCACTCTGTTAAACACCCTAACATTATGTTGCTTTCATAAAGACCAAGCCATGACCGTGACCAATGTGTCGAAGCCTCTTCTATCCGTGTCCATGAAGTTCCTCCTTTCCCTCAACCACCAGTCAATGGTTGTGTCCAACAGTGACGGCCCATGTATATTGATCTGTAGGTGGTCCCACACCTTATGCCACACTTCGTGAGCATATACGCACCTCAACAGCGATCCCCATCCAGGAGCGTGCGGAGCGGCGGGCGGCGGCCAAGGATCTCTTCCCTCCAGGTACTTGGACTCCCCTGTCCCCAGTTCGCTTGGTTCTTCTTGATATGCCCAATGCTTTACTATGCAACATCCTGAATGACATTGGAGTGACAGTGGATCGCTCCTTGGGCTCACCCTCCTCTCTCCTTTCTGTGATCTGTCTAAATGAATTGGCCCAAGCATCCTTGGCAAAAGCCAAGGAGGTCGCGCAAGCCAAGGCTAGGGAGTCCGCTGCCTCGGGGGTGGCCGAGGGCAGTGCTTGTGCTGCTGGGAGGGAGGGGGAGGGTAGTGGCCCTCCTCCTTCCTCGTCCAAAAAGAGCAAGGCTCCCAATATTAAAGTGGTTGCAGCTCCGAGCAAATCGAGCCTTCGAATCCAAAATCTTTCGTTCAAATGAAAGGAATCTTCTGGAATATTCGTGGTTTCGGTGCTAGGGGGCGTCGGGACCAAATTAGGGATCTGGTTCATGACTCTAATGCTGAATTTGTAGTCCTCGTCGAGACTTTTAAAGCTTCCTTCTCCTTCCCTGAGCTGGCATCTATTGCCGAGGCTGATCGTTTCTGTTGGCGCTGCCTTCCTGCCTCTGGCCATTCCGGAGGTATTTTGATCGGGGCTAAACTGGAGACCTTTGATTTTGTGGCCTTTGACCATGGCATTTTCTAGGCTATTATGGTGGTATACCATAAAAGTCTCAATGTTCTTTAGGAGATCATGGTTGTGTACGGTCCAGCTGACCACTCCTTGTCCCCCCTTTTCCTAGATGAACTAGTTGCTAAAGTAGACTCCTGTGCCATCCCTCTGCTCATTGGGGGTGATTTTAACCTCTTGAGCTCCCCCTCGGATAAAAGTAATGCTAATTTTTCCTGGCCTTTGGCAGATGCGTTTAATGACTTTATTGCTAACTGTGCCCTTCGGGAGCTGCCTAGGACGGGATTCAGCTTCACCTGGTCTAATCACCAATTGAACCCTACCCGATCTGTTCTTGATCGTGCCTTCACCTCCCACTCATGGGATGTGATGTTTCCGTGAGCTTCCCTTGCGGTGCTTCCCCACGTTGGGTTGGACCACTCCCTCTCGTTATTGACATAGGCTCCGACACTCAAGTCACCACCTCCAGATTCCAATTTTATGCTTCCTAGTTCCTTGTTAAGGGTTTTTCTGACATGGTTTCATTGAAAATTAACTCCTTGCTTGGTAATAGAGTGCGCTCCTTTGGTCCCTTGGATGACTGGCATTTCTTATCCTATAATCTTCGTAAGTTCCTAAAGGGTTGGGGCCGCAACCGTGCGGCCGAAGTGTTGAGGAACAAGCGTGGTCTGTTGGGGCAGATCTCCTCCCTTGACACGGTAGCCGATTCCTCTGGCCTCTCCGCGGAGGACTGGAGCCACAGATACGATCTCGAGGGCCTTCTCATGCACCTCCACCATCAGGACGAGATTTATTGGAAGAACCGTGGCACCATTAATTGGATTCTCAAGGGTGATGCCCCCACGGCTTACTTCTTCGCCATTGCTAACGGTCGACGTCGTAGATGCACCATTGACAGTTTGGTTATTAGTGGGTCTAGGGAGACGAACCCTAACCTGATCATGGATCATATTGTTAACTTCTTCTCCTTGCTTCTTGCTGCGAAGTCGGCCTCCGGTTTCCTCCTTTCCCCCAACCTCTGGCCTCAGGATTCCTGTGTCTCGGATGCCGAAAATGCGGCCCTTTTGCTCCCCCCTTCTAATGAAGAAATTGAGGTGGCTATCAGTTCTGCCAATGCTAATTCGGCTTTGGGCCCAGATGGATTCTTGATTCCTTTCTTTAAACGCTTCTGGCCTTCCCTGTGTTCGCTGGTGTGCAAAATCATTCAGGGTTTTTGGCTTGGCATGGTCAACATCTCTCGTTTGAACTACGCGGTTCTTACCCTCATCCCAAAAATCAAAGGCGCTGATGTTATCTCTCAATTCTGTCCCATTGCTTTGATCAAAAACTTTGCTAAATTCCCTGCCAAATGCATGGCGACTAGGCTAACCCCGGTGGCCCACCGTACTATCAACTCTTCCAAGTCTACTTTCATTAAGGGTAGGTTTATCTTGATGGCATTCTTTGTTTACATGAGGTTGTCCATGTTCTCAGGGAGAAGGGTACCAAAGCGTTAATCCTCAAGCTTGATTTTGAAAAGGCCTATGATTCTGTTAGTTGGGACTTCCCTAGACAAGTTCTTCACGCAAAGGGTTTTGACCCTGGAGTGGTGCACCGGTTGATGCATCTGGTCTCTGGGGGTCATACTGCTGTGTCTATCAATGACTCTGTCAGCAATTTCTTTGCCAATGGTCGCGGTCTTCGACAAGGGGATCCAGCATCCCCCATTCTGTTCAATTTTGTGGCTGATGCTCTCTCTTGCATGCTGAATAGGGCAGCTACGGCAGGTCACATCGCTCCTGTGCTTTCTCCACTAATTCCCCAGGGTCTTACCCACCTCCAATACGCGGACGACACGATCATTCTGGTGGAGGCTGATGACTCGTGCATTGCCAATCTCAAGTTTATTCTCTTGTGTTTTGAAGCCTTGTCGGGGCTCGAAATCAACCTTTCTAAGAGTGAGGCCATTATGGCGGGTGTTGATGAGGCTGAAACTTTGAGAATTTCCTAGCTACTTAACTGCTCCCTGGGCACCTTCCCTTTCAAGTACCTAGGTCTTCCTATTTCCCATTGGCGGTTGTTTTCTAGCGAATTTAAGCCTCTGGTGGCCAAGGTGGGAAACAGAGTCCTTCCTTGGCGAGGCAGATACAATTCGGTGGCGGGCAAAGTGGCCCTCACCAATTCTTGCTTGTCCTCCCTCCCTATGTTTACCATGGGCTTTTTTAGACTTTCCAAAGGAACTCATGCGGGATTTGATAAACATAGAGGTGCTTTTTTCTAGAATTCGGCTGAGAACAAGTGAAAGTACAGACTGGTTAAATGGGACATCATTTGCAAACCTAAAAGCCTAGGGGGCTCAGGATTCTTAACACTCAGGCGACGAACATTTGTCTTATTGTTAAATGGTGGTGGAGAATCATGACGACTAGTCCGGATGCGCTGTGGCTTCGGGTCCTAAGAGCTAAATACTTCCCTAACGGCAGTCCTATGTTTGCTACATCTAATGGCGCCTCCCAGTTCTGGGTGGACATTGTCAAGGTTCGGGATGTATTTCATGCCCACGTCAAGTTTGTGGTCAATAATGGTGCCTCGACTCGCTTCTGGCTGGACAGGTGGACTGGGGACGCCCCCTTGGCGTCCTCTTTCCCAGTGCTATTTTCCTATTGTTCTAACCCTGAGATTTCAATCTCTAAGCTTTCACTTGATGGTTGGGACCTGGGTTTTCGGAGAACCCTTTCTCCTGAAGAGTTAGGCGACTGACACCGTCTCGCTGCCTTGTTCCATGTGCTCTCGGAGGAGGCGGACTCTGTTTCTTGGCCCCATTCGCCCTCGGGGAAGTTCTCGGTCAAATCTCTGTACAGTCGTGTTATCGCTGCCTCTGCCGCATCGAGGTTCAAGTGTATCTGGTCCGCCGGGATCCCCCCTAAGATTAAAATTTTCCTCTGGCAGGCCTTTCGGGGCCGACTCCCCTCGGCTGACCAGATTCAGAAAAGAAACGGGCCTGGCTCCGCTTTTTGTTCTCTATGCTTCTCCCTCGAAGACACTAACCATATTTTCTTTAAGTGCGATCTGGCTTTGCTGATATGGGGTTGTGTCCGGTCTTGGTATTCGAGCTCTTGGTCTCCTGGTAACTTTGCTGATGTTCGAGCTATTTCGAATGGTCTGAATGGCCAGGCTAGGAGACTGTTTTGGACCGGGATGGGTGCTCTCTGCTGGGCTCTTTGGACTACTCAGAACAAATTTACTATTGAGGACGTCTTCCCTAACAAGCCTGCTGATGTTTTGTTCAAAATGTCTATATTCTTGCAACAGTGGAAATTATTGACTAAGGAGGAGGATCATGACGGGCTGGAGAGGCTGATCACCAAAGTTCGGGTGTTTGCCAATTTGCTATCCTTCCCAACCGATGATGTCTCGTCGTAGTTGTCGATTCTTTTGTCGCGTAGGTGGTGGCCTGCGTGCCCCTTTATCTCATTTGGGCCTGCGTGCCACCTTAAAACTCTTGTGTGTCTTCTCTCTGGTTTGGTTGTGAGACTTGATTGGTGTGGATCTTTGTTGATCCTATACTCGTTCGTATGGCTTTATCTATAAAGTCGGGCAACCGCCTTTTTAAAAAAAAAAAATATGTTTGACGTTGTCCTCAACAGAAAATGGCTGGTCCTGCAGGGCGAGCCTCGGCCGTCGGTCCGACGTCCATAGCCTGTGTTGCACTGCAAGCCACACAAATACTGCACGGAATAGTAATTCATGCAACTTGTGCATAGCAAAAATGGAAACGAAAAAAAGAGGACTCTGCTTTTTCCCTGGCCTCAACATCTATCCGTTGGCTTGTTGATGACATGGACGTGCAAGGAGCCAAGGACTGCGGGTGCAAGGACGTGCAAGGACTGCGGGTGCTCGAATCTTTCAGCTGACACGTTTACGCGCGTCGATCGCGCTGGAGTAGTTTACAACACGCCACACGCCATGGCGCGCGACTTGGAGGCCGCGGCACTCCTCGCCGCTGTGGCGATCTTGTTTATCTAGAGCAGAATTTCGCGGCAGGCGGTCGTCACTCGTCAGCGCAGTGCGAGAGAGACGCCACTCCCCTTCCCTTCGCTAATGGCGTCATCGGAGGGACGTCGTCGTCGGCGGGGCAAAAAGAGCAAGGCCAAAAAGAAGAAGAAAGAGGCCGGACCGACGATCGTGCAGGACCTCCCCGACCATCTCTTCGAGCTCATCCTCGTCCGCCTCGGCCCGTCCCCATGCCTCGTCCGCGCCGCGGCCGCCTGCAAGCGGTGGTGCCGCGTCGTCGGGAACCCCGGCTTCTTCGCCCGCTTCGGCCCGGTCCACGCGCAGGCGCCGTACGTCGGCGACTACCACACCGTGCAGGGGGGACAACCCCTCTTCGTCCCCTCCTCGCCGGTCGTCGTCGACCGCAGCCGCTTCTCCCTCGAGTTCCTCCCGGAGAGCGGATCGTGGGAGATCGCCGACAGCCGCGGCAGCCTCCTCCTCCTCACCAAGAAGAGGGCGCCGCAGAGCTGGCGCGACTACTCTCGCTGTGTTCGCCACTACCCCGACCTTATGGTATGCGAGCCGCTCACCGGACTCTACCAGAGAATCCTCTGGCCGGAGGATCTGGACGGAATTGGCCGCCTTGGCGTGTTCCTGCTTAACGGCGACGACGCGGGCCGCCGCGTCAGCACGTCCAACTTCAGGGTCCTAGCGGCCGTCGACGAAACCGTGGCATGTGTGTTCTCCACGGGCAGCGAGGGCGGCTGGCGCATTATTTACAGCGAGATCACCAGCCACGTCGAGCTCCCAAAGCTCGGCCCCGAAAATTTCGTAGGGCGTGCAAACGGCACTCTGTACTGGGGAATTGACGGATGCGCCACCGCCGTTCTTGCTCTTGACGAGACCACGGCGGAGTTCTCGATCGCCGCATTCCCGGAGAACGTCTGGGGGCCGTCCCACATACGGACCTCGCGGATCGTCGGCGGCGAGGACGGCACGCTGCGCGTCATCCGCCTCATAGGCAACGACCTCAAGGTCTTCGCCAAGCGGCATGCGGGCAGTGACGAGGATGAGTGGTTGCTGGAGATGCACCTGAGGTTGCCGGAGGCCACCCTTGGGCTGCCGGGGCGCGAGGAGCACTTTTTCCGGCAACAAGCCATGATTGTTGCGGCGAATACCAGATACGTCCTGCTGACACCGAGCGAGAAATCGTGGTTGTTCTCTGTTGAGCTTGATACAATGCGAGTAGAGAGCAAACACGAGAGAAACAAGTACGCCGGAGAGGCGTACCCGTGCAAGTTGCCATGGCCGCCAGCCTTGGCTGATCATGGCAGGGAAAGGAGGTGATGATGATGCCTGATTGTCATGGCTGCCGACTTTGTCTCATCATAGCAGAGAGGAGGTGATAACGTCCCTGATCGTCTATCAAACTTTCAAAAGGTTATCCGTTTCGGCGTATCTGGAACAGATTTGTACTATTTGTAGAAAAAAAAATCCGTACCGTGTTTTTTGCTTCACTCTGTTCTTGCGTGTGCCTCTCTTGGACTCCTTCCTCATGCTCCCCCCGCCATTATATTGAACAGCGGCTAATTAGGGATTTGGAATAGAAAATGTTTATAAATAATTCGTGCTTATTTTTTGACTGGACACTGTTTTAGGCCAGTCGATTTCTTATTGGGCTGAAACCCATTTCGTATTGCCTGTTTATAGGCCGTGCTGCCTCTTTTTTCTGTTTGTAACTTTGTATGCATTTTTTGCTTCTCTTTTTTAGTCGGTTTATAGGGGTATATTCAGGATGTTGAATGAGTGTAAAATGTATACGTGCAATTACTATATAACATGTGTATAAATTGTATTAGAGTGGAAAAATTATACTACTATATGTTTATTCTCTATACTCCATCCGTTTCTTTTTAGTTCACATATAAGATCTGTCTTAAGTCAAGCGTAGTAAAGTTTGACTGAGATTGTTAGAAAAATATCAACATTTCATAATATAAAATTGACATCATTAGATGCATTATTGAATTAAATTTCATATTGTATATGTCTAGGATTGTAATGTTGATAATTTTGTATATAAATTTAGTCAAACTTTAGGAAGTTTGACTTAAGATAAATGTTATATGCGAAGTAAAATGAAACGGAGGGTGTACGTATTAAAAAGTGCAATGTTGCGCAGAAGTTTTTTAAATTGTTTATTTCATTTTCCTTTCTCCTTAAAGGGTAATACTAAGGCACTAATTCATTCTACGTATTTATTTTCTTAAGTTTTTGTATCATTTTCTTTCTTCCATAAGGGCAGGTCCGTTCCGGACACATGTGCAAGGTGTTTGACCGAACAGGGCCCCCAAGTTCGGAGGGCCCTCAAATTCTAGCTAATGGCGTATTTAGCCATAACTAATCTTCCCTTGAAAAAGGCATGACTAATCAAGGCATCGAGTAAATACCGCGTAGGAATCTGCAATAAAATTACTGTGAAGACCCCATATCACACGCGTCTCATCCTCTTCTCTCTCTAATCTCTTTCTCTTCCAGCTTAGATCCCTTTCTCATTTCCATGATCCAATCATACTATGGCAGCTCCCGATTCTACTCTCATGGATTAATTCACTCACATTTTCCCAAAACAATTTGTTGATTCAATAAATATGTATCCTCTACTTGGTGTCTTCCCCACTCAATTTTCACATCTCTCGTCTACTATTTGTTAGGTCAAGGTCCTCATTTTTTAGTTGGTACCAAGCCTCCATTTTCTCGGATACGACCCAGACACATGAGCAAGGTGTTCAACCGAATAGGGCCCCCGAGTTAGGAGGGCCCTCAATTTTCTAGCTAATGGCTTGTTTAGCCATGACTAATCTTCCCTCAAAAAAGGCATGGCTAATCAACGCATTGAGTAAATACTGCCTAGGAATCCGCAACAAAATTACTGCGAAGGCCCCATATCATGCACGTCTCATCCTCTTCTCTCTCTATCACTTGCTCTTCCAGCGTAGATCCCTTTCTCATTCCCATGATCCAATCATACTATGGCAGCTCCCAATTCTATTCCCATGGATTAATTCACTCACATTTCCCCAAAGCAATCTATTGATTCAATAAATATGTACAGTCTACTTATTTGGTGTCTTCTTCACTCGGTTTTTCACATCTCTCATCTACTATTTGTAGGTCGAGGGCCTCATTTTTTAATTGATAATGGGCCTTTTTTCTTTGATAAGGCCCTGCATAAGGGTAATATCAATGCCACCAATTTATTTATTTTAGTGAACTTCCTTTTTCCAAAGTACCACTATTATATGTATTCTTCAATATTATAAAAAACACATTTTATGTGTAAATCATGTGCAAATTTTGTCATTATTTGCTTAATAGTTTCCCCATTTTCTTCCATCTTAAAAGGTAATACCAATGCCACTAATTCATTCTTCCTTACAAAAATTTATTATTTTGATTTTATTTTAGTGTTTATACTTTCTTTCTTCTTAAAGGTAATACCAAAACACTAATTCATTTTTCCTTTGAAAACTTCAATTTTTTTAGTTTTTGTTTCGTTGTCTTTATTCCTAAATGGTAATACCAATGCCACCAACTCATTCTTCCTTAGAAAACTTCATTGATTTGATTTGATATGATTTTTTCCATTTTCAATTTTTTAAATGGTAATACCAATGTCACTAATTCATTCATCCATATTAAAATTTATTATTTTAATTTTATTTTATTTTTGTTTCATTTTCTTTCTTCTTAAATGGTAATACCAATGTCACAAAACCATTCCTTAGGAAACTTTGTTTTGTCAAAATATACTATTATATGATTATTCTTGCATATTATAAAAACAATTTTGTGTAAATTTTGCCATTATTTGTTTAGTCATTTTTTTCATTTTCTTTCCTCTTAAAAGGGTAATAACAATATCACAAATTAATTGTTCTTTAGAATACTTCATTATTTTCATAATGTTATAGTTTTCATTCCATTTTCTTGTTTAATTGTGATACCAATGAAACTAATTCATTCCTTCGTAGAAAATTCCATTTCTGTGAAATTCAATTATTATATGCTTATTATTGAATATTATAAAAAGCACAATTTATGTGCAAATTTTGGTATTATTCATTTTAATATATTTTTATTTTATTTTCTTTAACTGTAATACCATTTGGTGTTCGGCGCTTTGGCCAGTATGCTTAGCTCCTTCAGGTCTCGCACACCATTTGGTGTTCGGCGCTTTTGCAGATCTGATAATAGATTTCGTAGATAATCCTGAATTGAATCAGGAGATCTTACAAGAGGATGAACAAGGAGCTCAATGACAGCTAGATGCTGGCGAGCGTGTACTTACGTGGGTCAGGCGGGAGAAAAATGATCTCCAGGATGCCAATACCCGTCTGAGCGTAGAATTGAAAGATGTCCGTGCTCAGCTAGCTGACTCCGTGAAGGAGAATAAAAGGCTTCAACGCGGCATTTTCAGTATCTGCTCGAACGAACTTCTATATATAGTTCGGCGAAGAAACGGTCTAACAGCGTTATGTCTGTAGGTATGCTGACTGGCCGTCCCGAAGAGGAGATGCCCGGATCCTCAGGCGATCTGCTACAAGAGCTTTTGCAACTGCACGAACAAGTTCGGCAGGTGATGCACGGCGTCGCCAAGGCCTTGTGGCTGTCCGTCTCCCTGACAGGAGGCATGGGGGAGCTTGTATAGCTGGTTAAGGGAGCACGGCGGCGTTTCCGACTATGAAAGATATCTGCTTGTCGACAAGGTGCGAGGGAAGCTTGGGCGATGGTAAAGACGCGGTATACCAAGCTTGATCCGAATCATATGACCCGGGTCGGACCTGTAGGGTCAGATGGGAAAGAAATCCCCGTTAGTCTGGTATATGACCAGGTAGGATTAGTCGCAAAATATTCCCAGCAGGACTGTAGACTAGACAGCCTGTTAGATGGCATAGAAGAAGAAGTGTTTGAGTCAAAGTGACTATGTACTTCAATGGACATATTTTGTCCCTAGCCGGATTGTAAATCATTTATTATGGCGGACCTTTTCGCTTCAACCTCCTGACTCCATGGTCTGGAGTGTTTCCGAATACCCGCTCGGTTATATAAACCGGGGTACGCGTGGAAACCAGGCGTAGGGGTCATAATTGTTTGAACAAACAAGTAACCAACTAGTTATGTTATATTACATGGATAGTAAGAAACATCTTCTAGAGAGAATAGTTCCGTTAAGGGTTCCTTTCCCTGGGTACGCATGCATTAGTGTGCATGTCCAAACTGCGGTCAAGAGCGCATATATGAAAACATCAGGGGTTTGTATTGTGATAGGCAAAAGACATCTTTAGTTCACCGACCGAATATTCCCTTAAGAACGCTAGCTTTCGGCTTCACCTAGTCTGAGGTACACATCCAGAGGACCCGGCAGTAACAATCGAAGAGGTGCTCCCCTTATGCCCTAGCCGAATTAACGGGAACGTAGGACATAAACACAAGAGCCAGGCAACCCAGCTTGGCCAAAACTTAAGTCATATCAATGCATATAATGGTGAAGAAAAGGTGCATATGGAAGAGAGACACATATGCAATGGGCGTGAAGCCCGAAAGAGAATTATATTAAGCTTTTGTATAAGAAGCCCCCAGGTATAACGAGCGCACATACTTGAAGATTAGTGCATCGCGAGTGTGTGATTGAGTCATACTAAAGCTTTAGGGCTATAAAGAGAAGGGAGAGTATATAACTGAAAAGTAAGTAAAAAGGAACAGAGGGAAGGAGACGAACAAAGAGTTCGGCGCTAGGCGTAGAATCTTCGGAGTCTGGCCGCGTTCCATGGGTTTGGCTCAAGTCGATTATCTGCTGTGTCACGCAGGCGGTACGCTCCTCCGATGAGAACTTTATCAATGATAAAGGGACCCTCCCACTTGGGCTTGAGCTTGTCCTTTTTCTTCTCTGGTAGGCGTAGAACAAGTTCGCCAATATTATAAGTTTTGGCCCGTACTTCTCTTCTTTGATACCTGCGAGCCTGTTGTTGATAGAATGCGGAACGGGCTTTTGCAACATCGCGCTCCTCCTCCAGGGCATCTAAATTGTCCTGCCGATCTAGCTCGGCTTCTCTCTCTTCATACATGCGCACTCGAGGTGAGTCATGAATAATATCACAGGGCAAGACAACCTCTGCGCTGTACACCATGAAGAAGTCAAGCTCCTCGACCCAGTGCATGTCTGATTCTTTTAAGGATTGCACTAGTCTGGGTTTAATGCCGCTCATAATAAGACCGTTAGCGCATTCGACTTGACCGTTTGTTCGAGGGTGGTAGACAGAGGCGTAATCAAGCTTAATGCCCAAGTTGCCGCACCAAGTTTTCACCTCATCGGCTGTAAAATTGGAGCCATTATCAGTGATGATGCTGTGGGGGACACCATAACGGTGGAGGACATCCGATATGAAGTCTATCACTGGTCCGGATTCAACCATTTTAACAGGTTTGGCTTCTATCCATTTGGTGAATTTATCCACCATGACCAACATATATTTTTTCTTATGGCTTTCCCCTTTAAGGGGTCCGACCATATCGAGCCCCTAGACCTCAAAAGGCCAGGTTATGGGGATTGTTTGGAGGCTGGTGGGCGGCATATGGCTTTGGTTGGCGAAAAGTTGGCATCCGACGCAATGTTGGACGAGGTCCTGTGCGTTTGCTCGGGTCGTCGGCCAATAGAAACCTGTACGGAAGGCCTTGCTTACAAGGGCCAGAGCTGCAGCGTGGTGACCGCCGAGTCCGGCATGAATTTCAGCCAAGAGTTGTCGCCCTTCCTCCTCGGAGATACATCTTTGAAGTACTCCGGTAGCGCTTTTCTTATAGAGCTCTCCCTCGTGGACTTTGTAGGCTTTAGAGTGCCGAACTATGCAGCGTGCCTCATTTTGGTCCTCGGGGAGTTCTTGCCTATTAAGGTAGGCTAAGAAGGGTTCGGTCCATGGGGTGATGTCAATGATGATGAGATAGGCCGAGGGTATTATTTCGGTGGCAGAGCCCCCGACTATGTCAGTGTCTTCGGAATCTAGGGTTGTGTTCGGATTCGGACTAGTATTGTCGGTATCCCCTTGCCACACCACGGATGGCTTAAAAAGCCTTTCCAGAAAGATGATAGGTGGGACTGGGTCGCGCTTAGCGCCAATGCGGGCGAGAACATCCACCGCTTGATTGTTTTCTCGAACCACATGATGGAATTCGAGCCCCTCGAATCGACCTGACATTTTGAGGACGGCATTTTGATAAGCCACCATTTTCGGATCTTTGGCATCGAAGTCTCCATTTATTTGAGATATTGGGAGGTTTGAATCCCCACGCACTTCCAGGTGTTGAATGCCCATGGAGACAACCATCCGAAGACCATGCAACAGAGCCTCATATTCGGCTGCATTATTGGAGTCTGTATATAATACTTGGAGTACGTATTGGACAGTATCTCTAGTGGGGTATGTTAGGACAACACCTGCTCCCAGACCTGCCAGCATTTTAGAGTCGTCAAAGTGCATGATCCAATTGGAGTATGCGTCGTACTCTTTAGGGAGTTCGACCTCTGTTCATTCGGTGACAAAGTCGGCCAGTACTTGTGATTTAATGGCCCGCCGTGGTTTGTATGTGATGTCGAATGGGAGGAGCTCGATGGCCCACTTAGCAATCCGGCCCGTTGCATCGCGGTTGTTTATTATGTCATTGAGTGGTACTTCGAGGCCACCGTGATTGAACACTCTTGAAAGTAGTGTCATAGTTTCCGGGATGCCATGAAGACCGCGTATGCTATTTTTTGATAATGGGGGTACCGAGATTTGCATGTTGTGAGGACAGTGGATACATAGTATACCAGCTTTTGAAGTGGGAACTTGTGTCCGTCCTCCTCTCGTTCGACGACAAGCACTATGCTCACAACTTGGTGTGTTGCGGCTATGTATAGCAACATGGGTTCGCCCACATTTGGTGCGGCCAGGATTGAGTTGCTTGCTAGAAGAGACTTTATTTCTTCCAGTCCGGCCGTCGTTGCGTCCGTCCACTCGAAGTGTTCGATGTGTCGAAGAAGGCGATAGAGTGGTAGTGCCTTTTCTCCTAATCTGGAGTTAAAGCGGCTTAAGGCTGCCACGCATCCAGTTAGTTTCTGGATTTGTTTGAGATCTATTGGGGTAGCCAACTGTGACAAAGCTCGGATTTTGGCTGGGTTTGCTTCAATTCCTCTATTGGAAACGATGAAGCCCAGCAGCTTTCCGGCGGGAACGCCGAAAACACATTTTCCCGGATTGAGCTTGATGTCATAAGTTTGGAGGTTGTTGAATGTGAGCCTCAGATCGTCTACTAAAGACTCGACGTGTCTGGTCTTGATGACCACGTCGTCCACATATGCTTCAACTGTTTTGCCAATTTGTTTCTCCAGGCATGTTTAAATCATGCGTTGGTAGGTGGCCCCAGCATTTTTAAGCCCGAAAGGCATAGTGTTGAAGCAAAAGGGGTCGTATGGGGTGATGAATGCCGTTGCGGCATGATCGGACTCCACCATCTTGATTTGATGGTATCCGGAGTATGCATCGAGGAAACACAGTGCGTCGTGTCCTGCGTAGCATCGATGATCTGATCAATGCGGGGGAGAGGGAAAAGATCCTTGGGGCAGGCCTTGTTGAGGTCTTTTAAATCGACACACAGGCACCAGGATTTGTCCTTCTTTGGTACCATCACCAGGTTTGCTAGCCAATCCGGGTGTTTTATTTCTCTGATGAATCCGACTTCGAATAGCTTGGCTAGCTCCTCTCCCATAGCTTGTCCTTTAGGTTCGGAAAAAGCATCGTAGTGTCTGCTTGACCGGTTTATATCCCTTCAATATGTTGAGGCTATGCTCGGCCAGCCTGCATGGGATTCCTGGCATGTCTGAAGGGTGCCAGGCGAAGATGTCCCAATTCTCACGTAGAAACGCTCGCAGTGCAGCGTCGATTGTGGGGTTCGGCTGTGCCTCAATGGATGATGTCTTTTTAGGGTCCGTTGGGTGGACTTGGAATTTGACAATTTAGTCCGCTGGTTTAAAGAAGGTGGACTTGGATCGTTTATCGAGTATCACATCGTCCCTGTCCACTGTGGAGCATAGTGCAGTTAACTCTTCGGCCGCAAGGGCTTTAGATAGTGCCCCGAGGGCTAAGGCGGCGGTTTTATTCTCGGCACAGAGTGCTATGTCCAGATCACTGGCGAGAGTGATGATTCCGTTGGGCCCGGGCATCTTGAGCTTCAAGTACCCATAGTGAGGTACAGCTTGGAAGCTTGCGAATGCGTCTCGCCCCAAAAGGACGTGGTATCCACTGCTAAAAGGGACCACTTGGAATGTTATCTCTTCAGACCTGTAATTCTCTGGCGTGCCGAATACCACATCTTGTGTGATTTTTCCCGCACATCGTGCCTCCCGACTAGGAATAATTCCTCGGAAGGTTGTGCTGCTTTGCTCAATGCGGCTCCTGTCTATTTCCATTTTGTTGAGAGTTTCCTCGTAGATGAGGTTTAATCCGCCGCCAACGTCCATGAGCACTTTGGTAAGCCAGAAGCCGTCCACGATAGGACTAAGGACCAAAGCGGCTGGTGCTCGAACTATTCGGAACTGAGGTTCGTCACTAGCATTGAAGGTTATAGCCGTGTCGTTCCAGGGGTTTATTTCTGCAACGTGGCAGACTTCGGCAAGGCCGTGGAGTGATCTCTTACGCCTGTTATTCAAGGCAAAAGTATCGAAGACTGTCAACAATGTATTGTTGTTTTCCGTGGGATGATGCTCTACGGTATTGTTGATGAGGAGATCCTCGCCGCTCTTGGCCACCTGCTGAAGTATCCAACATGCTCTAAGGCTGTGTGTTGGTACGATATCTAGTGTGGTGTGAATTTTGCATGGCCTATTGAGCCATCCCTCCAATACGGTTCCACGCCCTGTGGTGGGCTTCTGCTTCTTCGTGATTGGATCGGGTGACCTACGAGGGTACACCCTTTTTGTTCAGACGAGGGGTTTAGTGAGAGATAGTGGGTCCCAAAAGGCTGCCTGGGTTTTCCAGGCACTTTACATTGCGCAGTACTTCTATACTATGGCCGCCAAGTCAGCGAAGTGTGATATGCGGTGGCATTTTATGGCGTTAAGTATTCCCTTGTCCATGCAATTTCGGCAAAAGAATGAGATTGCGTCTTCCTCGCGACAGTCCTTGACCTTGTTCATTACAAGGGGGAATCTGGCCCAAAAGTGATGTACTGTTTCTTGGGATTGTTGTCTGATATGGGAAAGATCGCTTGTATGTGGGTGGGTGGGTCTAATTAAATCCGAACCCTGACCCAGAGCTTGAAGAGCTTCCAAACTTAATGCTCTGATTTCCGGGATGTTACCCAATTGTTCGGGCCCACAGTCTGGTTCCAAGTCCGGGACTTGGGGCATGTCTTCCCGTGAACGGGTATCCGGCTCGGTGAGCTCGATAATCCAGACATAGTCCGTCTTCAGTATGGGAGGAGAGATATTGCAATGCTCCTCCACCACCGCTATCTGATGGGTGACCGGTGGAGAGTTAATCTCTCTCTGATCGGGTTTAAGCCCAATTCGATCGTAGTCCGTAGCGACTCCCAGGGCGGCGATGCGATCTAAGAGATTGTTCAAAGACGATAGCTCCGGAGGATCCATCTGCTCGGTGTGTTCCGAGCTGACACGGAGATGATTCTCGATGACCCGAGAGGTCATTGTTGGCTCGACGGTCGAACGGGCGGTCATAATAAAACCGCCCAGTTGGAGGGTTTGGCCTAAGGCCAAGGCTCCCCCGGAGGTGACGTTGTCCTTGATAACAAGGCGATCCATTAACCTTATATTCGACATCACAGTGGAACTCTCAATGAAAGCACCAATGTCGGTATCAAAACCGGCGGATCTCGGGTAGGGGGTCCCGAACTGTGCGTCTAAGGCTAATGGTAACAGGAGGTGGGGGACACGATGTTTACTCAGGTTCGGGCCCTCTCTATGGAGGTAATACCCTACTTCCTGCTTGATTGATCTTGATGATATGAGTATTACAAGAGTTGATCTACCACGAGATCGTAGAGGCTAACCCTAGAAGCTAGCCTATGATTATGATTGTTCTTGTCCTACGGACTAAACCCTCCGATTTATATAGAAATCAGAGGGGGTTAGGGTTAGATCATGTCGGTTACAGAGAAGGGAATCTACATATCTGAGTCGCGAAGCTTGCCTTCCACGCAAAGGAGAGTCCCACCCGGACACGGGACGAAGTCTTTTATCTTGTATCTTTATAGTCCAACAGTCCGGCTAAAGCATATAGTCCGGCTATTCGAGGACCCCCTAATCCAGGACTCCCTCACCAGTGCCACTAATTCATTCCTTCTTAGAAAAGTTCTTTTAGTGAAAAAAATCACTATTACATGCTTATTCTTGCATATAATAAAAACTGCAATCTTTTTGTAAATTGGTTGGAAATTTTGTCATTGTTTACCTTAGTTTTGTTTCATTTTCTTGTTCTTAAATGGTAATTAGTTCCATGCAGCTAATTAGTTCTTTCAAGAAATCTTCATTATTCGTTTTTTATTTTTTATCTCATCTTCTTTCTTCCTTAAGGGTAATACCAATGTCATTAATTCATTCCTTCTTATGAAACTTCTTGTTGGCGGAAGTTCCATTAGTATATGCTTATACTTGCATAATATAGAATAGCGCAATTTCTATGTAAATTGTGTGCAAGTTCTATCAATTTGTTTTTGAAATTTCACTATATTTCTTGCATATAATAAGAAGTACATTTTTTGTAAATAGTGTGCAAATTTGTCAATATTTGTTTTAGTTTTTTTACATTTTCTTTCTTCTTGAACTGTAATACCAATACTACTAATTTCTTACTTCCTGATAAAATCTTACCCGCCAGTGGTCCAACAAAGGTCTAAAAGAATGATAATGTGTAGTAGAATCATTATCTAGTTTAGAGCAAAGGTGGACCTTTTTATTGTGAAATTGATCCGCATTATCTAGAATATGTAATATGATAATCCACTAGTGGATGGGATCAATTGTAGATCTTTTTATAGGTAAGAGAGTCAAACCCAATGAGGAGCAAAAATTAGCAATGAATCGCTATAAAAGTTGCAAATATCATTTAGTTGTTTGTTTGAACGAGAGAGCGAGAACAACAATGTAAATTGTAACAAACGCAAAAGAGTGTAGTAAGTGGCTCCATCCTTCAATGCATTGAGGACAAGCCGGTGTTGTTTAATATACGGATCAAATTGTTCTCGAGGACTGCAGGTATTTCACCAAGTTGTTTTCACCTAATGCAATTAACTTTAACTTTCATTAAGTTGTTTTGAGGTGAAGCCCATGCTTATGTATTTTTTTTCTTGGAAATCATATGTACTTATGATTATACCCTATATGCAAGCATTGACAAAATACAACAAGGATATTTAAGATAACATCTAGCTATAACATTAAAATTTAGGGCCCCCTTTAACTTGTGCAACAATTCATAAACTCATAGTCTGGTATCGATCACTCATCATAGATAAATTAATCACATAGTGCTCTCCTCTAGGACCTTATAGGTCAAGCGACATGCATCGATGTTCGCACATCACCACTTGAGAATTACACCACAACATAATATCAAGACACTAAAATTTATGGAAGTTCACATGGTGTTCATATTCTTACCATGTAATGTGCGTTCTTGTGTTTAACAAAGGTTCTATATACAACATTTCATTTATGTGAAAAAGAGCTCATGTATTTTGAAAAGCATTATTGGTGCACGTAAAAGAAATAAAGCAAAAAATGTTAACTTATAATTTAAAAGCAGAAGTAAGAAAATATGAAAATTGAAAAGGAACAAAAGTCTAAAAAACAAAAAAGAAAGTGAAAAGGAAAAGCAACCAAAAATAAAAATAAAATAAGTGGAGCTTGAACTAGAACTCAAACATAGAACCACCCATGTAGCTTAGAAGCAATGTTGAGCTCTAACGCATGTAGTGCTCACTCTGAGGCCTTTTTCGTTGGAGGTAATTAGAGAGAGTGTAAGGGCATTCTTGTCCCTTAGTAGTTTTGGTGATTGATGACAATGCTTTTGCGGACTAATCGTGTGTATTGAGCTTTTCAGATATATCATGACTAAACACAAGACGATTTGATGCCCCTCGGAGATTATTGAAGACGGCGTTTCTCTACGGTTCTTTTCGGTGGAGTTGAGTCGTAGGAAAGCCGTACTATTAAGAGGGGGTCCACTTTGAAAAGGTTTGGGTGGAATCTCACGTACACGTCCCCTTTTGCACTACCTTTCCTTTGGCTCTTTGGAGTTTCCTCTGTCTCACCTTGTCTCTGCGAAATGAAGGACTCCGAGTTGCTCTTCTCAGGCTGGCGGTAGTACTGCTCCTCTGAGCGGTACTACTACAGGAGCCAGCGGTAGTACCGGGCTCCGGCACGGTAGTACCATGGGCTTCAACGGTAGTACCGCTCCTCCTAAGCGGTAGTACCGTGAGTTCTGGCCTGGCACTGCTGCTCAAGCGGTAGTAGGGGCGGATGTAATTTTTTACATCCACGCCCTACGCGGTAGTACCATGCTACGGCGCGGTAGTACCGTGTCGCCTGGCCAGGTACGGCAGCAGGTGCGGAGGGAGGGGCGGATGTAATTTTTTACATCCGCACCCTTCATGGTAGTACCGCACCCCTGGTCGCGGTAGTACCGTGTCGGATTTTCGCTCGATAATATCTCAGCGGAGGTAGTCACGGATGTAACTTTTTACATCTGTTCCTACCGTGCCTGGCGTGTGGGTGCCTGCGGTAGTACCGCATAGGGCCGCGGTAGTACCGCATAGGGCCGCGGTAGTACCGCGCCTGCGGTTCTACTGCGCCCTGTCTGTGCTCTTCTGTTCAGGTCCAGGCTCTGCCGCGCCCACGGTAGTACCTTGGTCCACCGCGATAGTACCGCAGGCCCGTGCGGTAGTACCGATCCTGTGGTGCGGTAGTACCACGGGTCGCGGGCTGAGTGGTGGGTAACGGTTGGAAGTGTCCCCCCACTATATAAGGGGGTCTTCTTCTCCAAGAAGACTGCTACGTCTTGAGCTAGTGTTGGTTTTCCCCGAAGAGGAGAGGGTGATGCAGCAAGTGTAGCGTAAGTATTTCCCTCAGTTTTTGAGAACCAAGGTACCAATCCAGTAGGAGGCTCCTCAAAAGTCCCACGCACCTACACAAACAAACTGAGAACTCGCAACCAACGCAATAAAGGGGTTGTCAATCCCTTCACGGCCACTTGCGAAAATGAGATCTGATAGATATAGTATGATAAGATAAATATATTTTTGGTATTTTATAATATAGATGCAAGAAAGTAAAGATGTAAATAAAAGTAGATTGAAAGCAAATATGATAAGAGATAGACCCGGGGGCCATAGGTTTCACTAGAGGCTTCTCTCAAGGGCATAAGTATTACGGTGGGTGAATAAATTACTGTCAAGCAATTGATAGAAAAGCGAATAATTATGACATTATCTAGGCATGATTATGTATATAGGCATCACATCCAAAACAAGTAGACTGACTCCTGCCTGCATCTACTACTATTACTCCACACATCGACTGCTATCCAGCATGCATCTAGAGTATTAAGTTCATAAGAACGGAGTAATGCATTAAGCAAGATGATATGGTGTAGAGGGATAAACTCATGCAATACGATATAAACCCCATCTTGTTATCCTCGATGGCAACAATACAATACGTGTCTTGCAACCCTTTCTGTCACTGGGTAAGAACACCGCAAGATTGAACCCAAAGCTAAGCACTTCTCCCATGGCAAGAAAGATCAATCTAGTAAGCCGAACCAAACCGATAAGCCAAGCCAAAGCAAAGATAACTCAATCATACATAAAAGAATTCAGAGAAGATTCAATTAATAACCAGAGATAAATCTGATCATAAACTCACAATTCATCGGATCTTGACAAACACACCGCAAAAATAGATTACATCGAATAGATCTCCACAAGAGAGGGGGAGAACATTGTATTGCGATCCAAAAAGAGAGAAGAAGCCATCTAGCTAATAACTATGGACCCGTAGGTCTATGGTAAACTACTCACAACTCATAGGAGGGGCAAGGATGTTGATGTAGAGGCCCTCCGTGGTCAATTCCCCCTCCGACAGAGTGTCGGCGAAGGCTCCAAGATGGGATCTTGCGGATACAGAAGGTTACGGTGGTGGAAATTGTGTTTCGTGGTACCCCCGGATGTTTTCGGGGTCCGTAGGTATATATAGGAGGAAGAAGTACGTCGGTGGACACCCGGGGGGCCCACGAGACAGGGGGGCGCGCCCTCCTATCTTGTGGGGCCCTCGGAGCTTTCTTGACTTGCACTCCAGGCTCTCTGGATCAGATTTGTTCCAAAAATAACGCTCCCGAAGGTTTCATTCCGTTTGGACTCCGTTTGATATTCCTTTTCTACGAAATACTGAAATAGGCAAAAAAAACAGCAATATGGGCTGGGCCTCCAGTTAGTAGGTTAGTCCCAAAAATGATATAAATATGTATAATAAAGCCCATAAGCATCAAAAACACGTAATATAATAGCATGGAACAATCAAAAATTATAGATACGTTGGAGACGTATCAAGCATCCCCAAGCTTAATTCCTGCTCGTCCTCGAGTAGGTAAATGATAAAAAGAGAATTTTTGATGTGGAATGCTACCTAGCATAATTCATAATGTAATTTTCCTTCATTGTGGCATGAATGTTCAGATCCAAGTAATACAAAATAAAAGTTCATATTGACATAAGAAATAGTAATTCTTCAAGCATACCAAGCAAGTAATCATGTCTTCTCAAAATAGCATGGCCAAAAGAAAGTTATCCCTACAAAATCATATAGTCTGGCTATGCTCTATCTTCATCACACAAAGTATTTAATCATGCACAACGCCGATGATGAGCAAAGCAATTGTTTCATACTTTAATAATCTCAAACTCTTTCAACTTTCACGCAATACATGAGTGTGAGCCATGGACATAGCACTATATGTGGAATAGAACGGTGGTTGTGGAGAAGACAAAAAAGGAGAAGATAGTCTCACATCAACTAGGCGTATCAACGGGCTATGGAGATGCCCATTAATAGATATCAATGTGAGTGAGTAGGGATTGCCATGCAATGGATGCACTAGAGCTATAAATATATGAAAGCTCAACAAAAGAAAACTAGTGGGTGTGCATCCAACTTGCTTGCTCACGAAGACCTAGGGCATTTTGAGGAAGCCCATCATTGGAATGTACAAGCCAAGTTCTATAATGAAAAATTCCCACTAGTAAATGAAAGTGACAACATATGAGATTCTCTATCATGAAGATCATGGTGCTATTTTGAAGCACAAGTGTGGAAAAAGAGATAGTAGCATTGTCCCTTCTCTCTTTTTCTCTCATTCTTTTTTTTCTTTTTTTCTTATTTGGCCTTCTCTTCTTTTTCTTTTTCTTTGGCCTCCCCCCTTTTTTTCTTTTCTTTTTCTTTTTGCAAAGTCCGAAGTCTCATCCCGACTTGTGGGGGAATCATAGTCTTCATCATCCTTTCCTCACTGGGACAATGCTCTAATAATAAAAATCATCACACTTTTATGGATTTACAACTCAAAGCTAGAACAAGATATGACTCTAAGTGAATGCCTCCGGCGGTATACCGGGATATGCAATGAATCAAGAGCGACATGTATGAAGAATATGATGGTGGCTTTGCCACAAATACAATGTCAACTGCATGATCATGCAAAGAGCAATATGAGAATGATGAAACGTGTCATAATAAACGGAAAGGTGAAAGTTGCATGGCAATATATCTCGGAATGGCTATGGAAATGCCATAATAGGTAGGTATGGTGGATGTTTTGAGGAAGGTATATGGTGGGTGTATGGTACCGGCGAAAATTTGCACGGTGCAAGAGAGGCTAGCAATAATGGAGGGGTGAAAGGGTGCGTATAATCCATGGACTCAACATTAGTCAAAAGAACTCATATACTTGTTCTAAAAATTTAGAAGTCATCAAAAACCAAAGCACTATGCGCATGCTCCTAGGGGGATAGATTGTTAGGAAAAGACCATCGCTCGTCCCCGACTGCCACTCATAAGGAAGACAATCAATAAATAAAATTGTGCTCCAACTTCATCACAAAGCGGTTCACCATATGTGCATGCTACGGGAATCACAAACTTCAACACAAGCATTCTTTAAATCCATAATCACCCAACTAGCATGACTTTAATATTACTACCTCCAGATCTCAAAACAATTATCAAGCATCAAATTGATCATAGCATCCAATTCACTTTCTATGATAGTTTTTATTATATCCAACTTGGATGCTCATCATTCTAGGACCAAATTAAAACCATAGCAAATACCATGCTGTTCTAAGAGACTCTCAAAATAATATAAGTGAAGCGTGAGATACTAGCAATTTCTATAAAATTAATCCACCACCATGCTCTAAAAGATATAAGTGAAGCACTAGAGCAAAAACTATCAAGCTCAAAAGATATAAGTGAAGCACATAGAGTATTCTAGCAAATTCTAATCAAATAGGCTTCTCCAAAAAGGTGTGTTACAGCAAGGATTATTGTGGTAAACTAACAATCAAAGACCAATATAATACACGACGCTCCAAGCAAAACACATATCATGTAGCGAATAAAAATATAGCTCCAAGTAAAGTTACCAATGAACGAAGACGAAAGAGGGGATGCCTTCCCGGAGTATCCCCAAGCTTAGGCTTTTGGCTATTCTTGAATATCTTGGGGTGCCATAAGCATCCCCAAGCTTAGGCTCTTGCCACTCTTTATTCTATAGTCCATAAAATCTTTACCCAAAACTTGAAAACTTCACAACACAAAACTCAACAGGAAATCTTATAAGCTCCGTTAGTGAAAGAAAACAAAACCACCACATAAGGTACTGCAATGAAATCATTCTTTAGTTATTTTAGTGTTAAACCTACTGTGTTCCAACTTCCTTATGGTCTATAAATTAATTTATTAGCCATAGATGCATTGAAATAAGCAAACAACACACGAAAAACAGAATCTGTCAAAAATAGAACAGTCTGTAGCAATCTGTAACTAACGCAAACTTCTGGAACTCTACCAATCCTACCAAAATAGGACGTACTGGAAAATTTGTTTATTGATCAGAAGCAAAAAGAATCAATACAAAATCTCTTTTCTGCGATTTATTGAATTATTTCTCGTGAGCGCAAAGTTTCTGTTTCTCAGCAGAATCAAATCAACCATCATCATAGTTTATCCTATAGGTTCTACTTGGCACAAACACTAAACAAAAGATAAAAACACATCTAAACAGAAAGTAGAAACAAAATTTAACACTAAACAGGAACAAAAACAAAGAACATAAAGAAAATTGGGTTGCCTCCCAACTAGCGCTATCGTTTAACGCCCCTAGCTAGGCATAAAAGCAAGGATAGATCTAACGAGTGTCGTCTTTGGCACTTGATTCATAAGTAGCGCGCATGATAGATTCATAAGGTAATTTGAATTTCTTTCTTGGAAAATGCTCCATGCCTTTCTTTAAAGGAAATTGGAATCTAATGTTCCCTTCCTTCATATCAATAATCGCACCACTCGTTCTAAGGAAAGGTCTACCAAGAATAATAGGGCAAGAAAGATTGCAATCCATATCAAGAACGATAAAATCTACGGGCACCAAATTTCTATTAGCAATAATAAGAACATCATTGATCCTTCCGATAGGATTTTTAATGGTGGGATCCGCAAGGTGCAAATTTAAAGAGCAATCATCAAGATCATGGAAATCTAGAATATCACATAAAGTTTTCGGAATTGTGGAAACAGTAGCACCCAAATCACACAAAGCAAAACACTCAAAATCTTTAATACTAATCTTTATAGTAGGTTCCCACTCATCATTAAGTTTTCTAGGTATAGAAACTTCCAAATTAAGTTTTTCATCATAAGATTGCATCAAGGCATCAACAATATGTTTGGTAAAAGCTTTGTTTTGACTATAAGCATGAGGAGTATTAACAATGGGTTGCAACAAGGAAATACAACCTTTTAAAGAGCAATTATCATAGTCAAATTCCTTGAAATCCGAGATAGTAGGTTCAACATTATTAGAAGTTGAGGATTCTCCAATCTCTCTTTTACCAAATTTAGCATTAAGATCTAAAGACTCCGAATTCTTGGGACGCCTTTCAGTCCCATAATCATCAAAATTCATATTGCAAGACATAGATCTAATAGGAGACGCATCAATAACTTTAAGATCCTCGTCATTATTTTCACGGAAACTAGAAGAACACGCTTTTATAAAGCTATCTTTCTTAGCACGCAATTTAGCGGTTCTTTCCTTGCACTCGTCAATGGAAATTCTCATTACTTTGAGAGACTCATTGATATCATGCTTAGGAGGAGAAGGTCTAAGTTTAAGAGAATCAACATCAAGCGAAAGTCTATCAACGTTCCTAGCCAAATCATCAACTTTGAGCAATTTTTCTTCAAGCAAAGCATTAAAATTCTGTTGAGAAATCATAAATTCTTTCACACTATTCTCAAAATCAGAGGGCATCTTATTAAAATTACCATAAGAATTATTGTAAGAATTTCCATAATTATTAGAGGAATTACTAGGGAACGGTCTAGCATTAAAATTTCCTCTATAAGCATTGTTTCCAAAACTATTCCTACCAACAAAATTCACATCCATAGATTCATTATTATTCTCAATCAAGGAAGACAAAGGCATATCATTAGGATCAAGAGGAGTATTTTTAGTAGCAAACATCTTCATAAGTTCATCCATCTTTCCACTCAAAACATCGATTTCTTCTATAGCATGCACTTTTTTACTAGAAGATCTTTCGGTGTGCCATTGAGAATAATTAGCCATAATATTATCAAGAAGCTTTGTAGCATCTCCTAACGTGATTTCCATAAAGGTGCCTCCCACGGCCGAATCTAAGAGATTTCTAGAAGCAAAGTTCAAACCGGCATAAAATTTTTGTATGATCATCCATAAATTCAAACCATGAGTAGGGCAATTGCGAAGCATCAATTTCATTCTTTCCCAAGATTGGGCAACATGCTCATGATCAAGTTGTTTAAAATTCATAATATCATTCCTAAGAGTGATGATCTTAGCGGGAGGAAAATACTTAGAGATAAAAGCATCTTTGCACTTGTTCCAAGAATCAATACTATTTTTAGGCAAAGACGAAAACCAAACTTTAGCACGATTTCTAAGTGAAAACGGAAATAACTTCAATTTGACAATATTGTTATCCGTATCTTTCTTCTTTTTCATATCACACAAATCAACAAAATTGTTTAGATGAGTAGCGGCATCTTCACTAGGAAGGCCGGCGAATTGATCTTTCATAACAAGATTCAGCAAAGCAGCATTGATTTCACAAGACTCAACATCGTTAAGAGGAGCAATCAGAGTACTAAGGAAATCATTATTATTGGTATTCGAGAAATCACACAATTTGGTATTATCTTATGCCATGGCAACAAGCAATCCAACACACAAGCAAACAGAAAAAGGCAAGCGGAAAAGAGAGGAGGGGATTGGGAAAGAGAGGGCGAATAAAACGGCAAGGGTGAATTGGGGGAGAGGAAAACGCGAGGCAAATGGAAAATAATGTAAATGCGAGGGAGATGAGTTTGTGATGGGTACTTGGTATGTCTTGACTTGAGCGAAGACCTCCCCGGCAACGGCGCCAGAAATCCTTCTTGCTACATCTTGAGCTAGCGTTGGTTTTCCCCGGAGAGGAGAGGGTGATGCAGCAAGTGTAGCATAAGTATTTCCCTCAGTTTTTGAGAACCAAGGTATCAATCCAGTAGGAGGCTCCTAAAAAGTCCCACGCACCTACACAAAGAAACTGAGAACTCGCAACCAACGCAATAAAGGGGTTGTCAATCCCTTCAAGGCCACTTGCAAAAGTGAGATCTGATAGAGATAGTATGATAAGATTAATATATTTTTGGTATTTTATAATATAGATGCAAGAAAGTAAAGATGCAAATAAAAGTAGATTGAAAGCAAATATGATAAGATATAGACCCGGGGGCCATAGGTTTCACTAGAGGCTTCTCTCGAGAGCATAAGTATTACGGTGGGTGAACAAATTACTGTCAAGCAATTGATAGAAAAGCGAATAATTATGACGTTATCTAGGCATGATCATGTATATAGGCATCACATCCAAAACAAGTAGACCGACTCCTGCCTGCATCTACTACTATTACTCCACACATCGACCGCTATCCAGCATGCATCTAGAGTATTAAGTTCATAAGAACGGAGTAACGCATTAAGCAAGATGATATGATGTAGAGGGATAAACTCATGCAATATGATATAAACCCCATCTTGTTATCCTCGATGGCAACAATACAATACGTGTCTTGCAACCCTTTCTGTCACTGGGTAAGAACACCGCAAGATTGAACCCAAAGCTAAGCACTTCTCCCATGGCAAGAAAGATCAATCTAGTAGGCCAAACCAAACCGATAATTCAAAGAGACTTGCAAAGATAACTCAATAATACATAAAAGAATTCAGAGAAGATTCAATTAATAACCATAGATAAATCTGATCATAAACTCACAATCCATCGGATCTTGACAAACACACCACAAAAAGAGATTACATCGAATAGATCTCCACAAGAGAGGGGGAGAACATTGTATTGAGATCCAAAAAGAGAGAAGAAGCCATCTAGCTAATAACTATGGACCCGTAGGTCTGTGGTAAACTACTCACAACTCATAGGAGGAGCAAGGATGTTGATGTAGAGGCCCTCCGTGGTTGATTCCCCCTCCGGCAGAGTGCCGGCGAAGGCTCCAAGATGGGATCTCGCGGATACAGAAGGTTACGTTGGTGGAAATTGTGTTTCGTGGTGCCCCCGGATGTTTTCGGGGTCCGTAGGTATATATAGGAGGAAGAAGTATGTCGGTGGATGCCCGAGGGGCCCACGAGACAGGGGGCACCCTCCTATCTCGTGGGGCCCTCGGAGCTTTCTTGACTTGCACTGCAGGCTCTCCGGATCAGATTTGTTCCAAAAATAACGCTCCCGAAGGTTTCATTCCGTTTGGACTCCGTTTGATATTCCTTTTCTTTGAAATACTGAAATAGGCAAAAAAACAACAATATGGGCTGGGCCTCCGGTTAGTAGGTTAGTCCCAAAAATGATATAAATATGTAGAATAAAGACCATAAGCATCAAAAACAGGTAATATAATAGCATGGAACAATCAAAAAATATAGATACGTTGGAGACGTATCAAAGACTTACCTCTTCCAACCCTAAGCTCCATTGTTGCTCCAAGCTCCATTTTCGTCCGATCTATCTCCCTAGCCAATCAAACTTGTTGATTTGCTCGGGATTGGGTGAGAAGGCCCTGATCTACACTTCCACCAAGAGAAAGTTGATTCCCCCCACTAATCCCTAGCGGATCTTGTTACTCTTGGGTGTTTGAGCATCCTAGACGGTTGAGGTCACCTTGGAGCCATAGTCCATTGTGGTGAAACTTCATGGTGTTGTTGGGAGCCTCCAATTAAGTTGTGGAGATTGCCCCAACCTTGTTTGTAAAGGTCCGGTCGCCGCCTTCAAGGGCACCAATAGTGGAATCACGTCATCTCGCATTGTGTGAGGGCGTGAGGAGAATACGGTGGCCCTAGTGGCTTCTTGGGGAGCATTGTGCCTCCACATCGCTCTAACGGAGACGTACTTCCCCTAAAAAGGAAGGAACTTCGGTAACACATCCTCATCTCCACTGGCTCCACTCTTGGTTATCTCGTGCCTTTACTTGTGCAATCTTATTTGTGTTGTATCCCTTGCTTGCTTATGTGCTAGTTGTTATTACATCATATAGGTTGCTCACATAGTTGCATATCTAGACAACCTACTTTGATGCAAAGTTTAAATTGGTAAAGAAAATATTAAAAAGTGTTAGTTGCCTATTCACCCCCCTCTAGTCAACTATATCGATCCTTTCAATTGGTATCAGAGCCTCGTCTCTTTATTAAGGACTTTACCATCCGAAGAGTATGGTTGACACCGCAGACGGTGTGGAGGAGCAATCAGGTTTGAATCCTACCTCGTCTACGGTTGATGGGGGAACCGTGGTCTCTCGTGAGGAATTCAATGTGGCTTTGGACACATTGAAAAACTGCATGACGACCGAGGTTGAAAGCATGTTTACTAAATTCCTAGAAGGACTTAAACTATCTACCTTGCCAATGAAAGTGGGTGATCCCACTAACAAGGTGACAGATGCTAACTCTGACAAGGGGGAAGCTAATAGTGAAAAGGGTCCTTCTACTAGTGGTAGAAATGGCACCGACACAGATGACAATTGGATCAAGCGCAAGTTCCTCAAGGCCATGATGCCCTACAACAAGTTCATGTCCTCCGTCATTCGTCAAAGACCGGACTTCCACTCCATGACCTCAAGTGAAGTGTTGGATGAGTTCGTTGCAATGAGCATCTTGGACAAGACCGCCGACAACGCGGTGCTCCATTCTCAAAGAACAATGAAGTCCAATCTTGCCTTGAAGGCCAAGGTCGTTGTGGAAGAAGAGGAAGATGGGGAGGGCAATCCCGAGGATACAAAATATGACTATCATGAGCACATGGATCTTGCTTCACGGCAATTTTGGAGCAAGAAGAACACAAGGCCCAATCTCAACAAGAACAATTCAAGTTGGTTCAAGGGCAAGCAACGAGTGAGAACTTTCTACAATTGTGGCAATGTGAGTCACTTTGTTGTGGATTGTCCTTACGAGAAGTGGGAAGAGAATGGTGGAAAGCTCCTTCGAAAAGACAAAGCCAAGTCCTTCCCCAACAAGAACAACTTCATCAAGAAGACTCCTACTCGTGGGTTAGTGGTTCCAGAAGAATACCATGAGGATGACGATGATGATGAAGATGGAGAAGCAATAGCCATGGCATCCATTGCCATTGCTACAACTCCCCGGGCGTCTCCTTTGATTCACCCAACGAGAACATCACCGCCAAGTGCCTCATGGCTAAAGCCACTAACAAGGTAACCCCCAACATCAAAACCACCATCATTACTAATCCTTCCTTGACGGTATTGCATTGATGAAAATGAGGGGTCTAATGAAGATACGAATGAATTTGAGTCTTTTATGAGTAAACTCAAGGGCAAATCCAAGAAGCACTTTGTTGCTCTCTTGGAACAACTTGGTGAAGCCAATGACATGATTGAGGCTCATGAAGAAACCATCTCTAAGATGGAAGGACATAGTCGTGACTATGCCGATGAGATATCGGATCTCTCTAATGCTCTTGAGGAAGAGCGTGGGCATCGTTTGACTCTTGAGGAGTCACACAACGATAACCATGCTAAATTAAGGAAAGATCTTGATCATGCTATTGTTGTCTCTCGTGTGGCAAACTCCGAGAAGGCTAAACTTGGGGTTGATCTTGCTAGACTCAAAGAGGAGTTTGATGTACTTGACAAGGCTCACAAGGCCTTGAAGGGTGCTCATGCTAGCCTCAAGGAGTCTCATGCTCAACTCCAAGTGAAGTTAACCAAGGAGAAAGCCACTTTTCCTCATATGGTCTTAATTGATACCGCAAATGCTACTAACCCATGTTGTGAGCATGTGCATCTTCTGGAGGAGAATGCCTAGTAGAAAGAGCAATTGAAGAAAGGTCTTGTGACATGCATTCAAAGTGAGAAAAACCTCAATGACCTTTTGAGCAATCAAAAGGAAGTTGTGGCCAAGGAGGGAGTTGGATTTACCCCCAAGTCCAAGAACAAGAAGAAGAATGACAAGACCAAACGACCTCCTCCTCTCAAGAAAACATTTGTGAAGGAGGGAGAGGGTGCTCCTAAGGAGAAGAAGAAGAATGTGAAGGGTGGTGATGTCAAGAAGGGCAATGCCACCCCTTCCAACAAAGCCGGCGACTTTAATCCCTCTTATGTGTTATGTCGTGCTAGTGATGGACATGTTTATGCAAAATTTGTTGGTTCTCCTTATGAGTACATTGAATGGTCTATTTGGGTTCCCAAGACCCTTGTTGCTAACATCAAAGGACCCATTACTCAATGGGTACCTAAAACCAAGCATTGATTTCATGTAGGGGTTTGCTTCCGGTGGAGGATCATGGTTGCTCGATAGTGGAGCAACGAATCATATGACTGGAAGCAAGGAATTGGTGGTGGACGTGCACAAGATCCCATCTATGCCCACCAATGTCGAGTGGGGTGATGCCTCGTCTTCTAAGGTATTGGGTCTTGGCAAAGTTGTCATTTCTCATGATCTAACGATCGAGAAAGTCATGCTTGTCGAGTCCCTTGCATTCAATCTTCTTTCTGTTTGTCAACTTGCACTCATGGGTTTTGCCACCTTCTTTGATATCGATACCGTGGCCCTCTTGTGGAGCAATACTCTTAAAGTAGCATTTGTTGGGCATGTCGAGAACGGTCTCTATGTGATTAACTTTTCGGAGCGACCCACTAAGACCGCGACATGCCTAATGGCTAAATTTGATGTGCGATGGCTTTGGCATCGCCGTCTAGCCCACGTCAATATGAGATCTTTGCAAAGTCTTCTCAAGGGGGACCATGTTCGTGGACTACCAAATGTTAGTTTTGCTAAAGATCGTGCTTGCAGTGCTTGTATCGAAGGAAAGCTTCATGAAAAGGCTCACCCTCCCAAGACTGTCATTTATTCGAAGAGACCCTTGGAGCTCCTTCACATGGATCTCTTTGGGCCCCTGATGCATCTCCAACGTATCTATAATTTATGAAGCATTCATGCTATATTATTATCTGTTTTGAATGATTATGGGCTTTATTATACACTTTTATATTACTTTTGGGACTAACCTATTAACAGGAGGCCCAGCCCATATTGCTGTTTTATTGCCTGTTTCAGTATTTCGAAGAAAAGGAATATCAAACGGAGTCCAAACGCAACGAAACCTTTGGCATCGTGATTTTTTGGAAGAATATCATCCTGGAGGCTTGGAGATCAAGTCAGAAGATCCTCGAGGAGCCCAGGAGATAGGGGGGCACGCCCCCACCCTACAGGGCGCGGCCCCCTATCTCGTGGACCCCTCGAGCACCCCCCGGCCGACTTCTTTCGCCTATATAAGCCTATGTACCCTAAAACCATTAAAAATCAAGATAGATCGAGAGTTTCGCCGCCGCAAGCCTCTGTAGCCACCAAAAACCTCTCAGGAGCCCTTCCCGGCACCCTGCCGGAGGGGGGATCCATCACCGGTGGCCATCTTCATCATCCCGGCGCTCTCCATGACGAGGAGGGAGTAGTTCACCCTCGAGGCTGAGGGTATGTACCAGTAGCTATGTGTTTGATCTCTCTCTCTCGTGTTCTCTCTCGTGTTCCCTCTATGGCACGATCTTGATGTATCCCGAGCTTTGCTATTGTAGTTGGATCTTATGATGTTTCTCCCCCTCTACTCTCTTGTGATGAATTGAGTTTCCCCTTTGAAGTTATCTTATTGTATTGAGTCTTTTATGAGAACACTTGATGTATGTCTTGCCGTGCTTATCTGTGGTGACAATGGGATATCATGTGCCTCTTGATGTATGTTTTGGTGACCAACTTGCGGGTTCCGCCCATGAACCTATGCATAGGGGTTGGCACACGTTCTTGACTCTCCGGTAGAAACTTTGGGGCACTCTTTGAAGTACTTTGTGTTGGTTGAATAGATGAATCTGAGATTGTGTGATGCATATCATATAATCATGCCCACGGATACTTGAGGTGCCAATGAAGTATCTAGGTAACATTAGGGTTTTGGTTGATTTGTGTCTTAAGATGTTATTCTAGTACGAACTCTTGAATAGATTGATCCAAAAGAATAATTTTGAGGTGGTTTCGTACCCTACCATAATCTCTTCGTTCGTTCTTTGCTATTAGTGTCTTTGGAGTGACTCTTTGTTGCATGTTGAGGGATTGTTATATGATCTATCTATGTTATTATTGTTGAGAGAAGTTGCACTAGTGAAAGTATGAACCCTAGGCCTTGTTTCCTATCATTGCAATACCGTTTACGCTCACTTTTACCACTTGTTACCTTGCTGTTTTTACAATTTCAGATTACAAATACCTTTATCTACCATCCATATTGCACTTGTATCACCATCTCTTCGCCGAACTAGTGCACCTATACAAATTACCATTGTATTGGGTGTGTTGGGGACACAAGAGACTCTTTGTTATTTGGTTGCAGGGTTGTTTGAGAGAGACCATCTTCATCCTACGCCTCCTACGGATTGATAAACCTTAGGTCATCCACTTGAGGGAAATTTGCTACTGTCCTACAAACCTATGCACTTGCAGGCCCAACAACGTCTACAAGAAGAAGGTTGTGTAGTAGACATCAAGCTCTTTTCTGGCGCCGTTGCTGGGGAGGTGAGTGCTTGAAGGTATATCTTTAGATCTTGCAATCAAATCTTTTTGTTTCTTGTTTTATCACTAGTTTAGTTTATAAAATAAAACTACAAAAAAATGGAGTTGAGTTTTTCTCATACGCTTCGTCTCTTTAATATCTTCCATGAGTTTGATGGAAAGGAAAATTGTGCTCAAGTGCTAGAAGAAGAATGCATTAGAATGTTTGGTACTATATCTTTGAATGATGAGCATGATTACAATGTTGTTAGTATGAATTCCTTGAATATCCATGATGCTAATGATATGCAAAGCCACAAGCTTGGGGAAGCTATGTTTGATGAATATGATATTTTTTGTCCCCCAAGTTTTGATGAGAATATTTATTATGATGAAAGCATGCCTCCTATTTATGATGATTATATTGATAAAAGTGGGTTTGGAAGAGTGTCCACTTTAGGAAGTAGTGATCCCACTATTTTGGAGGATGTTGAATCTTATTGTGATGAACATGAAAGTGGATTTGGAAGAGTGTCAACTTTATTTAGTGATGATTCCACTATTTCGGAAGAGGTTCCAATTGATTATGAGAAAAAAGTTGCTATCTATGATGATTATTGTGATGACTTGTATGCTATTAAGAATAATGATAAACATGAAACTTGTCATCATGATTTTAGTTTTCAATTGGATTATGCCTCACATGATAATTATTTTGTTGAGTTTGCTCCCACTACTATTCATGAGAAGAAATTTGCTTATGTGGAGAGTAGTAAATTTTCCATGCTTGTAGATCATGAAAAGAATGTTTTAGGTGCTGGTTATATTGTTGTATTCATTCATGATGCTACTGAAAACTATTATGAGAGAGGAACATATGCTTGTAGGAGTTGCAATAATGTCAAGTTTCCTCTCTATGTGTTGAAAATCTTGAAGTTATGCTTGTTTTGCCATCCTATGCTAGTTGATTATTGTTCCCATAAGTTGTTTGCTCAAAAAATCCCTATGCATAGGAATTGGGTTAGACTTAAATGTGCTAGTCATATTCTTCATGATGCTCTCTTTATGTTTCAATTCTTATCTTTTATGTGAGCATCATTGTCATCATCATGCCTAGCTAGAAAGGCATTAAAGAAAAGCGCTTGTTGGGAGACAACCCAATATTTATCCTTACTGTTTTTGTGTGTCCACATGATTATGCTACTGTATTAATCATGTTTTATAGCTTTTGTTTCAATAAAGTGCCAAGTAGAACCTTTGGGAAGACTTGGGTGAAGTTTATGTGATCTTGCTGTAAAAAACAGAAACTTTTGCGCTCATGAGAATGGCTGCCGTTTTTTTACTAGAGAGTGATTTTAGGTTGATTCTTTTTGAAGGTGATTAATAGACAAATTACTCAGGTCCAGCAATTTATTTCATAATTTTGGGGGTTCCATAAGTATACGTTTGATATAGATTACTACAGACTGTTCTGTTTTTGATAGATTCTGTTTTTATTGTGTTGTTTGCTTATTTTGATGCATCTATGGCTAGTATCGGAGGGTATGAACCATAGAAGTTGGAATACAGTAGGTTTAACACCAATATGAATTTAGAATGAGTTCATTACAGTACATAAGTGGTGTTTTTATTTTCTTATACTAACGGAGCTTACGAGTTTTGTTTGAGTTTTGTGTGGTTAAGTTTTCAAGTTTTGGGTAAAGATTCGATGGACTATGGAATAAGGAGTGGAAAGAGCCTAATATTGGGGATGCCCAAGGCACCCCAAGGTAATATTCAAGTACAACCAAGAGCCTAAGCTTGGGGATGCCCCGGATGGCATCCCCTCTTTCGTCTTCGTTCATCGGTAACTTTACTTGGAGCTATATTTTTATTCACCACATGATATGTGTTTTGCTTGGAGCGTCATATTCTTTTGTTAGTTTTTGCTTGCTGTTAGTTAGAATAATGTTTTGCATCTTTATTTTGAATAAAAAAGTCAAGGATAGCCTTTGCCATGCTTATTTTGCTAGTATACATGTTGCTGTTTGAAAACAGAAATTTTACCGCTGTTGCAAAAATTCCCTAGAAAAGTCAGAGAATGGTGTAATGTTTTTTTGCATATTAAGCTCTGATAAATTTATTACAGTGGGAATTTTAGTTTATAATTTTTGGAGTCAGGGAAGTATTGTTACTCTTGCATTATTTACATGTTGTACTGTTTTGGCAGATTGCTGTTATGGTTGCATTGTTTGCATATGTTTGCTTGTTTAATGATTCTATTTGAGGATAGGAGTATTAAATATGCATAAACATTTAGTATTAAATGTTGAATAATAATGTTAGTGATTTGTTACAGTAGAAGATGATATGGTTTTGCATTGGTTTATACTAACCTATCTCACGAGTTCTTGTTGAGTTTATTGTGAATGAAGCTTTTGATAAAAAGAGAAACCATGATATGAGAGGAATTAAGGAGACACAAAAGTTCAAGCTTGGGGATGCCCAAGGCACCCCAAAATAATATTTCAAGAAGTCTCAAGCATCTAAGCTTGGGGATGCCCCAGTAGGCATCCCACCTTTCTTCTTCGGCAATCATCGTTTAGTATCGGGTGAGCCTAAGTTTTTGCTTCTTCACATGAGTTGTGCTATCCTTGCAATGTCATTTTATTTTGTTTTTCTTGATGCTTGAATACAATACCAAGATCTGAAATTCTTAATTGAGAGAGAGTCTTCACATAGTTGCATAATTATTTAGCTACTCATTGATCTTCACTTATATCTTTTTGGAGTAGTTTGTCATTTACTTACGTGCTTCACTTATATCCTATGAGTAAATGGTTGAATGAGTTGATTGTCATAAATCTGAAATTATATATGTCTCTTTTGCTTATCCCATGGGGAGTAATGACTTCACATCTAAGAAGTAGAGGTTGTAAATTTATTGACGGTTAGCAAGCATTGTATTGGTCATTTGAACAATTCATGAAAGAATATTGAAGGAAGAGATATTTCACATATAAATATATTATCATAGACATCTTTTATAATTGTGAGCACTCATTATGTATGACATGCTAAAGAGTTGATGTTGGACAAGGAAGACAATGTAATGGGTTATGTTTTCTCGCATCTCAGTTAAAGTATATTGTCATGGATCATTCAAACATGTTGAGCTTGCCTTTCCCCCTCATGCTAGCCAAAAATTCCTAGCACCAAGTAGAGATACTACTTGTGCTTCCAAATATCCTTAAACCCAGTTTTGCCATGAGAGTCCACCATACCTACCTATGGATTGAGTAAGATCCTTCAAGTAAGTTGTCATCGGTGCAAGCAATAAAAATTGCTCTCTAAATATGCATGACTTATTAGTGTGGAGAAAATAAGCTTTGTACGAACTTGTTATGGAAGCAATAAAAGCGACGGACTGCATAATAAAGGTCCAGATACAAGGGGCAATATAAAGTGATGTTCTTTCGCATTAAGATTTTGTGTATCCAACCCTAAAAGTGCATGACAACCTCTGTTTCCCTCTGCGAAGGGCCTATCTTTTACTTTATGTCTTTTACTTTATGCAAGAGTCAAGGCGATCTTCACCTTTCCCTTTTTTGTTTTATCCTTTGGCAAGCACTTCGTGGTGGGGTGATCCTGATATATATATATCCAATTGGATGTACGTTAGCATGAACTATTATTTTTGACATCACCCAAAGGTGAATACGTTTGGAGGCAACATTATAAGCCCCAATCTTTCTCTTTGCCTTATTAAAACTTCATAACCACAAGTATTGCGTGAGTGTTAGCAATTGTAGAAGACTATATGATAGTTGAGTATGTGAGGTTTGCTAAACAAAGCTCTGACATAGACTCTTCCTGAAAGTAAGATGACTTGCAATTGTTTGATGACTAAGAATGAAGTTTGCTAGTTTTCAAGAAAGTTTATGGTCTATGCTTTAACATGTGAATTGCTTGTTACTTGATTATCAAAAGTTTTATGAGATGAACTACTATTATGACATATTATCATGCTAGAAAAGGTGATTGAAATTATCATTGATCAAACTTGTGCACCTTCTATCATTCACACTTCATAAATTCTTTCTTTTATCATTTACCTACTCGAGGATGAGTAGGAATTAAGCTTGGGGATGCTGATACGTCTCCAACGTATCTATAATTTATGAAGCATTCATGCTATATTATTATCTGTTTTGAATGATCATGGGCTTTATTATACACTTTTATATTACTTTTGGGACTAACCTATTAACCGGAGGCCCAGCCCATATTCTTGTTTTATTGCTTGTTTCAGTATTTTGAAGAAAAGGAATATCAAACGGAGTCCAAACGGAATGAAACCTTTGGCATCATAATTTTTTGGAAGAATATCATCCTGGAGGCTTGGAGATCAAGTCAGAAGATCCTCGAGGAGCCCAGGAGATACCCCCCCCCCTACAGGGCGCGACCCCCTATCTCGTGGACCCCTCGAGCACCCCCCGACCGACTTCTTTCGCCTATATAAGCCTACGTACCCTAAAACCATTAAAAATCAAGATAGATCGGGAGTTCTACCGCCGCAGGCCTCTGTAGCCACCAAAAACCTCTCGGGAGCCCTTCCCGGCACCCTGCCGGAGGGGGGATCCATCACCGGTGGCCATCTTCATCATCCCGGCGCTCTCCATGACGAGGAGGGAGTAGTTCACCCTCGAGGCTGAGGGTATGTACCAGTAGCTATGTATTTGATCTCTCTCTCTCTCTCTCTCGTGTTCCCTCTATGGCACGATATTGATGTATCCCGAGCTTTACTATTGTAGTTGGATTGATGTTTCTCCCCCTCTAATCTCTTGTGATGAATTGAGTTTCCCCTTTGAAGTTATCTTACCGGATTGAGTCTTTTATGAGAACACTTGATGTATGTCTTGCCGTGCTTATCTGTGGTGACAATGGGATATCATGTGCCTCTTGATGTATGTTTTGGTGACCAACTTGCGGGTTCCGCCCATGAACCTATGCATAGGGGTTGGCACACGTTCTTGACTCTTCGGTAGAAACTTTGGGGTACTCTTTGAATTACTTTGTGTTGGTTGAATAGATGAATATAAGATTGTGTGATGCATATCGTATAATCATGCCCACAGATATTTGAGGTGACAATGGAGTATCTAGGTGACATTAGGGTTTTGGTTGATTTGTGTCTTAAGGTGTTATTCTAGTACGAACTCTTGAATAGATTGATCCGAAAGAATAACTTTGAGGTGGTTTCGTACCCTACCATAATATCTTCGTTCGTTCTCCGCTATTAGTGTCTTTGGAGTGACTCTTTGTTGCATGTTGAGGGTTTGTTATATGATCTATCTATGTTATTATTGTTGAGAGAACTTGCACTAGTGAAAGTATGAACCCTAGGCCTTGTTTCCTATCATTGCAATACCATTTACGCTCACTTTTACCACTTGTTACCTTTCTGTTTTTACAATTTCAGATTACAAATACCTTTATCTACCATCCATATTGCACTTGTATCACCATCTCTTCACCGAACTAGTGCTCCTATACAAATTACCATTGTATTGGGTGTGTTGGGGACACAAGAGACTCTTGGTTATTTGGTTGCAGGGTTGTTTGAGAGAGACCATCTTCATCCTACGCCTCCTACGGATTGATAAACCTTAGGTCATCCACTTGAGGGAAATTTGCTACTGTCCTACAAACCTGTGCACTTGCAGGCCCAACAACGTCTACAAGAAGAAGGTTGTGTAGTAGGCATCAGCCCCCATCCTTTGATAGTCATGGAGGTAGAAAGTATTGCTTGGTGATTGTGGATGATTAGTCAAGATACACTTGGGTTTTCTTTTTCAAGAGGAAGAGTGAGACTCAACAAACCATCATCGACTTTGCAAATGAAGCTCAACGTCAACATGATGCAAAGATCTTGACAATATGAAGTGACAACGGCACCGATTTCAAGAACTACACCTTGGATGAGTTTCTTAGTGATGAGGGGATCAAGCATCAATATGTTGCACCATATACCCCTCAACAAAATGGTGTCTCGGAGAGGAGGAACCGGACGTTGATGGATGCGGCAAGGACCATGATGGCAGAGTTCAAGTCTCCATACAACTTTTGGGCCGAAGCCATCAACACGGCATGTCATGCATCCAATCGGCTCTATCTCCATAAAGGCTTGAACAAGACTCCATACAAGATACTTACCGGTAAAAAGCCCAACCTCAAGTACTTCCGGGTGTTCGGGTGTAAGTGTTTCATTCTCAAGAAAGGTGTTCGTTTGTCTAAATTTCAGGCTAGAGCTTATGAGGGCATATTTGTTGGTTATGCTTCAAACTCTCATGCTTACCGTGTCCTCAACAAGTCCACCGGACTCATTGAGGAGACTTGTAACATAGAGTTTGACGAGAATAACGGCTCCCAAGTGGAGCAAAGTGGTACTTGTGATGTAGGTGATGAAATTACTCCCCAAGCCATAAGAAGAATGGGTATTGGTCATATCCTACCCATTGAGGAACCCCTTGTGGCCAAAGGAGACGAACAATGCTCCACGCATGTGGAGCCATCGCCTTCCTACGACCCACACGCTTCCGAAGAACAAAGTGAAGGCCCTCAACCTCTCGAACAACACCAAGGGCAAGATCAACCTCAAGATGGTGGTGAACCACCAAATGATGCCCAAGGTCAAGTTCTCCCCCTCGAGCAAGTTCAAGTCCAAGAACAAGCTCAAGACGGCGCTCAAGATGATCAAGTTAGCCCTCCTCCTTCCACATCCGAGGAGGAGTTAGAGCGTCGTGACGCGAAGATTGCTTCCAAGCTCACCACCAAAGGTCATCTCATGGAAAATGTGGTTGGAAGCCTAAGAAAGGGGGTAAGCACTCATAGACAATTAGCAAACTATTGTGAACATCACATGTTTGTCTCTTGTGTTAAACCCCAAAAGGTCTATGAGGTGCTCGAAGATTCGGATTGGCTCAATGCCATGCATGAAGAACTCAACAACTTCGAGTACAACAAGGTGTGGAGATTGGTGCCAAGGCCGTTGGGGAACCACAACGTCATTGGAACCAAGTGGAAGAACAAACAACATGCTCATGGAACATCGTTCGCAACAAGGCAAGATTGGTAGCACAAGGCTACTCCCAAGTCAAGGGTATCGACTACGATGAAACCTTTGCTCCCGTTGCTCGCCTAGAATCCATTCATTTGTTGATTGCTTATGCTTCCCATCAAAACTTTAAGTTACAACAAATGGATGTGAAGAGTGCTTTTCTTAATGGTCCTATTAATGAGTTGGTTTATGTCAAAAAACCCCCGGGTTCGAGGATCCCTACTTCCTGTATCATGTGTATCAACTCGATAAGGCACTCTATGGCCTTAAACAAGCCCCAGCGTGGTATGACTGCCTTACCGAGTTGCTACAAGATCGTGGGTTTGAGGTTGGGCAAATCGATCCCACTCTTTTTACTAAGAAGGTCAAAGGGGAGTTGTTTGTATGCCAACTATATGTTGATGATATTATCTTTGGTTCCCCTAACAAATCTTTCAATGAGGAATTTGCCGCTCTCATGACCTCTAAGTTCAAGATGTCTTCGATGGGAGAGTTGAAGTTCTTCCTCGGGTTCGATATCAAGCAAAGAAAAGAAGGAACCTTCATCAACCAAGCCAAATACACTCAAGACATGCTAAAAAGATTCAAGCTAAGTGATGTCAAGACGGCTACTACTCCAATGCCCACCAAGTGCCAACTTGACATTGATCCCAATGGTAAAGTAGTGGCTCAAAAGGTATATCACTCCATGATTGGCTCCTTGCTTTACCTTTGTGCATCTAGATCGGATATCATGTTGAGTGTGGGAATGTGTGCACGGTTTCAAGCCGCACCGAAGGAAAGCCACTATGTGGCGGTCAAGCGAATCTTTTGATATTTGGCTCATACCCCAAACTTTGGCTTATGGTACCCAAGAGGGGCAAACTTCAAGCTTGAAGGATATACGGACTCCGACTGGGCGGGAGAAAAAGTGGATAGGAAGTCGACTTCCGGAGGGTGCCAATTTCTTGGTTGCTCTTTGGTGAGTTGGTCGTCTAAGAAGCAAAGTTGTGTGTCTCTCTTGTCAACCGAAGCGGAGTATGTGGCGGCCGGTAGTTGTTGTGCACAACTCCTATGGATGAGGCAAACTTTAAAGGAGTACAGTGTCATTTGTGACAAAGTGCCTCTTTGGTGTGACAATGAAAGTGCCATCATGATTTCTCTCAACCCGGTGCAACACTTCAAGACGAAGCACATTGAGATTCGGTATCACTTCATCCGGGATCATATTAGGCGAGGGGAGATCGAGCTCAAGTATGTCAACACTCATGATAACCTTGCAGATATTCTCACGAAGCCCTTGGATGAAGCAAGATTTCGCGAGTTAAGGCATGAGCTAAATATCATTGATTCAAGCAATGTGACTTGAACCCTTGCACACCCCACCTCACTCAACTTGTTGTCTAGTTTAGGTGTAGGCATGGACATAGGGGGGGTGTTGTTCTCTCAATGAACTCTCCCTCCCCCCATTATGCATAAATTGATCAACTCTTTCACATTAGCCATTTTTGATGGTACTTGTGCTTCAAAGACGAGGTTTGGTCATGGGCCCAAGGATAATTCTTCGCGGTGCCATACCAATTGACTCAAACATAGGTGGCTCCGGCCACCGCCCTCTCCTTGGAGAGGTTGTGTCTCGTAGTTGGTCTTCGTCGTCGTGTGCCTTCCTCTTCTCTGTGGCGTGTTTGTGTTGTCATTGTGTTCACTTCTTAGTTGTTCAGTGTTTCCGTTGGTTGTTTTGCTTTTGCTCTCCTTCTCTCGTGTGGTTCTTGCACTTTCTTGGTTTACGGTACTACCGTGGCGAGCCACGGTACTACCGCAGGAGTTGGTGGCTCTGCGTTTTCTGCATTTCCTTCTAGGGGCACGGTACTGCCGCTACCATCGCGGCAGTAATTTTTTTACTGCCGCTGAAAGAGCAGTACTACCGCCCAGCGCGCGGTACTTCTGCCCGGGCGGTACTACCGCGATGACCCGTGGTACTTCCGCGCCCACACGAGCGGGTGGGGGTTAAGAGCGGGATAGGGGAAGTTCTAACTTCCCCATACCCATTCATCTCTATTCCCCACCCCGTCTCTCTCTCTCACCTGCCCAAGAACGGCGCCGGAGGCCTCCGTCGGATCTCCATCTCCGGCCGCTCTCCTCGGATTCCGACCGATGGGATCATTCCCCACCTCTCCCTCTTGCCATGGACCAAGGTTTTTCCCCAAGTTCCTCTCATTTTTGTCCTTCCTTGTGCTTTTAGGTCTTGGGGAGATGCATGTGGTGTTCTTGAGATTTTTGGCTAAATCTGTGCAAGTGGGATTTGTAGGAGAGTGGTAGTGTAGTAAGCATGCTCTTTGGATAGTCAAAATAGTTCTGGTTGATCAACGGTAGTCCGATGTTGTCATGCGATGGTTCTAGATCCAGATCCGTGAATCTTGTCGCAGTTTTTGATCCGCGTGGTACCACTCCTCCTGGAGCGGTACTACCACAACCTCGCCTGTTTCTGACGCCTTGCGACACTTCCGCACCCTGGTGCGGTACTACCGCTTGGCGTACGGAAGTAAAAAATTACTTCTGCCCCAGGCGCGGTACTACCGTGCTACCCCGGCACGGTACTTCCGCGGCTGGAGCGGATGTAATTTTTTACATCCGTAAACATGCCCGGTACTACCGTAGATTTATCCAGCGCTCTTTGTGTTGTCCAGATCTCCTGCTTTTTGTTTCCTTCGGTTTGGCCTTTGTCTTTTGCATTGATCCGTCTTGTTTCCCGTGTGTGTTTTTTGTGTTTTGTGTCTTGGTGGTGGCTCCGGTTCTTTTGCTCATCACTCGAATCCCAGCCGTGACACAGGGTCAAAGCAGCTGCGCAACCCAGATGAAGCACCAGAGGGGTCTTCTGCTTCCCAACGCAGGACCAAGCACACCGCCAACAAGTAGAACGAGCCCATCATGGGCATGGATGAGATGCCCTAGGCCGAGTTTGTCATTCGAAGGAAGCTCAATCCCTATGTGACTCCCCGGGCTAACTCGCGAGGCAATGATCTCTTCTGGACCAAGCAACAGTATCTGATCTATATGGATGTGATCAAGGCCAAGTAGAACCAGCACGTCGAAGTTCACTCGATTGACATCATCATATGAGGCAGGACAAGCACCATGGGTACTTTGGAGAGGCCTTGGATCTAGTGGAGCAGTTCGGCATTGAACACATGCTCACCTTCCACAAGGATTTTGATCCAGAGGTCATTTCAAAGTACTTTGCTTCCGTCCACTTCGGCGTCGATGAAGCAAGGACCATGACTTGGATGCACAATGGTCGACGGATGTCTGCTACATGGAAGGAGTTCATGGAGTTGCTTCACGTTCCAGATGATGGGCTCGACACGCCAGTTGGAGTTCGCCCTCATGCCAAATCTGAGTCTGCCAACAAGAACAAGCTCATGCCATTCCTTGCTCAGAAGACACTTCCAAGAAAAAAGAAGGTGTGGGTGCTTAACCCCTTCCTTGACATCATGCATCGGTTCTTCCGGAACACCCTCTTCCCGCGCATTGGTGACATGGGACAGGTGCATGCTTACCTCGTTGACATGATGCTCCTTTGTGAGGAGGCCCGTCAGGCTTAGACTCAGCCACTTGATGTTTCACATATCATGTGGTGTGAGCTTCAGTTTGCCGTGTTCAACCGTAAGGTCCCCATCTATGGGCCTTACCTGTTTCACCTGATCTCCAAGACTTGGGAGCAGCACTTTCCCAATGATGAGTTTAAAGCTCCAGGCTGGATTCGTCATGAGCCCATCAAGCTCCGCATCAAGCCCCAATGGGCTAACACCACCACTTCTGCTGAGGCTGCCAGGATGGTTGTGGATGAGGAGGAGATTGAGGAGGAATAGGCTGCTGAGGACTGTTCTGCTTTCACTACTCCCTCTGCTGAGCCCTCTTGGGCGAAGAAGCTGAAGATCAAGATGAAGAGACTGTTCTGCATGCAGGTCCAGGGTCAGTACAAGGCCCATGTTGCTCAGAAGGAGGGTCGTCGTCGCGACATCAGGATCTTGAGTGCGTGCAGGGAGGACGTGGCCGGCGGCTCTAAGAAGCACATCACCCCCGAGGCTGCCTGGATGGCTAAGCAGGGCTACCAGTGGACCGATTCCAAGGAGGAGCACGTTCCTGTTGTGGAGTCTGGCGACAAGGAGTCGTTTTCCGCCTGAGCTACCACCTTTGTTGTAGGTGCCCTCTCTGCCTTTTTGCTGTCTTGATGCCAAAGGGGGAGAGAGTGTAGGATTTGCATGTCGTGTGTCGTGTGTTTCATCGTTTGCTTTGCTTTCCGTCTATTGAACTTGTTTGCTTTGGTTTGGTTGTGCTCGTGAGACTAAGTTTATCATATGGTGTAAGACATATGCACTCTTTTGTACCTTATTACCTTATTGAGCTTATGCTATATCGTGCTATTTATGTTTTGCTCATATTTACTATCTTGTTTATCATATGGTGTAAGACATATGCACTCTTTTGTACCTTATTACCTTATTGAGCTTATGCTATATCGTGCTATTTATGTTTTGCTCATATTTACTATCTTGTTTAGTGTTAGCCTTACCATTGCAAGATATGCTTTGTTTCTAAAATATAGGGGGAGTGGTGATCCTAGTATTCGTGCTGTGCAGTCCAAAGCACCTTACTCTCTAGCACGAATCTAGGGGAGCTCGTCTATATTCTAGAGATGTGGGGTTTGCTTATGCTATATTCTTTCCCTCTGTGCAAATCCCGTATTGTCATCAATCCACCAAAAGGGGGGAGATTGTAAGGGCATTCTTGTCCCTTAGTAGTTTTGGTGATTTATGACAATGCTTTTGCGGACTAATCGTGTGTATTGAGCTTTTCAGATATATCATGACTAAACACAAGACGATTTGATGCCCTCGAAGATTATTGAAGACGGCGTTTCTCTACGGTTCTTTTCGGTGGAGTTGAGTCGTAGGAAAGCCATACTATTAAGAGGGGGTCCGCTTTGGAAAGGTTTGGGTGGAATCTCACGTACACGTCCCCTTTTGCACCGCCTTTCCTTTGGCTCTTTGGAGTTTCCTCCGTCTCACCTTGTCTCTGCAAAATGAAGGACTCCGAGTTGCTCTTCTCAGGTTGGCGGTAGTACTTCTCCTCTGAGCGGTACTACCCCAGGAGCCAGTGGTAGTACCGGGCTCCGCACGGTAGTACCGTGGGCTTCCACGGTAGTGCTGGTCCTCCTAAGCGGTAGTACTGTGAGTTCTGGCCTGGCGCCGCTGCTCAAGCAGTAGTAGGGGCGGATGTAATTTTTTACATCCGCTCCCTACGCGCTAGTACCGTGCTACGGCGCGGTAGTACCGTGTCGCCTGGCCAGGTACAACAGCAGGTGCGGAGGTAGGGGTGGATGTAATTTTTTACATCTGCACCCTTCACGGTAGTACCGCACCCCTGGTCATGGTAGTACTGTGTCAGATTTTTGCTCGATAATATCTCAGCGGAGGTAGTCACGGATGTAATTTTTTACATCTGTGCCTACCGTGCCTGGCCTGTGGTTGCCCTCCGATAGTACCTTATAGGGCCGTGGTTGTACCGCGCCTGCGGTTCTACTGCGCCCTGTCTGTGCTCTTCTGTTCAGGTCCAGGCTCTGCCGCGCCCATGGTAGTACCGCGGTCCACCGCGGTAGTACCGCAGGTCCGTGCGGTAGTACCGCTCCTGTGGTGCGGTAGTACCGCGGGTCGCAGGCTGAGTGGTGGGTAACGGTTGGAATTGTCCCCCCACTATATAAGGGGGTCTTCTTCTTCAAGAAGACTTACCTCTTCGAACCCTAAGCTCTATTGTTGCTCCAAGCTCCATTTTCGCTTGATCTCTCTCCCTAGCCAATCAAACTTGTTGATTTGCTCGGGATTGGGTGAGAAGGCCCCGATCTACACTTCCACCAAGAGAAAGTTGATTCCTCCCACTAATCCCTAGCGGATCTTGTTACTCTTGTGTGTTTGAGCACCCTAGACGGTCGAGGTCACCTCGGAGCCATAGTCCATTGTGGTGAAGCTTCGTGGTGTCGTTGGGAACCTCCAATTAAGTTGTGGAGATTGCCCCAACTTTGTTTGTAAAGGTTCGGTCGCCGCCTTTAAGGGCAGCAATAGTGGAATCACGGCATCTCGCATTGTGTGAGGGCGTGAGGAGAATACGGTGGCCCTAGTGGCTTCTTGGGGAGCATTGTGCCTCCACACCGCTCTAACAGAGACGTACTTCCCCTCAAAAGGAAGGAACTTCGGTAACACATCCTCGTCTCCACCAGCTCCACTCTTGGTTATCTCGTGCCTTTACTTGTGCAAGCTTATTTGTGTTGTATCCCTTGCTTGCTTATGTGCTAGTTGTTATTGCATCATATAGGTTGCTCACATAGTTGCATATCTAGAGAACCTACTTTGATGCAAAGTTTAAATTGGTAAAGAAAAGATTAAAAAGTGTTAGTTGCCTATTCACCCCCCTCTAGTCAACTATATCAATCCTTTCAGAGAGGGAACGGGAATTTAGGGGTTATGAGATATAAAGTCCCAGTTTGATTGGAATTCACAAAGGATTGGGAATGAGATTTTAGGCTTTAACTCCCATCATTTTATTAACAGGGGAGTGTGTGGAAATTCTCTAAACTCATCCTTCATGAATTCCCACTAAACAAAAATGGGAATAAGTGTGTCTCTAAAATTATTACATGTAATACTCGCGCGATACCAAACAAGGGATTGACAATAAAATGCTACTTCTTACGTCTAATCTCGTCACACTCCCTCACCTAAATTTCCATTCTCCTTTCGAAAGTTATCAAACATGTTGTAAAGGTCAGAACTGCTTGACCATGCTTCAAGCTGAGGCTCTCAACTTGAGGTGGTCCAGCTTGTGGCCGAAGTCGGTTCATCTGGAAGTGGAGGAGATCGAGTCAAGGGAACCTTCATGAGAAAAAAAACTCCGCACCCCCCGCACGGGCGACCAAGGGGACCCATCCCTTTGCCGCCGGCCCCCTCCTTCCCGGTCTCCCCTTCATCACCGCCGGTGGTCGGCACCGGGCTAAGCCCGCGCGTGCTACGGCGGCGGCGGAGGCATCGCTCTCTCACTCCAGGATCGGGATGCGTGGGATCCCCGATCTTGAGGATGAGGCCCTGAGCAATGGCAGCGGCGCTGATCTGGCCCATGGCGGTCTCCATGAGCGCGACGGCGTGGCGGACGGCCAGTTCCTAGGGGCAGGTGAGCTGCCGGGGATCGGATCGAGTGGTCGGTGATCCTCTGGTGGTTTGGCGTCGCGTCATCAAATATGGTGGTTCACCTCCCTCCTGCCTATCTCGTCGTCCTGGTGGTTTGCGGCTGCAGAGTCCTGTGTTGGTGAGCCCTGGTGGTGTACCTTGGGTCCGGGGGAAACCTTGGCCGGTCTGGCCGGCTCAACGGTGGCGGCATCCATGGGCATCGTTGTCCTTCATGAAGGAGCAGCTGAGGGCCCAATCTACCCACCCTGATCTCCTGTCGGGTGAAAACCTACAATCCTCTTCGGATTTGGCGGCAGCGGCGCTTCATGTCGTGACCTTCCTAGAGGTGTTGTCAGGGGCCTTGGGGCTCGGTTGGGAGTGCAAAGGAACTGCAGGTGGAGGGGATGGGACCAGTGGCAGCAGGTGGTGTTCACGAAGGAGGTGCGGTGTTGCATCTGACACGGCGACAATAGCGGGTCCCAGCGGCATGGAGCATCGGGCTCTCGCTGCTGGGCATTTGTTGATGGACGAGCGCAGGATGTCGGGGTTGTCTGGCGTCGTGGTGGCGTCAGCGGCAGCTAGACCGGGCAAGGTTGATGCGTCAGTACAACCCTGAAGATGGATTGATGGCAGTTGGCGGTGACGGCGGCGACCTCTGAGAGTGCGCTGGACCGGTGGGTGCCCCATACCCAACAGGTGGCTTGGTTGGTCCCCTAGGTCTTAGATGTTAGATTTGGCTATGATGTCAGTTTGGTATTAGGCCCAGACTATTATCATCCTTCATCAACTGGATAGGAGGAGCGACCGATGTTGCCTAGACGGAGGCTTCAGTTTTACTGTTCTATTACTTTGTAAGGTCTTTTGTAAATAATTAATAAAATGGCTGCATGCATCGCCCAGATATAGAGGCCGGCGGTCTTCCCCCTTTGCAAAAACAAAAATAAAATCTGGAAGTTGATACTACAGTGAATCTATATAATTCTTTGCAGAACAAGGCTACGTCCGGGATTTCAAAGAAGTATATGTTACAAATAATGAGCTTGGCTCATGTACAATTTCTGAAATCTGAAAAGGACCCATGAATAAATGACAAGAGTCGGCTTTAAAGTTTAGTCTCACCCTGAAAGTTGAGGAGCTGTGAGGCCTCTTACATAGTGGGTTCTCCCCATCATACCGAGTGATGCAATGAGGATAAAAAGAGAATATCACACGCACGTGCTCGCCAGGCCGGGCTAGGGCACGGACAATCGCCTCTGGTTCTCCTATGTATACGGCTTACGGACGTGGGCAAAGACATATCAATGCAAGTTAGGTATTTGCCTCATCTCGCAATTTGCATCGTCATCGTAGTCTACTTCACCTTGAACATGGGCGTGCATCACCGAGCAGGAGGGTAGGTCTCTGGAACCCTTTGTCCTTGTGATTCTGCACAGGGGAATGACAAATTAGGTTTTTAAAAAGTGCTTTGCATACTTTGTCATAACGGGACGTCTTCCACCAAGATCAGGCGTTGTTGCACTGTCGTCACCAACATATGTTGCGACTGGTGATCACCAACATCATCGTCAACAACATCAACTCCACAACAACCACGGCAACTTCATCTACTAATGATCTGTACGTGTGTTGTGAATTATGATTTGATCATGTCTCTAATTATGATAGATGTTGCATGTGCGATGTTGTTGTTTGGTTCTTCTAGGAGTAGTATGCTAGCAGATTGTTGCATGCTAATAATAGTTTTAATCATGATTTATATTTTGTAATTATAATCATGAAATTGACTAACTTTCCAACGGTGCAGTCCTCTTTGTAGAAGGACAAGATGTGGGTTGTGCAATCGCAATGTATTAATCGGTGCACCAGGCACGTATATATAAGTACAGAGGTGGGCCACAACCTCAACTATACAGAGGAAATAGGAGGTGGGCCCTACACACAAATATACA